>NC_090256.1:43390305-43422805 GCF_037325665.1 Littorina saxatilis
GGTGAGACATAAAGCCTGAGCTGCGACTTCTGTCTTGTGTGTGGCGCACGTTATATGTCAAAGCAGCACCGCCCTGATAAATTATGGCCCTTCGTGGTCGGCTGGGCGTTAAGCAAACAAACAAACAAACAAACAAAATCACATTGTGTCCCAAACTGGAAACGGAAAGGATTTTCAACACGTTGGTCCGTCCGGGCATTCGTCCATCTGTCGCCAGTCCGGGCGTTCGTCAATCTGTCTGTCTACAAGTTTGCATTTCTGTTTGTGTTTGGCTTTTCGCGGTGAAAACATGTTCAAAACGCACATTTAAGAATATAAACATATCCATTTTTCTGTATATATTTCTCTCCTTCTCTCTCTGTCTGTCACTCTATTTCTTTTTTTCTGTCTGTCTCTTTATTTCTCTCTTTCCCCGCTCTCTCTCCCCTCTCTCTGTCTCTGTTTCTTTCTCTGTCTATCTGGCCGCTCTCTCTCTCTTTATCTCTCTCTCTCATTCCCTCTCTCTCCCGCTCTCTCCCACCTCTCTGTCTCTGTTGCTCTCTGTCTCTGTATCTCGCTACGTCGCGCTCTCTGTCTCTTTCTGTCTCTGTCTCTGACTCTTTCCCTCTCTCTCTCTCTCTCTCTCTCTCTCTCTCTCTCTCGTATGATTGCTTTGAGTTTATAGTTGGCGCTCTCTCCCTTTCTCTGCCTCTGTCGCTCCCTATCTCTGTCTCTCGCTCTGTCGCTCTGTCGCTCTCTCTTTCTCTCTCTCTCTCTCTCTCTCTCTCTCTCTCTCTCTCAGTCTCAGTCTCTCTCTCTCTCTCTCTCTCTCTCTCTCTCTCTCTCTCTCTCTCTCTCTCTCTCTCTCTCTCTCGCAAGAACACTCACGGAAGATAGTGAAAGTACATTTGTAGCAGATGAAAGACTGGACGAGACAAGCTTATCGTTATTAAACGATGGCCATTTGCAAAATGTGTTCTGTGTTGTCACTTTGAGAACAGGATACGAGTTGATACTTACCATGCAAGCGCCAAATTGTTTTTGTTTAGATTGCATTTACGTACTCCGAAACTAAAATAAATAAAGGATTAATATGAGTTTGACTGTGTCTGTCTCTGAATGTCTGTCTGTCGTTTAGCTATATAATTACACACAAAAAGCTCGACTACAATCATGTCAAAAGAAACACATTCGAGGGCCAGCAGAGAAGTTCCATGCCCGATAAGGAAGGAGTTGACCTAGACATTCAAAACTTGGCATGAAATAAGAAAGATTCTCATTAAGACTTCACCGATTAGTTTGTGTATCTTGGCTTCTCAAAGTTCAATACTCCACTCCCCCGAAAGCGGCGTATGGCTGCCTACATGGTGGGGTAATAACGGTCATACACGTATAATACCACTCGTGCAAAAAACACGAGTGTACGTGGGAGTTTTAGTCCATGAACGCAGAAGAAGAAGAAAGAGAAGAAGAAGAAGAATACCCCACTGTTTTGTGCACAATGGAGAAAACTAATAACAGAAAATAGATCCAACCTGGAAACTGAGAAAAGGATTAAGCCCTCTGGAAAGTCATGATGCAGACAAGACAAAAACACTTGGCAAGGATGCTACTTCATGCGCCACAGTAAAATAAAGTGGTCAGTTGAATTCAGGCTTGAAGGGAGAACTGTCCAAGATGACCAACGTTGTGGAATACCCCCAACGGCCACAACTCAAGAACCCGTTGATGATTTGTGCGCACTGGTGATGCGGCAGAACCACCGAGTGTGCGCCTATTACATTGCTGATACACTTGGCATCTCACAGGAGAGAGTTTGGAGTATTCTGTTGATAGAGCTGTCCATGAAGACAGTTTAAGCAAGGTAGGTCCTCAACCTTCTACACCAGCACCTAAGCATGTCACAGCACGCGACATTTTAAGCTTGTTTTAGGCAGATCGAGAGGATTGTATATATGACCTGGTTTGTTTTTGCTGATGAAACTTTGGTACATCGCTCTCAGCCTGAAATCAAGCAGCAGCTCATGCATTAGGTGTATCCAGGTGCTTCCCCGCCAAACAAACCCAGGAGCATCCCCCTTAAAAAAAACCAAGTGAAGCTATCAGTTTACTGGACGCAGGGGGGATATTCCGGTTGAACTTACTTCCAAAATGTGAGACATATACCGGTGAATTGTATTCCACACTTCCTAGACAACAAAGAGAGCACATCAAGACTAAGCATCGTGAAAAGTTCCACAAAGGGGTGGAGGGGATGGGCTAGTTCTAACTATGCATTAGATTATAAAATTGTATTCTGTGTAGACCCTTCCACCAGCATCTTAGACCACTCTTTGTACATTTTCTTTTAATAGATGATTGTCATTTGTTTTACCTCATGTCTGCCCTGCGTGTGATGGTGTGATCGTGACTGCTGTATTGTGGGCGCGTGTGTGTTGGTGTGTATGTCAGTGTATGTGTGGGCGTGTGTGTGTGTGTGTCAGTGTGTGTGTGGGTGTGTGTGTGTGCGTGATTTTACCAACACTACGCGAAATTCCTTGTGCTTTAAATGTTTTTTTAATGTCACTTGGCTCAATAAATACTGTATTCTGTATTCTGTACTCCCAACTCATTGTTTTGCTTGGCAACAAATCATGAACGCCGCTTTCATATCGTTAACTATCCACTGTATTTGCTCAATTTGGCGCCCTCAGACTATCATCTGTTTCTGAACATAAAGAATTTCCTCTGGGATGAATCCTACAAAACGGACAATGACGTCATGAGTGCCGTTGAGAACTTCCTACGGCTGCAAGACAAAAGCTTCTGCAGCAACGGCATCGAGGCTCTAAGACACAGGTGGAACCCGTGTGTGGAGGTGCAGAGGAACGATGTTTAAAGGTAAATTTCTTCTAGTCTCGTAAATGAACTCCGCCCTAGTCATGCCCGAAACGTTTCAGTTGACCCTCGTATATAAGGGAAATAAGTGAAAAGAAACACTGACCCAGGAACAACAGTCGAGTCAAGGAACCTCGAGTCAGCGTAGAGATGTGTGTGGGGATGAAAAGTTAAGGAAAGGGGAGGGGGTTGTAAGGACTAGAGTTTTGATATCCGATGTATTTTTGTTTACTTGTGTGTTTGCTTGGCAGGATCGCTTGGTTTCAAATTATTGCTTCTTTCGTCTTGACTTGACTTGACTTGACTTGAGGCCCGTGATGGCCTGTTCCTAATTCCAAAGTCACAGTGATGAACAAATACACGAAAAGGTGGCAATGCGCGGCGGTGTAAAAAAAAAAGAAAAAAAAAGAAGGTCTATGTCACGATCTGGCAAGCTGAGTCATTTTGTGAGGGTAGATTTACCAGTGTGCGTCCAGTCTACTCTTCAGGCTGGTGAATGCGGGAGCAGTCGTTTACAATCCAGCCTTCAAGTTGTCATAACCTTTGCAACAGACAGAATAACAATTTCATGAGCAGCCGGAATAGACAAGTCTTTTCCGACTTCCATAGTTCTCAACATTGGGGAAGCACTGACTAAGTAAACTCCTAGTCTATCATGTGCCTCTATCACTGAACCACCCACTCATCCCTTCTAGCAGCAGTAGAAGCAGAAGCACGAAGTAAAAATATCACATCCAGCCAGAAAACAACAAAGCGGCAAGGGATAGCAGTGACGTCGCCTTAGGCACGGAGTGGTGTCCCCTTTCTCACAAACTCTGGAATCATCGCAGACATCTTCAGGCGCGGCGGTGCCACAATACACCCCAGCTTTTTTTTATCCGTGATTCACTCCCCGCAATTAGCCGCGCAATTAATTGATTGAGCCCAGTCGTCAAAATAGGGGAGAGTAGCGATACACTTCCGGCCTCAGCTTTTCTTCCCAAATGGCGTCTCCCACTTGTTCCGTGCGGTGTCGGCTTCTGAAGAGAGCGGGAGAGTCCATTTAGCCGCTAATCTTATCGAATGGGGGTGATTAAGAGTATTGCTTTTCAAACAGCGCCGCGCTTTCTCGCTTTGTCACACGAGACTCTGTCTGCTGGCCGTGGCGGGGTGACATTTTAGCCAGGAATGCCGCTCCTTCCGGTAAACGCAAGAGGTCACAGTTGTGCAGTTTTGTGGATATCTGCTCTATTAGTTATACTAAAGCCTCAAATGAACAGGGCGAAGTCGACTACGCGAAATATACTTCGCGAAGCTTGACGCACGGAGCTTTAGCACTAAGATTTCGGTTAAAAGACTTCGCGAAGCTTGACGCACGGAGCTTTAGCACTGAGATTTCGGTTAAAAGACTTCGCAAAGTCGACTTCGGGCTCAACTGATTAAGGACCACCTTTAGAGTCTTCTCAGTTGCGGGAAGGACTTCGTCTGCTGGCCTTTGGAGTGACATTTTACCCTGTAATGCGGAGGTATGTATACTTGGTTTAAGCGTGCTTTATTCAATTTCTCATACACACGTTTCAAACAATAACAACATTTAGAACGTTAACAAGCAGATTGCTTATGGACACGTTCTTGAAATGATAATCAATACACATTCTGATAGCAAAACATGGCGAACAAGTGATAGCTTCAACACTTATCTTGATAATCTTTCATTATATTGTATACAAATAAGATGAAGAGAGAGACAGAGAGAGAGAAAGAGAGAGAGAGAGAGAGAGAGAGAGAGAGAGAGAGAGAGAGAGAGAGAGAGAGAGAGAGAGAGAGAGAGAGAGAGAGAGAGAGAGAGAGAGAGAGAGAGAGAGGGGGGAGAGGTATGTATACTTGTGGATATCTGCTACTAACCGTCTTAGATGCGGCTTCAGAAACAGAAAAATTTTCAGAGGGCGGAGGGGCTCAGTTTTGCCCAAGAATGCTGCCTGTTCCGGAACGGAGAGGTTATGCAGTCTTGCAGATATCTGATGAGCTTTATTTTTCCCAGTCTTGTCAGTTGCGACTCTGTTATGTAAAATATGTCTAAAGACATGTTATCCATGAACGCTGCGTCTTCCGGCTGAGAAGTTATTTTGCTCGGATTTGCGGACATTTTGCTGTTCTTACAGCTCCTGCTTCAGCATTTTTATGCACATGTATTATTGTGCAATTTGCTTTATGTAGTGCGTGTGTGTGCCCATGCGTGTGTTTGTGATAATGTTTTTTTTAGAGCAATGTGTTATTCATTGATATGTGTGTGGTTGCACGTTAAATGATGTTTTGTTGTCGTAGGATGTTGATTGTACAGCGCTTTGAGTAGGGTTAAACCCTGGATACACGCGCTATAGAAATATTATGCAATATTATTATTATCATTATGTAGGGGTGGTATTGTACCCAAGTTTGTCCCCACTTTGGAGAATGAATGCAGTTGTGCGTATATTTATTGTATATAGCGTCTGACCTGCAACTCTATTTATGAGAAATACATTTTTCAGTTAAGTTGTTTGTGCCATTTCAGACCAGGAGGATCCTTTTTTGTTGGATGCCCTTTTCTCTTTTTTTCCGCCTAAACACCTGCCTGGGTGGCGCGCTCTTGTTGCTGCTGGCTTTGCACTGGGAAGAAGTGAATACAATATCCAAGCGATGGGATTATAATAAAGTAGGCAATAAAAATAATGAAAAATAGAAAGAAAAAGGAAAATATATTGCATACATCCTGTTGTGGGTTTTTACATTTAGTCAAGTTTTGACTAAATGTTTTAACGTAGAGGGGGGAATCGAGACGAGGGTCGTGGTGTATGTGCGTGTGTGTGTGTGTGTGTGTCTGTCTGTGTGTGTGTGTAGAGCGATTCAGACTAAACTACTGAACCGATCTTTATGAAATTTGACATGAGAGTTCCTGGGTATGAAATCCCCGAACGTTTTTTTCATTTTTTTGATAAATGTCTTTGATGACGTCATATCCGGCTTTTCGTGAAAGTTGAGGCGGCACTGTCACGCCCTCATTTTTCAACCAAATTGGTTGAAATTTTGGTCAAGTAATCTTCGACGAAGCCCGGACTTCGGTATTGCATTTCAGCTTGGGCGCTTAAAAATTAATTAATGACTTTGGTCATTAAAAATCTGAAAATTGTAAAAAAAAATAAACATTTATAAAACGATCCAAATTTACGTTCATCTTATTCTCCATCATTTTCTGATTCCAAAAACATATAAATATGTTATATTTGGATTAAAAACAAGCTCTGAAAATTAAATATATAAAAATGATTATCAAAATTAAATTGTCGAAATCAATTTAAAAACACTTTCATCTTATTCCTTGTCGGTTCCTGATTCCAAAAACATATAGATATGATATGTTTGGATTAAAAACACGCTCAGAAAGTTAAAACAAAGAGAGGTACAGAAAAGCGTGCTATCCTTCTTAGCGCAACTACTACCCCGCTCTTCTTGTCAATTTCACTGCCTTTGCCATGAGCGGTGGACTGACGATGCTACGAGTATACGGTCTTGCTGAAAAATGGCATTGCGTTCAGTTTCATTCTGTGAGTTCGACAGCTACTTGACTAAATGTTGTATTTTCGCCTTACGCGACTTGTTTTTTTTAAGACGTCTCCGGAAATTATTTGTTTCTCCCTGAGTGTGTTAATCTTATGTCCCATACAGGCAGCGCGCACCGCACGAATGTAGTGTGTGTGTGTGTGTGTGTGTGTGTGTGTGTGTGTGTGTGGATGTGTATGCGTGTGTGTGTGCGTGTGTGTGTGTGCGTGTGTGTGTGTGTGTGTGTCTGTTCGTGTGTGTGTACATGTGTGAGTGTGTGCGTGCGTTTGTGAGAGTGTGCATATATATATGTGTGTGTGTGTGTGTATGTCTGTGTGTGTGTGTGTGTGTGTGCGTAAGTGTGTTTGCGTGTGTGTGTGTGCGTGTGTGTGTGTGTGTGTGTGTGTGTGTGTGTGTGCGTATGTGTGTTTGCGTGTGCGAGAGAGTGTGTGTGTGTTTGCGTGTGCGAGAGTGTGTGTGTGTGTGTGTGTGTGTGTGTGTGTGTGTGTGTGTGTGTGTGTGTGTGTGTGTGCTTACATGTGCGTCTGTACGAGCTCCTTGCATAACCGAAAGAAATAAAGCACGCAAAACAGACAAAATAATGAGCTAATCAAAAACAAAAAAATGGAGTGAATGTAAAAAGTAAAGAAAATTTAATCCAAGAGTATAGACGGCCGCATCGTCAGGTCAGATTAACTAATTGTTATAATTCTAACATTCTGATTTTTAAATTACATCACCATTCGAGTTTATGTCCCCTTTCTCTCAACATTCGCATATTTTCTTCCCCCCGCCCCAGCATCTCCCACCCTTCCTATCCCCTCAAACTACACACACTCACACACACACACACACACAAACACACACACACACACACACACACACACACACACACACACACACACACACACACACACACACACACACACACACACTTCTCTTCGTTTTTAAAGCAATTGACATATTCAATGAAATTGGGCAGTAAGCCTCGACGAGAACCCTTAAACTATGCATGCTTTTCGCGGATTTGGTATATTGCCTTATTTGACAAACAGCTTTTCGCATGTACAGTGGTCGCCGGTTAATATGACCGCGGTTAATATGACCAGCCGCGTATTATGACCAATTTTACCCGGTCCGGAATTGTCCTTCTTTGTTATGTATTAGAAAAAGCCGCTTAATATGACCACAACGCCGCTTAATATGGCCACATTGTTTCGAGAAAATGGCAACAAGTTCACATCTTTTTCAGTTTGAAATCACTCGGGGGGGAAAAAATACATACGATTTTTTGAAAAAGGCAAAAAGGCGTGCGATATTTTCTTTCTTTTTCGTGAATGAAACTAAAGTGATCAGTGATCAGTGCTCAGTGATCTCTAATGTCGCGATCATTATTCTCTCTTTTTTTCCCCCGAGACTGAGCGTCATAAAAAAGGCAAAAAAGCGTGCGATCTTTTCATTATTTCCCGTGAATAAATCTAAAGTGATCACGAACATTATTCTCTCTCTTTTTGGCAAACAGAGCACGAGCCAACCAATCTTTCAGTCTGATTCAAGAGAAACCAATGTCGAAACGAAAACGCCAAGATCGGACAGCCGAGGAAAAGCTAGAACTTATTGACAAATTTAAAGCTCTACCATCCTGTAGTATGCGTGAGAGTGCTGCACAGTTGGGCGTCAACAGAGGATTTTTGACAAACATTCTCAAGAATGAAGACAGCGTGAGGAGAAGTTTGGAGCCTTTGACAATGAAGTGAAGGATCTCCTCTGGTCTAGCACCAACACACAGACCAACATCCGTGATTTTTTCCAGGCCCCTAAGTGAACATTTGGACGTGTATATGCCGTTTCTTCCATTTACTTTTCATTCCATTTCAATTTCTTTTCAACGGACGTCATCTATAATGGCTACAATGTACAGTACACATATTTAATTTTGTGTTTGTTGCCAACAAGTTACATTTTCTTACAATTATTATAATTAATTACAAAAAAATGTATCGTTTTGCGATTTTTTTAAGTCGTTTTCTCTAACATCGGTTAATATGACCAGCCGCTTATTATGACCATTTTATCCCGGTCCCAAAGTGGTCATATTAACCGGCGACCACTGTATATCTTTTTTTTTGGTCACGTTACCCTAATCCTACATGTATTTTGGTTTGGCCTAATAGCCTAGACAGCTATATAAGCACATGCTATCGTTTACCAGAAAGAAGGCACATTCGAGCCTGGCCAGGCTACCTTGCAGTCAGGCTATGGTACAAAACTAAAGTGGGTTCGGTGATTGTGTGCAAAGTCATAAAATGCATGAATAAATGATAAAAACATCAGAAAAAAAGAGAAAAAAACCCTAATTGTTATAGCATGAATTCTAAAGCAAACAGCAAAGACACTGCCAGCAGGGGGTCCATACGAGGGTATTATTTCTTATGTTCCTCTGTGTTTTGGTCTAACCGGCCACAGTCAACCAATGGGCCTTCTGGGAGCACGGCCTAGGAAAGCCTTCCAGGCGGTCTGGAAAAAAGGACATTTTCTCCGCTGGATCGCTTCCTCTTTCCAGCTTTTTAAGAGACGGGAGATGCAAACTATGATGAATAAACTTGATTTCAATGGCTCCATTTGGCGCCTAATGTTGCCCGTTTGGGGGCGATGAATACCGGGAATTCGCGCAACGGACGTAATGTCAAGCAAACTTTGTCCACCAAATAACATTCGTTTCCAGCGGGCGAAAAAGTCTTCTTTTTCTACCCAACTCCCATTACTGTTTCTACAGTTTTTTAAAGGCAAAAAGAAGAATGACAAGAAAATGACTTGATATTTCTCAAGATCAGGATTTTTTGTAGGGTCGTCGTAGGGTTATCCTAATAATAAGCAGGCCTGTAATGGTCAATAGAATGTTTAAAATGTCATCAAAACTTCCTTGATTACTGATTAACTTGATTCAATGGGAGCGATCTCTGTCCTTTTCACATTTAGTCACGTTTTGACTAAATGTTTTAACATTGACGGGGAATCGAGACGAGGGTTGTATGGTGTATGTGTGTGTGTGTGTGTGTGTGTGTGTGTGTGTGTGTGTGTGTGTGTGTGTGTGTGTGTGTGTGTGTGTGTGTGTAGATCGGTTCCCAGAAAACTACTGGATCGATCTTCATGAAACTTCACACGAGAGTTACTGGGTATGATATCTCCATAATTGTTTTAATTTGTTATGATAAATGTCTTTGATGACGTCATATCCGGCATTTAGTAAAACGTGAGGCGGCACTGTCACGCCCTCATTTTTCAACCATATTGGTTGACATTTTGGTCAAGTAATCTTCGACGGAGCCCGGACTTTGGTATTGCATTTCACCTTGGAAGCTTAAACATTAATTAATGCGTTTGCTCATTAAAGTTGTCATTAAAATCAAATGTTCGCAAACAGATTTTAAAATGATTGCATCGAGAACTCAGAACTCAGAACTCAGAATTTTTATTGTAAACCACACTGTTGTGTTTGTACAAGGGGGGAGTAGAGTTTCCATTTCAATGTATACTCTCTCAGAGACAAGTAAGAACAAGTGCATATACAGTGCTAAGGGTTGAAACATATCGATCGGAAATCATTTACACACATTCATTTTAGCCTAGCAGTTGCTGTCGATGCCTGAATGCATAAAATGTATACCGGGAGAGAAAGAGAGAGAGAGAGAGAGAGAGAGAGAGAGAGAGAGAGAGAGAGAGAGAGAGAGAGAGAGAGAGAGAGAGAGAGAGAGAGAGAGAGAGTATTCTTTCATGAAGGTGTGTGCGCGCTCATGTGTGTGTGTGTGTGTGTGTGTGTGTGTGTGTTTGTGTGTGTGTTTTAGAAGCAAGCAAGTAAACTGGTGATATTTAAACAATAATTATTCTTTGAAAACTCACCAATACTCTATCAAAACAAGACTGGTCTTGTATAATACCTACAAAGTACTGGTGTTGTACATAGAATCGAACACTGCAATTTTGCGACGAATTCAGTTTTATTATTGTCCTGGTAGGTCAGCGTAAGACGGAAACAGTCGAAGTAAGCGAGGGCGAATTACCCAATCAGGTCCCGCCCTTGAACAACATGGAGGTCTAGGGCCTAGTAATCTGGACGAGAGCGAGATATACAGCCTGTTCCAAAAGAAACGCAACCAACCTGTTTCCAAAATCAAAGTGCAAAATTTATTTCGCAAATAATATTTCATGAAGTTACATATTTCATTTTTGGTACATTTCCAAATCACATGTGGAACAAAACAGGTTTAACAATAAAAGTGGAAAACAATGACAATTGAAGCACAATTTATGTCCCTTTTCTGACGCAGCTGTCTTTTCTGCGTTTGATAACGGATGTGTCCTCCACCAGCGTTTCTTTTGCAAATAATATTTCATGAAGTTACATATTTCATTTTTGGTACATTATTTTCCAAATCACAACATGTGGAACAAAACAGGTTTAACAATAAAAGTGGAAAACAATGACAATTGAAGCACAATTTATGTCCCTTTTCTGACGCAGCTGTCTTTTCTGCGTTTAATAACGGATGTGTCCTCCACCAGCTATTTTCTACAGTATTGCCAGCTCAGTTGAAACTTGAGTTGTCCCTATGTCGTCACGTATGTAACTTCATGAAATATTATTTGCTAAATAAATTTTGCACTTTGATTTTGCAAACAGGTTGGTTGTGTTTCTTTTGGAACAGGCTGTATTTCTGCTTGGGTAGTTTACGTCAAGACATTGTGTTTGATTACGTAAGATTTTTGTAAAACGTACTATTTGGTTCCATGTTGTCATGTCGCACACAGTCTTTAGCCCCAAATCCCGATTACGGAAATTGTTAGTCATTTTGGCGGGACTGAGCTGCGAACTGACAAACCGAATAACCTTTTGTTTGGCTGGCAATACTAAAGCTATACGTGTAGTCATCTGTGGAGTAGCTGTGTGAATGTTTCGACTGTTTATATCCTCATTTGCGACAAAAAGACAAATCGTTGCTTCAATGGTGCCGTCTTTATCGTTTCTAGAGGAAGGGCTCCTTATATGGACCGGCTCCTAATATGGACCACTTCCTGTTCTGACAAACTAACGGCGCTAGAGCACTAAAAACAATTTCATTCGCTGTATTCACACTCACGGAATAACTTGCACATGTCAAAACAGTTGCAAAAACACAAACCTCAAAACCGTTAGGCTTTTTCTCCTTTTTACATTTAGTCAAGTTTTGACTAAATGTTTTAACATAGAGGGGGGAATCGAGACGAGGGTCGTGGTGTATGTGTGTGTGTCTGTCTGTCTGTCTGTCTGTCTGTCTGTCTGTCTGTGTGTGTAGAGCGATTCAGACTAAACTACTAGACCGATCTTTATGAAATTTGACATGAGAGTTCCTGGGTATGATATCCTCAGACGTTTTTTTCATTTTTTTGATAAATGTCTTTGATGACGTCATATCTGGCTTTTCGTGAAAGTTGAGGCGGCACTGTCACGCTCTCATTTTTCAACCAAATTGGTTGAAATTTTGGTCAAGTAATCTCCGACAAAGGCCGGACTTCGGTATTGCATTTCAGCTTGGTGGCTTAAAAATTAATTAATGACTTTGGTCATTAAAAATCTGAAAATTGTAAAAAAAATATTTTTTTTATAAAACGATCCAAATTTACGTTCATCTTATTTTCCATCATTTTCTGATTCCAAAAACATATAAATATGTTATATTTGGATTAAAACCAAGCTCTGAAAATTAAAAATATAAAAATTATGATCAAAATTAAATTTTCGAAATCAATTTAAAAACACTTTCATCTTATTCCTTGTCGGTTTCTGATTCCAAAAACATATAGATATGATATGTTTGGATTGAAAACACGCTCAGAAAGTGAAAACGAAGAGAGGTACAGAAAAGCGTGCTATCCTTCTCAGCGCAACTACTACCCCGCTCTTCTTGTCAATTTCACTGCCTTTGCCATGAGCGGTGGACTGACGATGCTACGAGTATACTGTCTTGCTGCGTTGCATTGCGTTCAGTTTCATTCTGTGAGTTCGACAGCTACTTGACTAAATGTTGTATTTTCGCCTTACGCGACTTGTTTCACTTTTGGTACCGTTCACTCTAAATTTGCCGCCTAAAAGGAACTCGTTTCCGTCCACAGCCAAAGCTTTTATCACACAAAATTTGCTATATATGAGAGCTAAGACCGTATTTGTTACATTTTAGCAGTTTTTACCCCGTGTTTCTTCTGCAAACAAAAAATAATGGCACAATCTCAAAGTATGTGTGAGTCCCCTAATATGGACCACCTTCAACAAATCGAAGAAATTAAAAGCTAAAGGCTATTTTCATTAATTCATAAAGAAGCTTGCTGAAAATAACCTATAACTAGCCCTCGAGATTTCAAACAAATATAACAAATAGTTTTCTTTTCGTGGAAGTTGATAATTTCACTTATTTTCACTCTTTTTTTGATAAGCTTCTTTAGTTTCCTGGTGTGCTCCAAATAATGCTCTCATCAACCCGAAACAGATAAATCTAAAGCATCTTTCAATTAGTCTGACTTGCACACGAAGTTGTATCATGTTATTTTGAAGTATAGGGGGCTTTTTACAGTGATTCGCGAAGGCCGCTTTACTGGTCCATATTATGAGCTTGGGCGCCTAATATGGACCATTTGTGATTTTTTCTGTATTTAATTTTTGCTGAATGTCTATCAAAGCTATTTTACTCTATATTAGATCCAACGGTTAACCAAAGAGAGAAGGACTACCAAACACAAAATGAAACTTCTTCACAAGAAAACAAACCAGTTATCAGCATGAAACAAAAAGTGGTCCATATTAGGAGCCCTTCTCCTACATTGATACCGAAATGTAGCGTTAATGTTTCGGTCGACTTGTTCAATAGTTTTTGTTCTGCCAAGACACACATCGTCGATCTGAACCAGAAATGTTTCTTGACATAATACACAGGAGAAAAAAGACGACGCCAAGTGCTCTGCGGCGGACATAACGCTACCGTAAAAGTTACACATGCAAATATTCGCATGCAAGGAGATGCAGTGGGGGGGGGGGGGGGGAGGAGGGGGGTGGAGAAAGTGTAAACGTTTACCTGTGAAGCGGTACTCTTGCACTAGTATTGAATTTATAGCACGTAGTTTGTCATAAAGTTGTTTGATCACATTCATTTCCGGTGTCCTAATTTTTAATGAGAACTGTACAGCGTTATTCCACCACCTTAAATACAAATACATTATTTAATAAGGACACAAATTTGCGTTCGCAAGTTTTCAAATAGTGAATCAGCGTTCAGACACATGAAACACCATCAATGACGTTTCTAACATGATTATTTATAAAGTCGCATGCTCTTCATGTAAGTCATTGGCATTTTTTAACCTTTAAAAACAATCATCATCATCAGCAGCAGCAGCAGCATGTAGCAACAGCGTCGTCGTCGTCATCTCAGTTTAGTACTTACAACTGCACTAATACTACAACAACGACGAGATGACGACGACGACCACCCCCACTCCCACCCCACAACAACACGGCAATGGGAGAAAAAAAGAAACAATGACGGAAAGTGAGCTAGGGAAGAGTGACACAGAAAGTGGTCACGGAGGACCGTCTCACCATTCGCACCAGAAAAGACCGATAGAGTGAATGGAGAGAGAGACTTCAGTACGAAATCTCCGCAAAAAGCCAGGAGAGACGCCGGAAAAAGAAAACCAGTCGCCATTTTTCTTGCCCGCTCCTCATCCTCAACCTGTCCCGGTCAGTCACGTCCTCTAGCGGAGACACTCTTAATGAGTAACTCCCCTTGGCCCGGGTAGCCTCCCCTTGGCCGGGCAAGTGGCGCTGTTGTCTTTGTTGTAACCAGTGGCCAGCGCCTGTCCTCACAATGGGCCGGAAGAATTAGCATTGATTAAGACAAATTGCTGTTGACACTCGCTCGCTCCTTCAGTAACCAGAGATCACCGGAAATGAGTGGCCAGACGTCGGAGCGTGTCTGCGCGCGCAGCTCGCGGGTCACGTGATCCTCAGCGCCTGACGTAGCGACCTCTCGCCGCACGTGAGGAAAGCACGCACTTCGTGAAACTGAGCGAAAACTGAGAGAAAGACAGAGAGACTGAGTGAGAGAGAGATCGAGACTGAGAGAGAAAGAGAGAGAGAGAGAGAGAGAGAGAGAGAGAGAGAGAGACAGAGACAGAGACAGAGACAGAGACAGAGAGAGAGGGGGGGGGGGGGGGGGGGGGAGTATAGGGCGGCGATGACAATTAGGGTAAATTTGAAAGAAATGGTTCCATTTTCTGTCGTATTCCTCGCGCGGGGACACTGATAGGCCGTGAAGACTTGCAGCCGGCCTCTGCTAACTGCATAATAGCCGCATATTTTGTCTGAAGGAGGGGAGAAAAGCCGAGTTGGCTAACGTGGTTTGGCCCGCGCACAGCCTGTCGTCTCGATCCCCCTATTCTTTATTCACCGCTGTCCTAATGGGCCGTAAACCCGTTAATTTGGGGGCTGTGTCTATGGCGGACAATGGTGACATAGGAGAGTGGTGGCGGAGTTATAGCGACTCGTGAGACGACGGCGTGGGCCTGTCTTGTCTTGCTGCAGCCCCACCATCCCCACAACTTGCAGACATGGCGGCAAGCTGAAGGGGTCGATTTCGACTATCCTTACAAGTTTTTGGCGACCCCGCAATAGTCAGCCGCGCAATGGGCGACCCCGCAATAAACGACCCCACCATTGGCGACCCCGCAATAAACGACCCCATCATTGGCGACCCCGCAATAAACGACCCCACCGTAGGCGACACCGCAATAAACGACCCCACCATTGGCGACCCCGCAATAAACAACCTCACCATTGGCGACCCCGCAATAAACGACCCCAGCTTTGGCGATCCCGCAATAAACGACCCCACCATAGTCGACCCCGCAATACACGACCACACCATTGGGGACCCCGCAATAAACGACCCCACCATTGGTGACCCCGCAATAAACGACCCCACCATTGGCGACCCCGCAATAAACGACCCCACCATTGGCGACCCCGCAATAAACGACCCCACCATAGGCGACCCCGCAATAAACGACCCCACCATTGGCGACCCCGTAATAGACGACCCCACCATTAGCGACCCCGCGATATGCAACCTTACTGTGGGCGAGTCCGCAATAGGCAACCCTATTGTGGGCGACTACATCGGAAGCATTGGGGATTGGCCCATTGCAGGCTGCGGTTGGCAAACTCGACTCCATCCGAGACAATGAAGAGTCTACAGTAACTGTGGCCAATCCGCCTCTTCAACGTGTCCCCCCGCCCAACACCGGCATGACGGGGGCTGGCTGGAGTCGCAGAAACCACATTAGGCCTTGAAGGGCGAGCCAGGGCGAGCAGCGTGCCTGACGAAAGACAGACAAGTGGGTCATTACCGGGTGTCACTTGCCCGCTCCCCGCTCGCGGGTGGCAGATCCATCACCGGGTGGGTAATACCCCGTAACTGGATTCCTTGTCTTGGCTGACGGACTGCAGAAAGGAGACACTGCTGTAATGCAGCACCATCAAATTTCTTTTCTTCCCCCAAACCGCAAGTTTAGCGAGACACGGGGATGGGCGAACCCATAAATCATGGTATTCCCCCTACCCCCTTGTGACTTGCAACCTGCTTATTAGCGGTGAATAATCCTTTAGCAGGGGCCTAAACAGACCAGCCAAAAAACAGATCGTATGCTTCTTATCTCGGCCCAGACATCTTGCTCCGTTGTGTTATTCGACACTGTCATCTCTCTAATTGTCCCAAACTACCTCAAAAAATGCCCCTGCCATTTCACCGGGTTTTCTGTGCAAAGTTTAGGCGTAATGATAGGGTGGGCTGACGAGGAATTCTGTGGATATCTGCGAGTGTTTAGCGTCAAGCAAAATGAGGGTGAAAAAATATTTTTGAAAGGTGCACATCTTTTTCGATCAACTCTTTTCCTGGTCCAAAGTGGGACAAAAACGAAGCTTGTTAGAAAAAAAACCTGTTTTTTTTCGCACGATACTTCAAGCTGTCCCTGGCAACTTTAGAGAGCATTTAAACTGACTGGTAAATGTCTTCCGACGATGTTTTTTGCAGCGTGATATGGAAATCGGAATTCAATACCAGTCCCACTTTGTGGCAATGAATGTGTTATTGCAGTCTTTATGCCCTGCCTGGCTTTACTCTTAACACGAAAAAATGAGTCGATCCGCGGTTTAATCGCTCGAGTGAACACAATTATTCAACATATAAATGTAGTTTCATTGCTGCGCATAATCGGATGACTAAATCCGGGATAACTCTAAGCGACGATTATGGGACATGGTATAATTTTCACGTGTAACAATGAACAGAAATGTAACAGAAATGTAACAATATGAACAGAAGTGTAACAAATACACCGATATAAACATGCAGCCATACTGATAATTTTGACCATGGGATGTGCTGAATCAAAACTCTGTTTAGGCCCAGACAAAGGGCAAAACGACGAATCCACAACGAAAATCATTTTCCTGCTCTATTTGTCTAATAACCAGAGCTCATCAACACAAAGAAAAGCTCTTAGTGTGTCACACCTCATCTGATACTGAAACTGTTAGTTGTGTTACAGTTAAAGAGAACTAGAACAAAGCTATCGGTGATCACGCTATCAAATTGTCGACAGCCTTGAAATCCTACACTCTTCGTGATGCACGTGTGTGTGCCCCTACAGTCTGTATCTACACCGCTCCCTGTCACCAGCATTAACTGTCTTTCTAAAAGATACCAACCCAATATGACGGATTTTTTTGTCAGAGCATGTGCGGGCGTACGCACGTGTGAACCAAGTGTGTGTGTGTGTGTGTGTGTGTGTGTGTGTGTGTGTGTGTGTATTTCTGTGTGTGTATTTCTGTGTGTGTGTGTGTGCGTGTGTGTGTGTGTGTGTGTGTGTGTGTGTATGTGTGTGTGTGTGTGTGTGCGTGCGTGCGTGCGTGCGTGCGTGCGTGCGTGTGTGTGTGTGTGTGTGTGTGTGCGCGCAATCAAAATTCTCACTAAGTCAACAACGCACCTGTCACGATTTAAAAAAAAGGGGGGAATGGAGGGGGGGGGAGGGGGTAGTTCTTTCAGCATCTTTCCTTCTCTTCTCAATTTACCCAGTCATGACATAAACGGGTACATGAAAACCTGTTCCGGGAAGGGGCTTTATCACAATGAGCACACCTGCATGGCAATCGCTGGTAGACGATGCTATGATAAGACAATTACTGGTCTTTTACTTCTGCCATTGGGACCACCATCATCCAACGTAACACAAGCTTTCCATCCCATGGCAGAGCTGGATCTGAGGGGGGGGGGGGGGGGCGTTGGGTTCCGGAATCCTCTCGCCCATGACCCGGCGCGGCACATGTACCGTTTTCTCAAGGAGGGACCCAAACTTACCCCTTTCAGATGCTGAATTTCAACGGCATCTGGTGGCCCTTGGCTATCAGACCCTGTACCCCTGCCTCAATTTCGAACCCCCATCCCTGCATCGAGACCAATGTGTAAATCTCTGGCATTGATTCGCTCAGGCTTTTACGTGGAATAAGCACTCTATACTTGGACGTTCACCAAGTATATCTACAGCCTGACACTTTAATATCAACAACAAAACTACAGTCGACAACAATGCAAAACTGCAGCGACAATAAAAGAGAAGACAGCAATCCAACAATGAAACACAGACGACAGCAATCCAACAATGAAACACAGACGACAGCAACCAAACACAGTATCAACAATAAAACACCTCGGTTATAGGCAATCATAGCCGCAAACTGGTCCAATATCAAAAGAGCGGTGTTGAACAATAACCGATCTGAAGGCTGCCATTGACAAAAGGGTCCAACAGACGAGAGCTGTTAATGGGCTAAACGCCTACCTGCTTGTTTAATTGGTCGATACTTGCTGCGGAGGCTCGTGTTACGCTGCCATTACCAGAAAATCGACAGATAATTGTGCGTAATACTGTGTATAGGGCGAACTAGCTGCAGGTCTGTCTATAATGCTGCGATTTACGTTGCCAAATAATGCAGGGATATGTTTTTGTTGCTGCAAAGTGGAGCCGGATGAATGGGAAAGCCTGTCTGACTGATTTATACAGGTGTAATTTGTGTGCGTCGTGCACTGTGAAAAGGTGTGTGCTTAGACTCTCGGTTTGATTCTAAAAGTGGTGCGGCGAAATTACAGCTGTCGACGAAAAAACGAGGGAGGAAAAATCCATAACACCGGAAAGAACGCACATAAAAACAAAACAAAACAAAACTATAAACAAACAAGTCGCGTAATGCGAAATTACTACATTTAGTCAAGTTGTCGAACTCACGGAATGAAACTGAACGCACTGCACTTTTTCACCAAGACATTACAGCTGCGTCAATCCCCCGCACGTGTAAAACGCAGTGAAATTGACAAGCCAGTCAGTGTAGCGTGGTAGCGGTTGCGTTTAGCAGGATAGCGCGCTTTTCTGTGTCTCTATTCTTTTTAACTTTATGAGCTTGTTTTTAATCCAAACATAACACCGACAAGGAATAAGATGAAATTGTTTTTAAATCGATTTCGGAAATTTAAATTTAATCTTAATTTTCATATTTTTAATTTGCAGAGCTTGTTTTTAATTTGAATATCACATATTTATATGTTTTTGGAATCAGAAAATGATTTTGTTTGTTTGTTCGTGGGCTGAAACTCCCACGGCTTTTACTTGTATGACCGTTTTTACCCCGCCATTTAGGCAGCCATACGCCGCTTTCGGAGGAAGCATGCTGGGTATGTTCGTGTTTCTATAACCCACCGAACTCTGACATGGATTACAGGATCTTTTTCGTGCGCACTTGGTTTTGTGCTTGCGTGTACACACGGGGGTGTTCGGACACCAAGGAGAGTCTGCACACAAAGTTGACTCTGAGAAATAAATCTCTCGCCGAACGTGGGGACGAACTCACGCTGACAGCGGCCAACTGGATACAAATCCAGCGGGATACCGACTGAGCTACATCCCCACCCCAGAAAATGATGAAAAAGAAGATAAAATGGTTTTTGAATCGTTTCATAAAAAATAATTTCAATGACACAATTTTCAGATTTTTAAAGACCAAAGTCATTAATAAATTGTTAAGCCTCCAAGCTGAAATGCAATACCAAAGTCCGGCCTTCGTCGAAGATTGCTTAGCCAAAATTTCAATCAATTTGATTGAAAAATGAGGGTGTGACAGTTCCGCCTCAACTTTTACAAAAAGCCGGATATGACGTCATGAAAGACCTTTATTGAAAAAATGGAAAAAAAATCTGGGGATATTATTCCCAGGAACTCTCATGTAAAATTTCATAAAGATCGGTCTAGTAGTTTACTCTGAATCGCTCTACACACACACAGAGACACAGACACACACACACTCACACACACACACACACACACACACACACACACACACACACACACACACACACACACACACACACACACACAGACACAGACACAGACACACATACACCACGACCCTCGTCTCGATTCCCCCTCTATGTTAAAACATTAAATTTTAGTCAAAACTTGACCAAATGTAACAAAATGTAACAAGTCGCGTAAGAAGCGGTTGCGCTGTGCTGCATAGCACGCTTTACTGTACATCTCTTCGTTTTAACTTTCTGAGCGTGTTTTTAATCCAAACATATCATATCTATATGTTTTTGGAATCAGGAACCGACAAGGAATAAGATGAAATTGTTTTTAAAACGATTTCGGAAATTTAATTTTAATCATAAGTTTTATATTTTTAATTTTCAGAGCTTGTTTTTAATCCAAATATAACACATTTATATGTTTTTTTGGAATCAGAACATGATGAAAAATAAAATAAAAGTAATTTTGGATCGTTTTATGAAAAAATAATTTTAATTACAATTTTCAGATTTTTAATGACCAAAATCATTAATTATTTTTTAAGCCTACATGCTCAAATGCAATACCGAAGTCTGGCCTTCATCGAAGATTGCTTGGCCAAAATTTCAATCAGTTTGATTGAAAAATGAAGGTGTGACAGTGCCGCCACAACTTTTACAGAAAGCCGGATATGACGTCATAAAAGACATTTATCGAAAAAAATGAAAAAAACCAATCTGGGGATATCATACCCAGGAACTCTCATGTAAAATTTCATAAAGATCGGTTCAGTAGTTTACTCTGAATCGCTCTACACACACACACGCACAGACACACACACACACACACACACCACCTCCACACACACACACACACACACACACACACACACACACACACACACACACACACATATACACCACGACCCTCGTCTCGATTCCCCCCTCTATGTTAAAACATTTAGTCATAACTTTACTAAATGTAAAAACGTCCGGGGATATCGCTCTACACACACACACGGACACACACAGACACACACACACACACACAAACACACACACACACACCACGACCTTCGTCTCGATTCCCCTTCCATGTTGACTAAATGTAAAACTGAGCACATGGACAACAAACACGTCATCTATATATATATATATATATACGACTTGTGTCTGTCTGTGTGTGTATGTGTGTGTGTGTGTGTGTGTGTGTGTGTGTGTGTGTGTGTGTGTGTGTGTGTGTGTGCGTCCGCGATGCACGGCCAAAGTTCTCGGTGGATCTTTTTCAAATTTGGAGTCCGTTTTCAGCTACACCCCGGACACAACCTCATTGATGAGATATTTCAACACGTGTTCTCAGCGCGCAGCGGTGAACCGATTTTGGTTTTTCTCTGGATCCATTCCCAGTAACTCTTCCTTATCTTCTCCAGTGTTTTCAGCGTTTATCTCCCTTCCTTCGTGTGGCGTCAATCCATATTCCCGTTAATACGTTACTATTTTTAGAATGTCACTGCACTGTCCACAACGCTTTCTTTGCACCCGTAAGTTGTCCTTAGTGTAAAAGTGAAAAGGTCGAATCAATTTATAGCCACGCGAAAAATACACTGTCATCTATCTCTATATATTTATAGATATAGATATACACATATATATACGGCTTCTCTGTGTGTGTGTGTGTGTGTGTTTGTGTGTGGGCAACACCTGTGGATTGTAGAGTTCTGTTTGTGATGTGGTCTGGCAGCTTTAGTGTGTCTGCATGTTCGGGCCTTCCTTCGAGAAGCCAAAACAGTATTTATTCTCAATCCCGTTTGAGTAGATGTCGCCTTCAAAGGTGATTGTGGTGTTTAGGCACTCGGTTACATTTGGCGTCGTCGACAGCGATGGGATGCCACATGAAATGTTCAGGCCACTGAATCATTTTCGTGCTGTTCCCATTCCACCTGGGAGGGACCTAAGCTTGGTGGGTCCATGGTTCGGAACTTTGGGGACAAAGTTCATTCAAAGAGGGTCGAGTGTGACAGGGAGACTACCGTCGCCCTTCACAGCAGCCTCTGCAGAGTTGTTCGCCTCAGAAGTTGTGGGCTTTCCTTGCATGTACCCGTAAGTTGTCCTCACTGTAAAAGTGCAAAGGTCGAATCTATTTATCGAAAAATCCACTGTCATCTATCTCTATATATTTATATATATAGATCTATACCGGCGGCTTCTGTGTCTGTCTGTGTGTGTGTGTGTGTGTGTGATATATACGGCTTCTGTGTGTGTGTGTGTGTGTGTGTGTGTGTGTGTGTGTGTGTGTGTGTGTGTGTGTGTGTGTGTGTGTGGAGGCAACACCTGTGGATTGTAGAGTTCTGTTTGTGATGGGGTCTGGCGGCTTTTGTCTGTCTGTATGTTCTGGCATTTGAGAAGCCATAACAGATAATATGGGGCTTAGAAATAAGCTCTAAAAATTCTCAATCCCGTTTTAGAGGACTTCGCCTTCAGAGGTGATTGTGGTGAACCGCCACGCTGTCTGTCTCTGTTTCGCGATTCACCCCGGCGAAGCCGGGTATTCCTCTAGTTGTTTTAATAAATTGGAACATTCTGTCTGATGTCCGTTCGTGGGAGTGAACGTGTGTTTCGTTGTTTGTCACTGCGAAACATCCTGACAAATGATATTTCAGACAATGTAAACAAGTTCGATGCACCACCATTGCTATGATTATAAACAAGGGCAAGATCATCTTATTCAAATGAGGCAGAGCGCTATTTTAAGACATGAGACACAAAAGGAAGTAAGCGCTCTAAATTCATATGACATGCGCAACAAGAGTAAGTGAAAGTTATGCGGAACCAGTCTCCTGGCACCTGAAATAATTATAACAAGCATTGAAATGAACAAGCGACTTTAACCTTCTGTTGGCATCCTTTGCATATGGCGTATGCAGTTAGAGTGCTTAACACCCCTTTGTTTATCAATGTCAATTATACCAGATCGTTTCAGCACAGCATCATCAATTTCAAAACTCACCAACTGCACATAGTTTTGTACTACGTTCAAGCAACTCGGCACGGTTAATCCTACATGTCACGCAACATAAAAAGAAAATTTTGTAGCAATCAAAACTGTTTGCATGCTTGAACCATGTAGATGCACACACTCATTAATCCTTCCTGGCAGACTCCAGTCACGGGGGATCACATCCTGCCGCTTCTAATAATGCAACCAATTAAGCAAGGACCAATTAAGTACCGATCATGATTCGCTGCTTCACTCTCGAAACTAGCCGTCTCAGGCTGCAGCAGTAATGGACCGTTAACCTTCTTAACATCCGACACCTCTGGTCGTTCGTCATCCATCATACGTCATCGCGATGACGTCATTTCCGTGTCACTGTCGGTCTGTGCGACGACAGCAGTTTCATTATCTTGTAAGACTTTGATCTGGATGCACGTGCAAAACATATGCGAGTTTCGTGCACATTTTGTAGGGTAGTGTTGCAATTGCAGTTTCGGTTCAGATGTCAAATCTTGACACCCCCCGCCCCAACTCCATGTTTTTAAATGCATGCATGTGTGTATGTGTGTGTGTGTGTGTGTGTTTGTGTGTGTGTGTGTGTGTGTGTGTGTGCGTGTGTGTGTGTGTGTGTGTGTGTGTGTGTGTGTAAGTGAGTGAGTGTGTGTGTGTGTGTGTGTGTGTGTGTGTGTGTGTGTGTGTGTGTGTGTGTGTGTGTCTGGCTGTCTGTCTGGCTGTCTACCTGTCTCTGTCTCTGTCTCCGTCTCTGTCTGTGTGAATGTATTTACACAATAGAATTTGTCAGTTCAATTTGTGTTCTCTCTTTGTAATCTGATGCCTGTAGGCACGATTGTGAAGCTCAAATTTGCCAAATTCATTTGAATCGGGAAGGCTGTAGTTTTCTTTTTAGATTTACGAATTGAAAGTTGTAGCTGTAATCAATCTTGTTTCTTTTGTTTGTATAACAGAAATAATCCTTCATGTCAAAAAAAGGGTCAAAGGATTTATAAAAGTTGGAGCTCGTCTTTGTGCTTGTGGCTGTCCGGTGTCTGTGCGTGGTGGATATGGCAAGGCATTTGGTTTCGGGGAACTCTACTTTGCTTTGATTAAAAACTGTATTTGCCAATGGTTATCAACATGACTTCATCAAACGTTAAAGTTAATCCATTTCGGATCCTCTCTTTGCATACTTTCAGCCCGACTGAAGCTTGCGAATTTGTCACGCTTTCTGTCATCATGGGGTGGAACCGATTCCTTAATTCACAGGCTGCGTTGTGACAAAGATGTCGCCTCCATTTGCATTGCATGAAAGCACGACCCCTTGTTCGACCCGCGGCTCCAATATCACGCATTACCCACGATCCTCTCTTGTCCCCAACCCTCATACTCTCACCGGAAGTTGCTGATGGCGCATGATCAGAGGGAACTCTGGGCTGCTCGGCGCCCTAATTTTCCAATTAGCCAGTTTTGAAAAACTCGCTTTCACTGAGTTCATTTGTTAGCGCTGCCAGCCACCGATCAGCCGCCGCGACGCAGACGATGAACTTTATCCGCTGCCAGAATACTTTTCACCACTTCATTCCTCAAAGAGAGCCGCTATTCATCGGACAATCTAATTAATTTCCGCCACGGACAAGCTCGGCTGCACTCGTAGCGAAGATGACGTCAGATTTGCCGAGCGCGGACAGTTTGAGTACTGACACAGAAATCCGTCTGATCTTTTTTGCAAAAATCAATATTCCTTTCTAGTTGTATTCGCAAAGGAAGTCTTTTAGAAATAGGGTGTTCAGCGTAGCGATAGGGTCCGACATTTTGACTGAACAAGTATAAAAACGCCTCGTCTTCCACTCGGCGAATGATACTTGCTCTCGACAAAATATCGGACCCTATCGCTACGCTGCAAACTTCTTCGTCTTCTTCTTCGTTCATGGGCTGAAATCCCACGTTCATTCATGCTTTTGTACGAGTGGGTTTTTACGTGTATGACCGTTTTCACCCCCACCATTCAGGCAGCCATACGCCGCTTTCGGGGGAGCTATGCTGCATGGCTACAGACTAATATTGGCTTCTGCTCTTTGTTTCTGAACCAGCATCTCACACACCCAAAGGCGATGGTCAACTATGTATGATAACGACAGTCACCCGATTCAATTGCTTCCTTCGTCTTTGTTTCTGGGCCAGTACTCTTGACTTTGGTATTATACCGTTGTGTTCCCAAGACTCTGCACTTTCCTTTGATACCATTGTCACTGTGTAAAACTCCATGCATGAACACCTGATAATAGCTAATAAAGAAACTAATAAGTTTTAGTAGTTTTGAAAGAAAATGTCACTAAATGAAACATGGGGCGGAGAAATATCTCAGTCGGTAGCGGCGATGGCTTCAAAACCATGCAGTTGTCGATATCGGCGTGGGTTTGATCGAGGGATCTATTTTCCAAAGTAACCTTTGTGAAGACTCTCTTCTGTGTCTTCACACCCCCGTGTGCACGCATGCGCACGATAACGAACCCAAATTCACAGCGAAAGTCTCAGGGCTTGGAAACACAAAAACACGTATGCAGGGGGAAAAAAGTATAGCGCCGTACTGTAAACTGAAGGCAAACATTCTCAGAGAAATCCAGAACATCCCACAGGAAACCTTCCCCAATGTAATGAACAATATGGCAATGAGGATGCAGTCTGTCATTGGAAAACGGGGTGGCTACATTGATTACGTGGTGTGAAGAAACAGACGATCTCAACTGAAAGCTGTGAACTGGGGACAACACTTCTATGAACTGACTACAACACCACGCAAAAATGATTTCAATAAAGTTACTGACTTGCCTGTAGTATTGAAAGAGAATCGGGTACTTTTTTTTGTAGACAACCTGTATCTGGCAGCTCGTTTTTCCCAGTGAGAAAGCAGCCCGAATTTGCTTAGGGAACCCTCACAGGACTATATTAAATCGTTTCCTCATCTTATCCTTCTTGTGGAGGGTATCATTTTAACAGCTGCTTTACAGCCTAACAGACCTGTGTATACGGATACATGTATTTGGTTTTGAATATTCGTTATAGGGAGCAGATAGTTATGAAAATGTGCAATGCAAATGACGGCCATAATTAATGTCAGGGCTGGGAACTTGAAAGCGTCACTATTTTAGAAAGTTATACGGCAGTAACTATAATATACAAGGGAAATTTACGTGATAAGAATGATTAAGCTCAGAGCAGTCAACTACTCTGATTTATTTACTTAAGTGGGTACACTAATTTTAAGCTTTCATAAGCCATTCTGAAATGTTTTAACTTATTACAGTGAGCACGGAATCAAGCGAAAGTTTATGCTGTTAGAAACACAACGGTACCGAAATCAAGAAAACTGATCGAGGAACGACACCAATGATACGAAGCATTTGAAAACAATGAATATGGTCGCCAATCATTTTTTTTACCAGCCCCTTGAAACTGACAAAAAAGGTCTTGCGTAGGCCTATACATCCCTATTTCAACCCTTTCGTCACTCCTCGTTTTCTGCAGTTACTTTCTTTCTTTCCCTACATTGCCTACCCATGCACCACCATTCTTACCGACGCTTGTCGACGCACACACAAGCTTTTCGGCGAGCGATGTAAAGGCGCAGGAAAAGGGGAGTCAATAAAAGGGAGTGTGATTGTGACACTCCCAGTGCCAAACTCCTTTTTTCTTCCCCGTCCCTGCGCGTGCTGTGAGCAATAGGAAAACGCGGTGTGCGCGTGCCGTTGTGATTGTGCCCATAACCTTGCACAGTGGTGGCGGCAGTGTCAGGCCAGGGCTGAGCGGCGGTCACCAATAGCAGTCGGACAAATTCGGCATTGACTCGGAACGACCTGGCTTTCCGGACTCGGCCGCCATCTTGGTAGCAAAGCGTGAGAACCAGCCCTGCACCTTTTGTGGTCGTCCTCACTTTCCCACGGATGGACCTGGTTGGGACTGCAGTCCCACTCTCCGGATTAAGGATGGCTACAGCTCGCCGCTGATCGGAAAGGAAACGCGCAATAATTCCTGTAATAAAGCCTGGCTAATTTCGCACTCGGAACACCATTCTGGCGGCAGCGGCTTGCAGTCGCCACAAACACTGGCCCAGGTCCGTGCACACGTCGTCAACAAGTTCATCAAAACCGCATTTCCCCTGCTGGCGTCATTGTCTGCAACCAGCCGCCATTGTGGGCTGCCCGTTGCCGCCCCTGGTGTGGGACCATGTTCCCCCTACACCCCTCATACACTGCGCAATCCGGCGCCGCTCAGCCCGCACTGCCAGGTAAAGTCACAAATGATGACAAATGACGGTGTATGGAACACTTGAGGCATGCCGCTTTCACCGCGCTGAGAGTGATTGAGATGGAAATGAGGAATACAACATCATCATCAGCCGTGTTAATCACGGTCCTGTTCGGTCCCATGCAGGCCGGATATGGAGACGGTGGCAACACCCAACGGTAGCCACGCACATCGATAGCAAATGCCCTTTTGATTAAGTGATGCAGCAACGTATTACACCAGTCAATTAGAGCAAAACAAGCGACGGGTGGAAAGGTGCGGCGGTGACGGTGCATCAGACGGAAAGAAGCTAAGTGAAGGGAGGTGGTGGTGGTGGGGGGGGGGGGGGGGGGGGGGCTTATAAGAACTGGAGGTACAGTGGAACCCCCCTTTTAAGACCTTCAGTTTAAGACTCCCTTATTTCTAAGACCCTGTTCCACCCCTCCCCCTTTTATGGCCCCCAGTTTCAGAGTCCCTCCATTTTGAGACACTGTTTTCTCATATTTTCTGTTCATTAGACATTACCTCAATAGTCGTACCCCCATTTTTAGACTCCCTCTCTTTAAAGACCCTGTTTTTTCAGATTTGTCTTTTAATACCCTCTATAAGTTCGTAACCTGATTTTCTGAAACTTTTGGAGGTCTTAAAAGGGGGGGGTTGCACTGTATTGACAAGCTGAAGCAGGGACGCTGGCACGCACAATGGTGGACAGTGGCAGTGCACAATACACAAAAAACTGAGTGAAGGGAGTGTGAACTCACGAGCAATACAATTGTAGGAACAAGGTAAAACCGGGACACTCGCACACTTCGCAACATGCAGCACGTGCCAGGAAGAGTCGCTGAAGGGAGAGAACTCTTGTCAGCGCCTGGACACCGTGAGAAAGTCACCCCACTTGGAGGTGCAATTCTTTTCAGGTCGGCATTTTACAATGCAAGCATTTCACTCCCTTCGTTTCCTTCAACAATGACATTTATTGAGGTTCATTAGTTGTGCGTTTCATCTCGGGGGGCTCGGTAGCTCAGTTGGTAGAGCACTGGACTTGTGATCGGAAGGTCGCTGGTTCGAATTCGGGCCGGGACGGACACGGGTCAACTTTATGTGCAGACTCAGAGACGGAAGCCATGTCCCACCCCCGTGTCACCACAGTGGCACGTAAAAGACCTTGGTCATTCTGCCATAAGTGCAGGTGGCTGAATACACCTAAACACGCAGACACCTGGGTAGCGCGACCCCGTTGCTGCTAGCTTTCCACTGGGAGGAAGCGACCCGAATTTCCCAGCGATGGGACAATAAATAAAGGAGGAGGAAAATCTGTAATATTTTGAACCCATACTTGCTTTTTTTTCTGTGGTAGATGTTGTTGTATTTATTTTAGCTCTTTTGCCGTGCAGGTAGGGGAAGGGCTCCTAATATGGACCGGCTCCTAATACGGACCACCTCTTGATCTGACAAACTAACAGCGCTAGAGCGCTAAAAACAATTTCATTCGCTGTATTCACCCTCTCTGGATAACTTGCACATGTCAAAGCAGTTGCAGAAACACAAACCTCAAAACCGTTAGGCTTTTTCTCTTTTTTTCATTTTTGGCAGCGTTCACTCTAAATTTGACACCTAAAACGGACTCGTTTCTGTCCACAGCCAAAGCTTTTATCACACAAAAATTGTATATGACAGCTAAGACCGTATTTGTTACATTTTAGCAGTTTTGACCCCGAGTTTCTACTGCAAACAAAAAATAATAGCAAAATCTCAAAGTATGTGTGAGTCCCTTAATATGGACCACCTTCAACAAATCGAAGAAAATAAAAGCTAAAGACTATTTTCATTAATTCATTAAGAAGCTTGCTGAAAATAACCTATAACTAGCCCTCGAACTTTCAAAAAAATATATCAAATTGTCTTCTTTATGTGGAAGTTGATAATTTCACTTATTTTCACTCTGTTTTTGATATGCTTCTTCAGTTTCCTGGTGTGCTTCAAATAATGCTCTCATCAACCCGAAACAGATACATCTAAAGCATATTTGAATTAGTCGGACATGCACAATAAGTTGTATCATGTTATTTTGAAGTATAGGGGGCTTTTGACAGTGATTGGTTTAAGCGTGTTTTTATTAATTTCTTGTATACATGTTATATACAGTAACAACATTAAAGAACGTTAACAAGCAGATTCGCGAAGGCCGCTTCACTGGTCCATATTAAAATGTCTATCAACGCTATTTCACTCTAATTAGGCCTAACGGTTCACTAAACAGAGAAGGACTACCAAACACAAAATGAAACTTCTTCGCAAGATTTTGTTTGTTTGTTTGCTTAACGCCCAGCCGACCACGAAGGGCGGTGCTGCTTTGACTTATAACGTGCGTCACACACAAGACAGAAGTCGCAGCACATGGCTTCATGTCTCACCGAGTCACATTATTCTGACACCGGACCAACCAGTCCTAGCACTAACCCCATAATGCCAGACGCCAGGCGGAGCAGCCACTAGATTGCCAATTTTAAAGTCTTAGGTATGACCCGGCCGGGGTTCGAACCCACGACCTCCCGATCACGGGGCGGACGCCTTACCACTAGGCCAACCGTGCCGGTTATGGGTGCATGTTTGTGTGTGTTCAATCGTAAACAGAAATTAAAGGAATTCTTACTAAAATAGTTCTATACATAAATGTTGTTTGTATTTTTTACCAAACTATAACATTTGGCATCGACCTCCAAAGGCATTTTTCACCGTGCCTCGACCTAGCGGTCTAGCAGAACAGTGGTTGCCACGATCTGTGTAAAATGTCATATCTTGTTGAAAATACAAATAACATTTATGTATCGATTTAATTTGAGTAAGAATTCCTTTTTATCTTTTACGATTGAACACAATCAAACATGCACGCTTTTGTAATCTAAGTATACGGCACTGGACACCGAACTTCCAACAGCACACATGCATCTCAAAGACACAAGGCTTTTTGTTTGTTTGTTTGCTTAACGCCCAGCCGACCACGAAGGGCCATATCAGGGCGGTGCTGCTTTGACATATAACGTGCGCCACACACAAGACAGAAGTCGCAGCACAGGCTTCATGTCTCACCCAGTCACATTATTCTGACACCGGACCAACCAGTCCTAGCACTAACCCCATAATGCCAGACGCCAGGCGGAGCAGCCACTAGATTGCCAATTTTAAAGTCTTAGGTATGACCCGGCCGGGGTTCGAACCCACGAACGCCTTACCACTAGGCCAACCGTGCCGGTTAAGACACAAGGCAAAATGACGTGACTCCCAACATGATACTGTGCAGTGGCGTTCAAACACGACACAAGGCATCTCCCAGTATCTCCCCCCGAGACCCAGGGACCCTGCCAGGGGCTGCAACCCTTTCATTATCCCCCCTAGTTATCCCCCTCACTTGAAAACGAGTTTCAGACGGGCAAAGAAACGAATGGCGATTTCGGAGACGAGCGTGAATCAGAGCAAATTGAATTTGTTGTCACGCCAAATGACCGTGCAAGCGGGGACCGACTGGAAAACTGAAGCGGGCAATAAATGAGCCTCCGGCACAATATTATTATTTTCTTCCGCAATCACGCCTGACCAAGGCTCTGGACGGGATCGATCGAGGAGCCGCGGGAAGGGAGGACTTAGCCGGCCCGGGCTTTAAGACGGGAGATGACGCCCGTTTCGTGGAGGCTAGAATAGCTTGCGGCTAGCCTCTTCGCTGTGCAAGACAGCGAGGGTGTATATAAAACAATTTGAGATCCAGCTCGGCGAGAATTAAACGCGACTGGTTGATACCCTGAAAGTCGTCTGCACTCGTCGGTTAACAGCCGTGAACAACCAATCGGATTGGCAGCTGTGCAGCCGCCATTTTTTCTAGCGTAGCCAGCACCTCCAAGGCATGCTCGCCTACTCTCGCCAAATCCTATAGCGTTCCTCGTAGCGAAAATTCCCCAAGAAACGCTAATTCCTCGCCCCACTCGCCCCCGCTCGTCGCTGAGAAACGGGGGAATGGGGAGTCTGTAATGGCGGGGGGCATTAGGAGTTATTACTCGTTTGCCCATTGTGGGTCGGCGTTTTGCGGGGCCGGGCAATTAGACAAGGGTGCTGGGTAATGGCTGATTGTGCCTGATCCGGCTCCATTCATTAGTTAAGAGGCCTATCGGAACGCGGGCGAGGGGCGGGGTAATAGGAGGCAAATTGCTACCTCATTACGGCGTCCATCAGGGCCGGACCCAATGGGGCTAAATCACGACAGATTGACACTGGATTGTGTCCACCGTGGACACGCCGACCCGGCCAGCCGCCCAAGCTTATTACAACGTTGTGCACAAATAATCGCTTCCTGCCACACTACACTATCTTCGGGGGATGGACTCGAGAGTGGAGGGGATTGGGGGTGGTGGTCGAGGGGGGGGGGGGGGTGAAGCGGCGAGGGGGATAGCTTTTTGCTACACTACCCTATCTTTGGGGGATGGACTTGAGAGTGGGTGGATTGGGGTGGGGGTTGGGGGGTGTAGGGGGAGTGGGTGGAGAGGGAAGGAGGGGATAGCTTTTTGCTACACTGCCCTATCTTCGGGGGATAGACTCGAGATTGGAGGGATCGGGGTGGGGGTGGAGGTGGCGTAGAGGGAGTGGATGGAGAGGGGAGGGGAGGATCGGTTTTTGCTTCACTACCCTATCTTCAGGCCGAGGAGTGGAGGGATCGGGGGTGTTGGTGTGGGGGTTGTAGGAGGATGGGCAGAGGGGGAGTTCTTCTTGCCAGTAAACGTATCTTCAGGAGATTGACTGTAGAATGGAGTGGGGGTTGGGGTTGTAGGGGGATGGGCAGAGGGGGAGTTCTTCTTGCCAGTAAACGTATCTTCAGGAGATTGACTGTAGAATGGAGTGGGGGTTGGGGTTGTAGGAGGATGGGCAGAGGGGGAGTTCTTCTTGCCAGTAAACGTATCTTCAGGAGCTTGACTGTAGAATGGAGTGTGGGTTGGGGTTGTAGGAGGATGGGCAGAGGGGGAGTTCTTCTTGCCAGTAAACGTATCTTCAGGAGATTGACTGTAGAATGGAGTGGGGGTTGGGGTTGTAGGAGGATGGGCAGAGGGGGAGTTCTTCTTGCCAGTAAACGTATCTTCAGGAGATTGACTGTAGAATGGAGTGGGGGTTGGGTGAAAGAAGCTGGCTGTGCGACTATAGGGGGAGGGGGGAATGGGACGAGGAGGGTCATCTTTCTGGAGTGATGCCTTGTGATTGCATGCTGTCCTTCAACCAGAGTGAGATTTCTTCTTTCTTCCTGGTTCTCATTGTTGATGCCAGAGGCTGCTGGCTTTCAGCACTGCGCTCAGGTGCTTCTGTATCCACACCCCCCCCCCCCCCCCCCCCCCGTCAATGTTTGTCTTGA
>NC_090256.1:43425305-43427805 GCF_037325665.1 Littorina saxatilis
CTCACTCTCTCTCGTTTGTTTCTGTGTTTGGGTGTGTGGTTCGGTCGCCTGTCATGTATGTATTTGTAGACTTTTCCTACCTTTGTGGCTTGTTGCCGGTCAGTTTCAGAGCTGGTTGTTACCCGTGTCAGTTCTCAGATGCTATCCGCACCTGCAAATCAACCTTCGAATTCTCGCTTTTACTCGCTTACATCCTGCAGCATGCACATTTTTTTCTCGTTTTCTATCTCGTCAACCCATATCGCGCGATTAAAATCGAATATTGAGGATTACCCTTCCAGCCCTCCCCTACCCCTGACCCCAATCCCCTCTTCCCAGGAGACGAGAGCAGAGAGGGGTGGCCTCCGTTTAAAGAATAGCGGGATGAAAAGGTATAGGCTCGTCACGCGCTCAGTCGGGTGTCTGTTGTGGCTTGAGATGACACTAATCGCTGCCTTCACGCCTTATCAAAACACCGCACAATGACGGAAAAATAGACCTCCATTCTTACACGCTGGGGGAAGTTGAGGTGTGGATCAGTGGGGGGGGGGGGGGGGAGGGGGATGGGGGAGGAGACAGGGGTGGAAGGGGGTGGGGGAGACGACTCCGTGTATAGGCCCTGAGAGGAAACTTGTTATCAAAACATGGTGTTGTGTGTCGTCGTGGTGTCAGTGGTGGTCATTGAATTGTGAGTCAGTTGGGGACAGAGAGAGGTATTGGTCAACGTTGAGTCCATCCATCTCACTGTCTCTCTCTCTCTCTCTCTCTCTCTCTCTCTCTCTCTCTCTCTCTCTCTGTGTCTCTCTGTGTCTCTCTCTGTCTCTGTCTCTCTCTCTCTCTCTGTGTCCCTCGCTCTCTCTGTCTCTCTCTGTCTTTGTCTCTGTCTCTGTCTCTGTCGCTCTCTCTCTCTCTCTCTCTCTCTCTCTCTCTCTCTCTCTCTCTCTCTCCCTCTCTCTGTTTGTCTTTTTCTTTGTCAAGTTATATGTAATTTTCAAGCATAGCTAAAGAATAAATATGCATCTTGAAATGTCTTATTGAATGCTCGACATGTTAATTATGTTAATTATGTAATTTGTACTGTAGTTAACTTAACTTCTATTTCTTCTTGTTATAATTGTGTTACCCCTCGATGGGCGAGGGCCGGATGAACAAAAGCATGTATACATTGCTTATTCTGTCACCCTCGATAAATAAATGTCAATTCAAATCAATTCGCTCTCTCTACCACTCTCTTTCTCTCTCTCTCTTTCTTTAATTGTCTATATTACTTCTATTTACTTGATGCCTTTTCAATGTTTTGCATCAGCTAGGTTTATTATTCGGGCCTTTATTATTTGGGACCACATTAACATCGTTAAAATAATCACTTATGATTATGTAATAATGATATTAATTATCAGAATTTGTCCATACACTATCATAATTATGTGATTATTGCAAATGAGTCTAACCGTTGCCGTTTGAGAGGAATCGTTTGAAATGATGAGGGGAGGAGGTGGACCCAAAACCACTGCTTGGTGAAAGAAACAAGCAGCAGATATATTTCTGGGGCAGTATTCATGGTGCGGCATTTACTTCGTGATTACTTTGGTGGACTTTCTGAATCTGATGAATTGAGACACAATGAGCCACACTACTTAACGATGTCAAAAGAATGAAATAACTCCGGAATTGAGAACGAGAGATACAGATGGATAATATTATTGTTTTCACTACCCTTCCGCTTGAACCCTGTCTGTCTGTTTGTTTCTTCTTCTTCTTGTCGTTCGCTGTTAGATCGTCAGTCCGGACTGCAGGGCATTCTGTTTGTTTGTTTGTTTGTTTGTTTGTTTGTGTTTGTTTGTGTCTGTTTGTGTAGTATTAGTATTAGTAGTAGTAGTAGTAGTAGTAGTAGTAGTAGTAGTAGTAGTAGTAGTAGTAGTAGTAGTAGTAGTTGTTGTTTTTATTGTTGTTGAGAGCTGATTGTAATGGTTCACCGTTTAATATAATTTGGGTATGGAGGAAAAGAAGTAGAGGTTACAGTCATGCCGAGTCTCAGTGATTATTAAAGATAATGGTCCAAGTTCGCGGATCATGAAAAATGCGAGCTTCAGGTGTGTAACCTCTTTATTCCTCCTTTCTTCAGTTATTCAAAGAAAAGGGGAGTTTTTGTGCGAAAGTTTGATCGAATCCTATTCACTCAACCAGTCAACCTGCGCAGGCAATCGATTAATGCGCGGTTGTATAGTTCCGTGCAAATCATTCCATTCTGTTAACACTTCTTGTCAGTTTCCCCGTTTTGGACTAAAATCAACAGATATGTTGTTATTCTGCAGTGGCGGTAAAGGCAGATATTGTGTGTTCTCTTCATGTTTTGGTATCGCTTAGGATAATGTTCTTTCGTCAAATGGGACTAGCAGACGAACTTTTGCACACTTGTTCAAACGTTAAAAACTGTATGAAGTTCAGTTTTCTGGGGAAAATAGTGTATGAAACCGCTTTATGTTCTTTAAATTGATGAGATGTGTGCATTTGGTTGCGT
>NC_090256.1:43432805-43442805 GCF_037325665.1 Littorina saxatilis
TCTCATTGAAAATGATAACGAAGCAATATTAAAAACACGAAATCAGTTAAAATCTCAGGTAGGCATTCATTTCAGGTGAGAAAAAAAAGCCAAGCTTGTGGTTTTCAGCAACAATTTTCCTCAGTATTTTTATCCACGCAGTTTGTTGTCGTAATTTTATAGCTCTAAAATAAACGCAACATCAGTTGTTTAGCCTAAACACAGAATACAAAAAAAAAGAAAGAAAGAAAGAAAGAAAGAAATCATGTCAAGAAATCAGGAAATCAAGAAATCACTAAATCAAAAAAACAGTGAAAAATTGAAAACAAACTGAAAAAGTCCAGTTAGTATTCAGTCAAATTACGAATTATATCAACAACAAAAAATTGAAACAAAATTTGAAAAAAGTGCCGTGCGCCAGCTGAAACAATTTAAATAACACATTTTAAAAAAAATACTGAAATTAATCATGTGTAACTTTGACACATGTTTTTAAACTCAACAATTAAAAATCTATTTTCAGTTAAGGAGAGAGAAAAAAAAAGTCTTTGATAGACGTTTTTTTTGCGCATGCAAGTATAATTATGCAGTAAACGTGAACCCCAGGAACATGAACTTGAGTACAGTAGAAGAAAAAAAGTTATCAGGTAAGCTGATTTTACAAACTGAATTTGTGTTCGTGATTATGTTTCTAACATTTTAATCGTAACACAGTGTATCAAAATATATAAAGCAATGCAAATGTTCCGTTCGAATTTTCAGTCAAAGATACGTACATCCTGCATCCTCTAACATTTTGGATTTTCTCAAATATTCTTTTTTCATCCCACCCCCACCTCCTCCAATTTTACTTCAACTTTATTCTAATCATTTCTGTTTCTTTGTTTTGATTTTTGTTTACTCTTTGAACGTAGGAAGTTTGAGGTTTATTGGTAAATTAATTTTTGAGGAACGTTTGTGCTGTTTCTAGTTTGTCGCTGACCGTCTTTCTTCTTTCATATTTGCTAATTACGGTGCGTGATTGAAGTACCATTAATCTTTGAAATTTTAGAAGCCATAACAACCACTACAAAACAATGTTTGTACCCGCAAGCTTACAGGGAAGAAAATTACTCCATTAAACGTAACAACGTCATCCTGAAAACGTCGATATTTTGTATGTGCAAAATTCATTAGTCACTCGCGCACGAAAGCTCGCCATCAAATCATAGAAAATCACAATAATAACTGTAATAATAATTCGAAGAAATCTAGGCTGACGTGTACATGATGCACATAACTAGAATAAAACACGATAAATGTACTTTGAAATATTCAGCCGACACGCAAAAGTAAACTGCAAGGTCACAGTGTGCTGAGGTTTCACATGTTATTACAACAACACAATCATTTTTCAGCAACTTAAATTGTTCTTCGAAAAATTATCACCAGCGTTCCTATGTGATAAAATCTGCACAAAAATGAGTTACAGATGAATGGTTTTCAAATGCTTCTTAATAGCAAACTGTTTGCAGCACACAAACGATGAGAAATCGCACATTGTCACTCAACAAAGAAAACAAGGAATTCGTCGTGAAACCACACATTCGAAGGTTTCGTGGCAGTAATGTTTAGTAGTCATCGTTTGTTTTATTTTTATCAAAATTGTGTTTGGTTTATCTCCGGTTGTTCCTCAAGTTGTCCTGCCATTCAGTTTCACACAATCTACCTTTCGTAGCAAGTTTATTTTAATGCGTCGGCGTGATTCCACACACAGAATTGTCACCAACTACAAAACTGTATCTCATTGTGCGACAGAACCCGTGGTGAAAATCCCTGTTTCTCTGTGTGTCCGTAAGCTTCTAGCTCCAGCGTTTTAGAACCACTTTTTGGATCCGCCTTTATTCTTTGGCTTTGTGCCTCTCCCTTCTAATCAGGTGAGGATTTCTTGAGAAGAACAACTCCATGTTTCTGATTTATAAAACAAAATACAAAAAAAATGAGAATGAAAGTCGCTTGTTCATGTCAATGCTTGTTATTCTCTCTGGTGCCAGGAGACTGGTTCCGCATTACTCTCACTTACTCCATCACACATTTTGTATGCATTTAGAGCGCTTACTTCCCTTCCTTTATCAGATCGTTGTTTCTGAGCTCTCCTCACCCAGTCCGCCGGCATGTAAAGAAGAAGGGAACTATTTCGCCAATCGCTTTGAAGGGAGCAGAACATCCACCCTGTTCCTCGCTGTGTCTAGCTGTCTTCTGTGACGGAGAGTTCTTCGTCAGAGGTGCACACGTCATCATCCAGAAGTTCGTGGTCCTCGACGTCACTCTTCGCGTCCATGTGACCCTCGGAGTTGTTTCCCGCTTTGCTGACGTCATCGCCGGAAGTGACGCAACCACCCGTCGCTTCCTCTTCCGCCTTCATGCGCTTGTGCTTGGTGCGTCTGTTCTGGAACCACACTTTGACCTGCACGAGACAAAAAGGGGATATTTGGTTAAAAATTGTTTTTAAGAGGAATTAAATGTGATTTGTGTGTATGAATGTTTGTGTACAAAAAAAAGACAAACGTAAAACATTGTGTCACATCTCCCAGGAACTGATTCAGAATTTCGAAAAAGAAGTCTGTCTCGACAACTTCGTCATATCAGCAGAAGAAAATCAATCGTAAGGTCACCGCCAGGCTGTGCATGTATCGGTGTCGGATCTCATTAAGTGGAGAGTGTTTGTATGCAGAGAGGTGTTAGTCACTAATAATTTGTATAAGTTAGTACATGTGCATGTATTTGAATGTTAATAGGCCCCTAATGTTGTAGTGTTTTGACTGGCTTTTTTGTGTGCATCACCACTGTAAATTATCATGCTTGAGATAATAAAGCTAATTTGATTTGATTTGATTCGATTAAGCGTTGATGAGTGTTCCTTGCTAACTACACACACACAGACACACGCATACACGCGCACACACACACACACACACACACACACACGCACACGCACACGTACACAAAGAACATACACGGACAGAACCAAATTTGTTATTCATATATCAAAAATGAAAAACAAATTAAATAAAGAAAATAGATCCAAGGCAGAAACGGGTGCATTAGGCCTACAGCTCAAACAACACAATGTGCTTTAACACGTTTCCTCTCCATTTATCACATGCAACGCGGGAAAGTTTCGCGTTCTGCAGCTGTTCCGAGTGTAAGGACTAATTCGTTGGATATTAATGGAGGTACATCGTTATATCAACAAAATCGATCCGTTTGAATCGTCTAATTTGGTTTTCCTATCACATAATATATCATAAAATGATAATCTGAATATAGTAGTAAAATACGTATGATGATATAAACATACGATATCATATAAGTCTTCCGTAAAAAAAAAAAAGGCTTTGATCCGCACTAATCTGCGCAAAAAAGTGGCGAGGGAAAAGCGAACAAGGCTCTACATTCCTGATCTCCCACTCTACAATCGCCAAATTCATTTCCCCCTAAAGACCTCACGATTGCCGCTGGAAAAACAGCTAAAGAGGCTCAACGACTTTCTTTTCTTATTGAAGTTTGACGCTACAAGCTAAAGCGGGCACAATTACAGAAAAAGCGGCCTCTGCTCCGTCCAGAGAAAAACACGGTCAACACTCTTTGAAGACTGGCCAGTACATGCCAGACTGGCACCACGGCTTTGATTCGCTTCTCCTCTCTGTTTGTCCAAGACAGTTCCCACCTCATCAGCGACTGGGGAGGGGCCAGGGGAGAGGGATAAGTGGGGGGAAATTCCGTGTAATGAAAGGATTATTACATCTCCCGGCAGCTAACGGGACACGGCATGGCACGATTCAAAGTTGGCCGCGGTCTGTGATGCTTTCCCCCTGTGTTTTGCCTCCCTGGTGCTGACCTCTGTGCAGCTTGGACCTTAGCTCCCTGCAGACTTGCAAGCCATGTCCAATGCTACACAAGCATGACACTCCCACTGCATGCAAGTCTTTGCCATCATGCAACCCGTGAAGAAGCAATGGAGCCTTACTCGAGATTCTCTCATCTCTGTATACCCCCGTGTGTTCCTTGTTGAACCGAACAGAAATCAGTGGAAAATTACAGATGTCTTTGGTATCATCAGAGACATACACTGTGCCTTTGGTATCATACAAGCCGTGACGAAGCAATGAAGCCTGACTCGAGCTTCTCTCATCTCTGTATACCCCTGTGTTCGCGATGAAAGGGGGGAGGAGGGGGGAGGGAGGTCCTGGTCGAACCAACAGAAATCAGTGGAACTATAACAGATGTTATTTGCATCATGCAAGACGTGATAAAGCATTAGAGCCTTATTTGTGCTTCTCCAATCTCTGTGTGAAAGGGGGGGGGGCAGGTGTGTGTGTGTGTGTGTATAGGGGGGGGGTAGAGGAAGTCTGGGGGGTACCCATGCAGCAGTATAAATCAGAGGGCAATGTTGGGGGCAGTAAAGATGCAAGGGTCTTTTTGCCACAGCTTTATCACGTCTTGCATGATGCAAATAACATCTGTTATAGTTCCACTGATTTCTGTTGGTTCTACCCCCTCATGCACTCCGAGAACACGCAATTGATCATTATTTGCGATTCTCTGATCTCTGTACCTTTGTGCTGTGCGTGTGTGAGGAGTTGGGGAGGGGTACGGGGGCTGGGGGTGGAGGGTGGGTCATGGTTGTATCCTAGGGCAGAAATCAGAGGCCAATCATAAAGTCTTTGGTGCCATGCAAGCCGTGAAAAACCAATGGAGCCTTACTTGTACTTCTCTAATCTCTGCACCCCTCTGTTCGTGAGAGGGGGGTTGGGGGTGTTCTGGTGGCAGGCGGCAGTAGGAACGAGCGGGGCAATTACATGGCAGTGATAGCGCGGGGTCTGCCTCTCTCCCCAGACGACGCAGGGTGATGTGATGTGAGGCCATTATGGCGTCACCTGACCCGGCTCGCCGCTAATCGCCCATGTCCACGTCGGGGGGAAGAGGAGAGGCGAGGCCTCGCTACACCTCCCCGAGGACCCCCAACACCACACCAACAAGAGAGACAACCCCTCGCTCCCCTCAGTCTCCAGGGGCGACAACCTCAATTTGTCCTGCACGCACGCCCAAGTCCTAAGTTACTGAGCTCTCTGCTCCTTCGCCTTCACAAGTTGCGCACGCAGCAACCGGAACCGGAACCCTCCACCAGCATCGCTCTCAATTGCCGCGGTGTCTTCTGGGAGTCGGACCCGAAAAGGGAGGCAATTATGGCGGCATTAGGTCGGCGATTACTACCGGCCCTTTGCTACTCTGTCAGTCATGCGTTCTAACACCAGGAGGACCGTCTCTGTGAAGAGATATAGGAAAAGTAAATCTGGCTGCCACCCACAGATTAATGGCGGACGATCTTCAAATGGCCGACGAGGCTGTACCCCTGGGGGATGCAGCACAAGAAAGTACCCCTATATCTCCTCCACCTCCCTTTCCGCTCCGCCCTTGTAACTTCCAACAGAGAGACTTACAGTCCATGCTTTGATTCGAATCGTTTTGACTTTGGTGCCCCGATGGCGCAGCCCGTGAAAGAGGACTAGGGTCGTTACGGCGCAAAGGCGTGACGAGAAACACTGAGGGAGACAACTCGGGCAGGACGGAGACGAATGGAGCGCAGATTGAAACAACGGCCTGCAAATTAGGCTCTCGGCGGGAAGCTCGTTCTTTATAACGCCTTAACTCGCACGCTGGTGTGTATGGCGGCCCGACACTGTCAAAACTCATTATTCCTAAATCATGGCATTTGGTGTCTGTTGTTGTTCATTTCTAGTTCATTGTGCGTCGTGCTGCTGCTAAAAAGGCATTTGTCACGAAATATCTGCGGATTTTATTTTTATCGTAATTTATTTTGATTTCTTTTCATTGTATTTTAGTTTATTTCATTTTATTTGTTGTTATACTTTCTTTGATTTGATTCATATGATTTCCAATTGTCCTTTCGTTGTGCTTTGTTCTTTTGTTTTGTTTTGTCTGATGTTTTATTTACAAGACACATCTTCATGAACTTTGCCTTAACCTATGACAAAGTACAAGTACTTGATTCAGAAAATGATGGGTAATATGATCAAAATGAATATAAGACTAATCATACGCAGTAAATAAGAACATGACTAAAAGTAACAAAACATTTCATAAAATATGCAAAGATATAGATAAGTAAATAACTCTTCAAACAAGTCAACAGAAACATAAATGATTGAATTAATAAATCATCAGTCAATAAATAAATCAGTCAATAAATAAATAAAATAAATAAATAAAATAAATAAAATAAATAAAATAAATAAAATAAATAAAATAAATAAAATAAATAAAATAAATAAAATAAATAAAATAAATAAATAAATAGATAAATAAATAGATAAATCAATAAATAAATTTGATAAATAAATCAATTAATAAATAAATACATTTTGAAGTCCACTATATAGGACAACACAACGTACCAAAGTTCAGCATGGGATAAACTGATTTGCCTGTGCTATGATTTTTCTGTATTTTCTTGTTGTAAAATCCACGGTGACTACTTACACGAATTTAAATGGACCATATCATTATCCAGTCATACTCAGCGAAAACAAACGTTATCCACGTACGGTTGCAACATACACACATATAAAAGCAAGCACTCATGCACTCATGCACTTGCGCACTCACGCACACACGCATGCACACACACGCCACATTAAAAAGCACATCCAATCTAATCGACATAACTGCCTTCTCCCTCGCCTATTTTACGCCCACCAAACAGCGAAACGATTGACAGAACACATCATAATATTTCACACACACGCACACACACACTCACGCTTCATATCACAGCCGCTCACAGGGCCAAAGAAAACTAAATCGGGAGGGTCAAATTATCGGCCATCAAGGCCTGACTAATGTGCAAAAGCAGATCACATTTCCCCCAAATAACCCTGGCAGTATCCACACGCCCCAGCCTAACTGCTTCCGGCAGCGCAATATCATAACTCGATGGCGCAGGGGTAAGTGAGAGGGTTGGTTCAATAGTTCTGGTCGTTTCGGTTTGTGTCATGTGACACGGAACGCGTGATGGCGGCCGTGTTTTTTGGTCAGGTCTGGCTTTGTTCTTGACAGCCTTGCGCCGTCTCACACAATTACACGTTTGATGGAGGTGCAATATGAGTATCTGGATTTTTTCTCTCGCGAATTTATCTTGCTTGTATTTTTTGTCGATTTTATTATATTATGTGCTTTTCTTTTTTTATTTCTTCTTCTTCGAATTTATCTTGCTTGTCTTTTTGTGGATTTTATATGTGCAATTATTATTATTTCTTTCTTTGTTTTGTTGGTTTTTATTTCTGTAGGTCTTCTGCCCTAGGACACTCGGTCGTCAGGACAGAGAGACAAACACACGCATGCATAAACAATCAATCATACACACACGCCAGAGACAGACACAGGCACACAGACGGACACACTCAACACATACTCTGTTTCTCTCACTGTCTTTCTTTCTCTCTCTGCCACCTACCCACTCCCTCAATTTTCCTTACCCTACTTTTCCCCCTTTATTTCCTTACCACCAACAAATCTCTTGACTTTCATGTTCACCGAACAAAAGCAATGCTAACGGAGCTGAAGAGCTCTCCATGCTGACAATAATTTGTATGGCTAATCGAACCAAATGATCCAGAAAATGAAGGCAAGTCTGTTGTTGAAAATCTCAGTGTTGCATTGTGACAGCTCTTTTGCGACAAGCCTACAACTTTTACCACTCACAATACACCGCAGCCCATTACAACTCCAAAAACGTTAACACTACAATTCATCCACGTTTCCCTTTCATTTCTATCGGCTGTAAGAAGGCGCTATTGTTCCTTCAAATTATCCCTGCCTTTCGTGTTCTATGAGCAGGGAAATGTTTTAGCTGGCGACGCGACCGATCGAAGCGATGCCAGTCGATACAGAGCTCTCTTCGCGCTTTCTGACAAGCTCTAAACCGGCAGGCCGTTTCCTAAGCGAAGACGTCCCAGAACGTTTCACCGTCTCGCCAATAAAATACGGTTCTCACGGCAGGCGCTGTGCAGCGCCGCGCGGCGTCTTTTTTATAAGGTAGTGCACAGCAAACCCAAATGGCGGCCGTAGTGTTTGGGTTTCATTTCGACGACGATACTTTCTTTAATACGACGGTTCTAGTGCATGAATTGCACCAATCAAGGGATGATGAAAAAGTATTTCAACTCTTGATCATTGTGAAGAAAATTTTGACTGTAAATATTTCCTATAACGATCGTATTCTACGACGATGTCAACAAACATTTCTTCGCTTGTAATCAATGCCTGATTCGTCTGTCAAACTCGATCGCATCGCTCATTGGCTGACATTCGTCCGCCATCTTGAACCCGTTCGCACAAAAGCGTGTAGTTTCCCGGGCACAGAAAGCGACTACCGGGGGCGCTCTTGCAAAGAAACGTAGGGCAGGCAGTTAGCAGGCGAGTGGCTCAAATACGCGCTCTTGTGGGCTTTTCACGCCGCGACAAGTTGTCAGAAAAGACGTGAAGAGAATGGAACAAAAATGGCTGGGAGTCGCGAGACCGCTGCTGCTCTGCTAACGATCGCCAAACAATCCGTGAAAACGGTCGGCGTTGTGAAGTGGCTATCATCTCCTTGTCCGCCGTCACTTAGCTTCTGGCTTAATCGTCGGCATGCGTCGGGTTTCTCTCGTCCAAGTGGCCGTGCTTTTAAACGTTCATAGGAAGTTAAAGCAAAGACAATTAGCTGACGATTACAGGACGGGTTTGAGCGAGAGGTGCTTGAGCTCCATCAAGGCGAGTCAGGTTGGCAAATGGTTTGAGCAAACCCAGGGAAAATATCAGCCAAGATCGAAAGTTCTTGTATTGTGCGGAGGCTACTCTTGTCGGGTTGTTTAATGTAGGCCGTGCCACTTCACTTTCTACGGTCTACAGTTTAGTCAGAAATGAGCTGCAATCAGCGGTCGTTGAACAGAAACATTTTTGTCATTGGAGAAAAAAGAATGGCTGGTTCTTGTGTGCACTGACTTGTGTCTGAAAGTAGGGGGTGGGAGTGGGGAGGGGTGTGTGAGTAAGAGACGTTGAGGGAGAGAATGAGAGAGAGAGAAAAACAGAAAAAGAGAGAGAAAGATAGGAAAGGAAAGAGAGAGAAGGAGAGAGAGCCTGAGAGGAAGAAAGAGAGAGAAAGAGAGAGAGAGTGTGTGCATGTGTTAACAGTTATTGACCCCTGAATGCCTTAGACAAACCGGAAGTGGCGCAATGCAATTAATCATTGAAACGACAACGCATGATCGAAATACTTATTTCAAACTAAACAGGTTGTCGCTCTGGTTTGTTTAAAAAACAAAAACACCCATTTACGTCATATATCACGAATGTGGTTTTTTTGCAAACTGAACGCAAACAAACAAGCAAACAAACAAATACATTGCCTAGATTGCATTTATTTATCTATCTTTTTATTTAATATATATCTGCTTATGGCATAGTTGGTTGATTTATCATGTTATTCCTCTTTTAGTGTATTTCTTTTTTTAATATAACAATAACAATACCAATAATAACAACACTTTATTGTCCATTAAAATGTTACATAAAAATGGAAAATTTTCTTCGGCACACCCTGCTTGCCTGTAAACGATTATTACAACAATTGGACAAAAGGACAACACACATACAACATAAAACATAGGTTCACGTATGTAATAACACACACACGCACACACACACACACACTGACACACGCACACACGCACACACACACACCGCACAACCACACACACACCGCACACACACACACACGACCCCCCCACACACACACGCACACAGAAAACCACACACACCTGTGTTTCAGAAAGCTGCAGTTTTCCAGCCAGCGTTTTCCTCTCCTGACCGACGACGTAGTGGTTTTTCTCGAACGCCTGCTCCAACTGTAGCAGCTGGGAGGGGGAGAAAGCCGTCCTGTTCCGCTTCGGCTTGCGGTACGGGTGGAACAGCAATCCGG
>NC_090256.1:43447805-43451568 GCF_037325665.1 Littorina saxatilis
TAATGTACAAAATATACATTTCTGGAGAAAACAATACAACCATACCGCATTTAAACCAGCAACTACAGGCTTGAACACATGAATCTCAATATAAAATCCATGAGTTTGGTTGTTGTCTGAATTCAGATCTGCCGTGCACAATCGTTTATCGCTAGCAAGATTCCAAGGAAAAGTAACTCTCATACTTTGTCTAGCGACACGAGTAGTTCCCCTTCCAGATTTCGGCAGCATCGACAAGACTGCAATCCGACGGTCAGTTTTCAACAATATTTCATTTTATAAACAGATCACACGCAAACAGTTGCAAACATGTAATCACCTTAAAGAGCATGCAGCGGTTTCATACACTATTTTGCCCCAGAAAACTGAACTTCATACAGTTTTTAACGTTGGAACACGGGTGTAAAACTTCGTCTGCTAGTCACATTCGAGGAAAGAACATTTCCTGAGCGATACCAAGACATGAACACACTATCTGCCTTTACCGCCACAGCAGAATGACAACATAACTGTGTACTTGATTTTAGTTCAAAACATGGAAACTGACAAGAAGTGTTAACAAAATTGAATGATTTGCACGGAACTATACAACCGCGCATTAATCGATCGCCTGCGCAGGTAGACTGGTTGGGTGAATATGATTCGATCAAACTTTCGCACAAAAACTCCTATTTTCTTTGAATAACTGAAGAAAGGAGGAATAAAGAGGTTACATACCTCGTCTCAGTGATTATCAAAAATAATGGTCTCAGTTCGCGGTCATGAAAAAGCTCGCTGAAGCTCGCATTTTTCATGATCCGCTAACTTCGACCATTATTTTTGATAATCACTGAGACTCGGCATGTAACATCTACATCTTGCACACGTTTGCTTTAGTATTGGCAAAGTAAATAAGCGTGGGAGGGAGGGATTTAATTCTCTTTTTATATTTGAAAATGTAATTATCTTCTTTCATTTTCAGTCAAATCAACACTGTATACTTTACGTGGGGGTGATAATTCTGTGAAAGCTTCTTTCAGATTATATGATCAAACATTAAGTAAAAGCTGCATGCATTTTTGTTTGTTATAAAGATAAATCTGTAGGAAATTAGGAACATCCGATGTCAAAATTGGCAACTGTCATAATTATACAGGTCATTAAGAGGAAAAGAGAGATTTAGAGAGAGAGAGGGGGGGGGCAGACATTATAAAAAAAAACTTTGAGAGAGAGAGAGAGAGAGAGAGAGAGAGAGAGAGAGAGAGAGAGAGAGAGAGACCTCCCAAGGTGTGAAAGGAAGACGTTATAAATCCCGGGGACCCTCGCAGATCCTGACTGTGACAGGTCCTGTCAGGGGGTATGAGAGTGACACCTCCCACAAAAACCCGTCACCCACACTCACGCTGCGCCACGGATAAACACATTAACACACTGATGACTTCTTTGCAAAACACTCACAGCGTTGCCTCTGACGGTCTACCATAGTTGATGGGGATGTGACTTATCCTGAGCCTTGTGAGAGCAGGGCACGATGGGTATTCACGAGAAATCGGGTACAAAATATATGAAGGGGGGGGGGGGGGGGGAGGGACTTAATCAGTATATATTTCTATATCTCTATTTCTCTATCTATTACTTTATCTACTCCTATCTACCCCAGACCCCCCTTCCACCCCACTATCTCTGTCTGTGTCTCCGTCTCTGTCTGTCTGTCTGTCTGTCTGTCTGTCTCTGTCTGTCTGTCTGTCTGTCTGTCTGTCTCTCTCTCTCTCTCTCTCTCTCTCTCTCTCTCTCTCTCTCTCTCTCATACTCGACAACTTTTTTTTAGATATCAGCTTTCAAAAGGATTCTTTTTATCATAACATTTAAACGGGAAAAAAACAATGAACTATAGAGCCGAATAATGTTATTTACTTGAGTTAAGACAAACCATAGTTAAATAACCAAGTGTTTTTGTTTATACACATAATTTATTTAAATGATCAGTGATTCAGAAATATATGCGTATATATAGGTTTTCACTTTACATTGTACTTTCTTCGGTTTCAATCTTAATCTAAATAATTATGAGTAATTTGCTCAAGTTGTGCTTAACATTTGTTGTAACCATGGCGTAAGCAATGCATCCAAACTCGAATTTTCCTCAGCTTTTGTCTAAATCTTGTTGCTCAAAATGGGGTTCGACGTTTAATTAAACAGAAAAACACACCCTTTTGCCCCCTCCGAATCCGATAGAAGAGGCGCGGTCAAGTGTTTTTCTGTCCCGTTTCTCCATGTCATGAACTCACTTCATTCGACGAATAAAGTGATGAGAAATCACGGGTTTCAATTAATAAACTGCGGTTTAAGTCTTGAATTTCGACATTCGTGATAAGGGTATAAAAACACTTCAGTTTACGCAACAGAAGTCAGAATTAATTTGTACAAAATAAATGTGAATTTGCGGAGAAATGTGCATGTGTGCGCCCAACCGTTTCTTTTGATGTTCATTTTTTTGGGTATTTGTGTGTATTCAATCGTGTCTATTTTATTCGCAGCAGTTTGTAGTTTTCATCTTGTCAACGATGAAACGTTCGCTTGGCAATATTTACCTGAATTTAGTGCATGGATAGGGCCTATCATGGATTTTTTTTGACGGACGAAAACTGACGCTTTGTTATAAGTTGACAAATCATTATATCACATTAACCGACCACCTGTCAAGCAGGGTGCAATAATTGGATTTAGAAATAGAGAACAGTTAGTGTTACCGCAAGATAAAGAAAGATAATATGAACATAATACAAGAGGCGAAGCCTTCAAGGCTCACGTAAGAAATCGACAAACAGTAACACAAACTCAATCACTCCGTCACACACACACACACACACACACACACACACACACACACACACACACACACACACACACACACACACACACACACACACACACACACACACAGTAAGCATAGGTGACACTGTGCAAGAAAGCGAGACACTAGATCTAGATCTGTCTGTCTGCATGTGTAGCCTACTTACAGGGACACGACTGCCAACTAGTCTCGGCCCGCTCAAAATAACAATGACCGAGACTTTCAGTCATTCCTTCGCGTGACGTCTAACCCTCTTACGCCATAATGTGATGTCTTCAAATGTTAAAGTTTCTATCACACACACACACACACACGCACAGACAGACAGAGTTTACCATCGCATAGGCTACACTTACGTGAGCCAAAAACAACAACAACAACAAAAGCGTACAGAATAAAGAGAGAAGGAAGAAAGAAAACAAGAAGAACAAAATACAGGGTATACAAAAAAAGAAAAAAATGAGGCAACGAAAGATAAAGAGGGTGTTTGCACTAAAGACCGAAATTAACGTTTCCCAAGCACCACGTGATCGATGCCTAATTATCTCAGTAAATGAACACGGGGTTAATTCCGTATATAGGTACCCCTGATACGGCCTGTATGCAAATATATTCAAACGAAGAGCATTAATTATGCAAAGCGAAATTTATACCAGAGCAGAGGGTTTCAAGAAGTCGTAAATCGGCAAGGATCTGTTGAATAATCAAATGCATCTTTTCACACACTATTAATACCTACACATACATACACCCTCTTTTTCCTTCCCAATTGCCCTCCCCCCCCCCCCCCCCCCCCCGCTTTAAAAAAAGGGAATATGAAGATAAGAAATATATTTTTGAATAAGAAAGAGAGAGAAAATCCGTACTCTTCTTATATTTGCGCAGCACTGCCTTTGTAACCACATCCACCCCGCCTCAACCACCCGGTTA
>NC_090256.1:43451768-43454268 GCF_037325665.1 Littorina saxatilis
CCCGGTTAATTAATGTATTCATGCATGCATTCCTCTTATTTGTGCAATAAGGGTGCGACCTATTCAGAATAAACAAAAGGAGAGGAAAAAGGACACAAACATAAATAACACAAAAAGAGAAACACAAATTAATGTGCAAACACCGAAACCTAACCCACCCCAAAATCGGCTGAGAAAAGAGCTAAATGTGCCCAGTGCTTCCCGAAAGAAAGCGTGCGTCGACATGCTTTTGTTTCTTGTTTTCCTCGGCGTGTAATTGAAATTGATTGTGGATTCTCTCATTACCTCAGGGGGAGGGGGGCTGGAGGGGTGGAGGGGGGCTGCCAATCCATTGTTGTTACGTGATTGATTGCTTCTGCGGGGAAAAGGCGCGCGCATGGCTCTCTCTCCTTCTCTCTATATAACGGTCTCTGTGTTTCTGATTCTGATTCTCTTTCTGTGTCTGTCTCAGTCTCTCTATCTCTCTATCTATCTATTTATCTATTTATCTATCTATCTGTCTCTATCTGTCTGTCTCTCTCTCCGTCTCACTGTCGCTCTCTGTCTGTCTTTCACTCTCTCTGTCTTTACATATCCCTGTCTGTCTATGTCTGTCTGTCTCTGTCTGTCTGTCTGTCTGTCTGTCTGTCTGTCTGTCTGTCTGTCTCTCTCTCTCTCTCTGTCTCTCTCTCTCTCTCTCTCTCTCTCTCTCTCTCTCTCTCTCTCTCTCTCTCTCTCTCTCTTGTTCGATTGTTATTTTGTTAAACACTTTGTACTAGTGTTAACGGATGTGTAGCTGATCGGAGCAACTTTATTCCCAAATGAAAGGTATAACTATGTCAATGTAATTTTGTAATTTTTGAGTTCTCCTTAGGTAATTCCTTAAATGCACATTGTGTTGCATTCCATACAATGTATTTCTGTATTTTATATGATTGAATTTATATTTTGTATGTGCGTCTGTCTTTATGTGGTGTATAAAGAACAGGTTGGAAGAATAGGCTTTGCCTAAAACCTTTATCCTTTTGTAATAAAGTTCTGAGTCTGAGTCTGAGTCTCTCTCTCTCTCTCGCCCCCGCTTCGGGAATCAATAGCGTGGTTGCATTCTCTGCATGAATGCAGAGTGGGTTTGTGCGGAATTAATTTAGCAGATGGACATAGGTTTTACTTGCGAAATGAATTCACCAAATGATCGCACTCTGCTCAGGTAAGTGCCAGACTGTTGATTGTTGGCATGACCACATGTTCTCAAACTGAAAGACGATCTTAAGCCTGGGCATGTCAAACATGATCGGTTTTTTTTTTATACGAGAAGGAATGCGTCGTTCATCCACAACAGTTAAAGAATGACTCTAAATGTTTAAAAATGTCTGACTTGTATTCTCCGTCCAACGGCTATGTCATAGGAACTGGAATTAATTATTGTAGTTTTGCCCGAGTGAAATAGTAAAACATTATTAATTAAAAAAAAACCACACAAACAAAACACAAGAGATTTATTTTTATTTTTATATCGTGCGTTTTCAATGCTTGTCGGAAGTTGGGTTGATGTTCCAAGAAAAAGCATAGAAGCCTATTTATATCGAGAAAGAGCGATGTACTAATTGTCTGCTGTGGTTTTTGCCAGCAAGTCAAGTGAGCAAGCCATGATTTTATTTATCTCGTCTATACTAGGTTTGTATGAACTTGTGTATTTCTTGATTGACAGATTGATTGACAGATTGATTGATTGATTGATTGATTGATTGATTAAATAATTCATTGATAGTTTGATTGTTCATTTATTGCATCCATCATTTATTCCGTCATTTATTTAGTTATTCAGTTTATTCTTTATTAAATCATTAATTGATTTATTTATTCATTCATTTGCGTATCTATTCATCTATTTATTTTGTTGCCAACTTATCTATTTATTAGCCTACTTTATCTAGTTCAATACCGACTTATTTATTTATTTACTCATTGTCCCTTGCGCACAAGCGCAATGACGGAATATAGCCTACCCCCAAAACAATATCCCACCCCCCTTTTTTTTGTAATTTAAGTGCGCAAGACTAAAAGAATGGTAATAAATGTTGAACATGCAAGAGAGACATTTGTCAAAACAAAATTTGGACTGAATATGCATACTATAGATTATTCTCGAATCATTTAAAACAAAGGGAAGACACATTTTATCTTGACTGAATTGAATTTGAATGGTGAATTGTTTAAATGGATGATTATCTCAAACGGAGGCCAAAGAAAGTATTTTATTGTTTTTATTTTCTACTTTCTACGACTTCTGAATTTCTTTTCTTTTGTAGAATTGTATTTATACTGGATTTATCTCAAAGGCTCAATTCAATATAAGTTGATCGACAAAATGAAGAGAAAGAGGATGGGTAATTAACCAGTAATTAACGTACATGTATAACACGAATAATATTAGTGGGTTTTTTCTCTCATTTATTTCAAGAATCAATCATCAGTCATGACTTTGATTATAACATGATTAACTTATGGAATGGTTTATTTA
>NC_090256.1:43459268-43509268 GCF_037325665.1 Littorina saxatilis
CTTCTCAATTCCAAGTCCACAATAACACATAATTCAGTCAAATAGTGAATGAATGTAAAAAGAAAACCTAAAAAAAGTAAATTCAACAGAATGTTAACAAGATTTAGAAGCAAAGATGAGTTATGAAAACAGCGTTGACTAATAACAATTGTAAATATGAAAAATGTGAAATCTTTTCTCTATAAGGTTAAGGTAAACTAAGTTGTTGTGTACGACAGTCACAGTTTTCAATTGCTGCTTACGTCTTTGTTTCGTGACCAGTATATATTCTTGATTGTGGTACTGTTGTGTTCCTGAGACTCTGCACTTTCCCTTGATGTAACTGGGTATATAACTGGATCAAACACGTGATTGTCGCTAATGAATAGAGTATTTAAGGTTATACTAATTGGAACCTGGCAGTGAGGAGGGTATAACCGCAACAGTTGTTCTACATCCGTATCTATCCATGTACGCATGTTTGGTTTTGATTATCCACCAGAGGAAGTAGATATTCAAAAATATATAACATTCAGTCAATAATCATTAGTTTGCTGCATGATTTCTACTTAGAGATAGTCAAAACCAAACATACGTACACGGGTACACAAGGAGTCGTTTAATGGGAATTAACAAAACATGCCTCCTCTCGGCCACTGCACAAAAAGAGAGAATGCGTTTTGTCATCATTTTCACGAGTTTTCATTCACAGCCAACTGGGAAATACATCTCATGTTCCCCATGCAATAAATCCCCGGTTCCCATAGTTGCAGGAAGCAGGTTATACATGGATAATCAAAAGCAAACCCAATAGAAACGCTCGGGGATTCTTCGGCTCTTTTCATTGGCGTTTCCCCAGACCTAGACAGACGACACTGCTTTGCAAAGTTCCAAAAACGAACTGGCAAACTGGCAAAAGTAAACAAAATACAAAACTACTTCATGAAAGGTCATAAATTCATCACAAACAAATGAAACCTAGCGATATGTTTTCTCTTCTTACAAAGTCAAGGAGTGCGTGTATCTGTGTTTCGATACACAGACGTTCGGAGAAACACGAACGTCAAACCAATTGACCCCTGACACACACATTTTGACCCGTGCGCAAGACGTTGTATCGATAAACGAAGCGCAAATAAGAAATAATAATAAAAGCAAAGAACATAGCAACAAGAAATGCAAACATCTAACAAAGCCGAGCAAGCAGAATGACAGGTCTAATGAAAAACAAAGAGACAATGAGTCGGAAACAAGATCGCGATTCTTTCCTTCGCTGCACGACGCAAATCTTCTGTGACCTTTGACCCAACGTGCCTTGCTGCACGATGCAAATCTTCTGTGACCTTTGACCCAACGTAGCTTCCACATTCGATCACTAAGCTTACTATTTACAGCTGAAAAACGAGGGGGTGGAATACTGAGAGGAACCTACAGAACTGTGCATCCTCAAACCTGACATACTTATCTCAGCATGTTATGAACTCAAAACACAGAGAAAGTTGCTTTCACACCCCAGCTTTGATTGTAACAACGTGCTGGGGCCCCAAAACATGTATTATCGAAACGGAACTCGTATTTCAAAGCATGTCTCCCTGTGTTGATTTGCACTTATTTTCTCAATACCAAAATGATGACAAAAAACGATGTTTGGTGGCATATCATCTTTTGTTTCATATTAATTGACCAAGGCCTTCGGCAACAAAAGTCGATACGCCCCCCGAGTACCGACAAAAAAACTGGTCTTTCAACACCCCATCAAACATCTTATAATGTCTTATACAGGCTAAATAGTTCGCCTCTTAAGGACAAGATATGGGTTATATCATTCGAGTTTTACGCCCTCATGGCTTTTGACGATATACACATTCACAAGTGTATGCGTCATGCGTCATGCGTCATGCGTGTTTAGGTGGTATCAGCCATCTGCTCTTATGGCAGAATGACCGAGGTCTTTTACGTGCCACTGTGGTGACACGTGGGTGGGACATGGCTTCCGTCTCTGGGTCTGCACATAAAGTTGACCCGTGTCCGTCCCGGCCCGAATTCGAACCTGCGACCTTCCGATCACAAGTCCAGTGCTCTACCAACTGAGCTACCGGGCCCCCCTGTATTTCACACAGTGTTCACAACTGCATGGTTACAACTAGTGTGTTCAAAAGTGGAACACTTCAATTTACAATGTACGTTAACATGTTCCAGCACTAACAAACACACTAGATCCGAACAAAATCGCTGAAAAGGTTGACCATTTTCTGAATACACTAGTGCTATTTTCCAAAATGTATAAACACCATTTCAAACCTGTCACTTCTGACTGTTTTGATTCACAGAAGAGCATGCAAACAGTCTCTTGCAATTCCAAAGGTAGAATTTGCAAAGCAAACATTGGTGACAATCAAAACATACGATATAGATGATCACCCCAACACTGCTGTCGTATCGGAATGAAGGGCTATGATGATGTGACAGAAACAATAGGAAAAACCCATGCCGTACCTTAATTATCTTCAATTATATCGCACCGTTAGATAAGTAGGAATTTCACAAAACCCATTTAATAATGACCAGAAGTCACCGCATATCTGTGCAAATCCATCAGTCGTTTGCGGGCATCAACATTATAAGCTGACTGTAATGACTTGTTGATGAGAGGTTCGGCACGCGTCGGACATGTGTACATCCGTTCGTTGAGTTAGTGTTTTTCATATTCAAAGGTGCAAACATATAGATATATATAGAAAACACGTGTTTGTTTGTTATTTTTACATGCACACTTGTAAACACATTTCTGTTGCACGTTTTGAACACTTTGTGACATAGTACATATTGTACAAAAGTTTAACACACAGTGTGTTCATTAGTGTTCAAATGAACACTAGTCTTGTGCACACTATATGTTTACAATGACAACAACAATGACAACAACAACAATGAAAACAACAACAATAACAACAAGTCGCGTAAGGCGAAAATACAATATTTAGTCAAGTAGCTGCCATTTTTCAGCAAGACCGTATACTCGTAGCATCGTCAGTCCACCGCTCATGGGAAAGGCAGTGAAATTGACAAGAAGAGCGGGGTAGTAGTTGCGCTAAGAAGGATAGCACGCTTTTCTGTACCTCTCTTTGTTTTAACTTTCTGAGCGTGTTTTTAATCCAAACATATCATATCTATATGTTTTTGGAATCAGGAACCGACAAGGAATAAGATGAAAGTGTTTTTAAATTGATTTGGACCATTTAATTTTGATAATAATTTTTATATATTTAATTTTCAGAGCTTGTTTTTAATCCGAATATAACATATTTATATGTTTTTGGAATCAGCAAATGATGGAGAATAAGAGAAACGTAAATTTGGATCGTTTTATCAATTTTTATTTTTTTTTACAATTTTCCGATTTTTAATGACCAAAGTCATTAATTAATTTTTAAGCCACCAAGCTGAAATGCAATACCGAACCCCGGGCTTCGTCGAAGAATACTTGACCAAAATTTGAACCAATTTGGTTGAAAAATGAGGGCGTGACAGTGCCGCCTCAACTTTCACGAAAAGCCGGATATGACGTCATCAAAGACATTTATCAAAAAAATGAAAAAAACGTATGGGGATTTCATACCCAGGAACTCTCATGTCAAATTTCATAAAGATCGGTCCAGTAGTTTAGTCTGAATCGCTCTACACACACACACACACAGACACACAGACACACAGACACACACACACACGCACATACACCACGACCCTCGTTTCGATTCCCCTCGATGTTAAAATATTTAGTCAAAACTTGACTAAATATAAAAACAAAAAAAACCCAACAACAACAACAGACTTAAGTGCAAGGTTTTGCATGTAAACATCATGATTAAAGCTATATATACACTCTTCAAAAAAAGTTAAGGATCACTTTTTTACAAGCATGCCACACAAAACAGACAAGACCGAATTCTTTTTTTTTAAATTATATAATTGAACAACCAAGGAGTAATGACAAACAAAGCAAAGATCGAACGCGGCAGCGACAATTTAGCTAGAGTGTGTCAAACGTGACAACCCTCGAAAATGGAATTCACAACAATGTGAATCAGTGTCAATAACGCGTGTGCCCTCCGTTGTGTGCCAGGCATTCAACACATCGTTGGCACATGGAGTGGATCAGGTTGCATATGAATGCTCTGGGAACTCCATTCCACTCCTGCTGGAACCATTGCAGCAGTTGACCCAGATTGGCAGGAGGAGGGTGATGTTGCTGTACCCGACGACAAAGCTCGTCCCACATGTGCTCTATGGGGTTCAGGTCCGGGCTGTTGGCTGGCCACAGCATCCTGTTGACCCTGGCCTGCTGGATGAAGGTGTTTACAGCTGCAGAGCGATGGGGAGGTGCGTTGTCATCCTGAAGAATCGCGCGAGGGCCGATCGCTTGGAGGGCTGGAACGACCAGGGGTTGCAGGATCTCATTCTGGTAGCGGACACCGGTCAAGTTGCCCACTACATGGTACCGAGGTGTCCTTAGACGTGTGCTGATCCCTCCCCAGATCATCACAGAGCCTCCGCCAAAACGCTGTCGTTCCATAACAGCGCCTTCTGCGAAGCGCTCTCCGCGACGCCTCCACACTCGGATGCGACCATCAGCAGGTTCCAAGCAAAAGCGGGACTCATCTGTAAACAACACCTGAGCCCACTGCTGACGTTGCCACCTCACATGTTGAGTGCACCAGGCTCAGCGAGCTGCTCGGCCCTGATTAGCAGTCAAGGTTGTTCCTCGGACTGGACGCCTTGCACGCAAGCCAAATTTGTGTAAGCGGTTTCGGATCGTCTGACCACTAACAACAGTGTTGGTGGTAGCTTGTAGGCGTTGCCTAATGTTGTTTGCCGTAGCCATTCTTTGTTGCATGGCCTGCCTCTGAATGAAGCGATCCTCTCTTTGTGTGGTGACTCTGGGCCGACCAGAACGTTGTCGCTCCTGCACTCTTCCAGTTGCTTGGAATCTCTGTTTTAGTCTGATGATGACAGAGGGAGCCACTGCAAGCCTCTGGGCCACTTGCCTGGCAGCAACACCGTCTTGTAGCCATCCCATTGCCCTTCCTCTTTTCAAATCGCTCAGTTTTCTTCGTGGGGGCATGTTGTTACTGTGCATAATTGTGTCAGTGTGTCAACCTTTAAACACAAGCTGGTGAGCCATGTTCATAGCCAGGACCCTGTTGTAGCACGTGCATCACAACCTTTTGCCCTGGCATGCGTTCCGCTAATTTCATGGGGCTATAAAAAACACCCTTTTTCTTCCAAAATGCAGAAGCTTTTGAGAAGTCCCACAAAGAGAAATAACTCTGCCTGCCAAACAAAATTCTAGGTCAGGACTCCTTGTTCATTTGTTAATTCAAACACATTAATCTTTTAATTATTATGTCGATGTTTAATTTTTTGGCAATTTTTTATAATTGGATCCGTTTTTTCAACCGATCCTTAACTTTTTTTGAAGAGTGTACATACTGTCTGCATGTCAACATGGTTGTTTCACTTCACCTCGCACGTGTTCCGTGACTAGATGTCTTTGTGTGTAATATAACAGCAAGTTATATCGTAATCTCATATAAAAGCTATAGTTACCAGAGAAGACCCTTCCTCTGCCTTAATGAAGTGTAATTAGTGGTGGATTTGTCTATTTTGGTGAAAATCAGTCATAATGACAGTACCCTACGAGGCCCATAAAATAATTATATGCTCATAACACTATACTGATGATAATCTGGTAGTTAAGGGGATTGTATAGTTTCTGACAAACAGAAGTAAGTCTTCTTCTTCGTTCATGGAATAAAACTCCCACGTTCACTCATGTTTTTGAACGAGTGGGTTTTTACGTGTATGACCGTTTTTACCCCGCCATTTAGGCAGCCATACGCCGCTTTCAGAGGATGCGTGCTTGGTATTATCGCGTTTCTATAACACACCGGTCTTGTGCTTGCGTGTACACACGAAGGGGGATGAGGCACTAGCAGGTCTGCACATAGGTTGACCTGGGAGATCGACAAAATCCCCCAGGCGCGATCGGGATTCGAACCCACAACCTTCCGCTTGAGAGGCCGGCGTCATATCCACTAGGCCATTGCGCCCGTCCAAACAGGAGTAAGTAAGTCCACGGAGTGTTTCCTTACGCCGAAACGACACATTTAAAAGAGAAGAGGTATCTGAAACCTGATTTCAAACAAAAGAAAGTCAGTCTTGGGTTTGACAGAACACGGGCGTATATTCAGAAGAAAAGAAAATGAGAAAAACATTAAACTTGAAAAAGAAAACAGAAAAAGACGAAACTGCATAGGCACAGTCTGAGAAGAACAGACAGACATGCAGACAGACAGACAGACAGTCAGACACATCATGACTGAACACAGCTAGTTCAGACTAGTGTACCCCTACAGCCTCGTTCCCAATTGTATCCTGCACAGAACCTCGTTTTCGCTCACCTCTCGTTCAACGCCGCAGGGGCCCAAACGCAGACGCTAACCGAAGGGATTTGTTGGCGCGAAATTGATTGGAAAAGCCTGTCCGGGCTCTAACGGTGATTGAATCGTTTGGAAAAGATTTAATGGCGATTAGCCGTATTGGGCGTTATTAGGCGACGATCATTCCCTGCCTTGCCTTTTTACGGCGTCAGTCGAGCAGGAGAAATGGCGGATTGCTGACGGTTGACAAATGACTGTGGTTCCTGGCACTGTGGAGGCGCTCTCTGCTCGCTGGCACTATCATGCAATTACCAAGCTTGGGGTGTTACGCGTCTTCGTAAATCTTACACCTCCATCCATTCCCAAACTCCATTTCACCACACCACTCCTTCCAATGTCGGCTTTTCTTCTTCCACCCCTTCCCTTTCCATGTTTTAGACACCGCGTCGGGGAGGATTTGGATGTCACCCAGCTTAACTCTTAAAGCACCACAAAATCAATTTGTTACCAACATTTAACACTCTGAAAGAAAGCCGGTTTGCCTGAAATTATTATCCATTCACGTGTAATGCAAACCATAGCGACAAGAATAGAGTAAATGACACAATGGGGTCAGCTCGACAGATCAAAGGATAGTTGAATTCAAGAGAGGATAGACCCAAAGGCCCGCTTAAATATGCATGCGATTTTTGTTCACGAACGTCGACTCAATACCGCCTTACTGGATCCATCGACGCTTGAAACTGTTCTTAGTCGAGTGGACACCCCCCCCCCCCCCCCACACCCCCCTCTTTCAAGACCCCCCAATTTAAGACTTCCTCCCCTTGAATACCTTGTTTTCTCAAACTTTTTGTTCATAACCTCCGCACATTTACCCCCATTTTAAGACCCCCTCCGGCCGGGCGGGGATGTAGCTCACTCGGTAGCGCGCTGCATTTGTATCCAGTTGGCTGCTGTCAGCGTGAGTTCGTCCCCACGTTCGGCGAGAGATTTATTTCTCAGAGTCAACTTTGTGTGCAGACTCTCCTCGGTGTCCGAACACCCCCGTGTGTACACGCAAGCACAAGACCAAGTACGCACGAAAAAGATCCTGTAATCCATGTCAGAGTTCGGTGGGTTATAGAAACACGAAAATACCCAGCATGCTTCCTCCGAAAACGGCGTATGGCTGCCTAAATGGCGGGGTAAAAAACGGTCATACACGTAAAATTCCACTCGTACAAAAAACACGAGTGTACGTGGGAGTTTCAGCCCACGAACGCAGAAGACTGAAGAAGAAGACCCCCTCCTTTTTTAAGACCTGATTTTCTCAGATTTGTGGAGGTCTTTAAGGGGAGGGGGGGGGGGGGGGGGGGCACCGTGTAAAGCCTGAAGTTTACACACAACATAAGAGAAATCTGTAATAGTGGTTGTATCGATCCCTTTTGCCCAATTTTTCCTTATCCCCATATCCGCTTTGCCCCATGATCATTTTGCCCCAAGCCACTTCGCCCCGTTTCGCCCCGTGTTCGCCCCATTTTTTTGTTGTGACATTTCACCCTTCACACCATAATCGCCCCGTGATCAGACCTGTATGCACTTGCATAAAAATACAATATTTCTTGTCTTCCAATACGATTTTGTGGCATAATAACCCGGTTAGTTGAAAAAGAATTCACATGCTATCTCGGATCTTTTAAACGCTAATATATATATATAACTTTGACGTTTGCTTTCCTTAAAATTACCATCGGTAATTGGCCTTCCAGTATCGTTCATACTACTGGGGAACCCCGCACCCTGATTTTCTCAGATTTTTGGAAGACGGAAGGAGCTTTCCACTGCAGTCATATCTCCCCCACACACGTGAAAGGAAAAGATTTTGCAGGGCGCGCACTCCTCCAAGCCTGGGGGGTGGGTGGAGTGATGGAGCTGTTTTATTTCAATGAGGGCGTAATTGCACTGCCGTACATCAGCCTGCGACCAGCACGATGGCGGGGCAAGTGGTCGCTAGTGGTCGCATCGCACGACCACCTCTCATTTGTCCTTGACATCTGAAGGCGTCCTTTTACATGCAGTGGACACTCTCTCCATTTGCCCTTTGACGGCTGTAGTTTATGTGTGTGTGTGTGTGTGTGTGTGTGTGTGGGTGTGGGTGTGTATGTGTGAGTGTGTTTTATTCAGTCAACTCTTGTTTGATCCTCCGCCAGAGTGCTTGCGTCTGTGTTAACTATTTCATTCAAAGAAATGAATACAAATTACGGTTTAGGAACTTTAATCAACCAACCGACCCATCGACCAACAAAAAAACCATGTCAAACAAATACAAAATAGCGGCAGCAACAGCAGCCGCAGCAACAACAACAACAACAACAACAACAACAACAGCAACAACAACCGAAGAAGAAGTCAGGAAACTGTCACTTTATATAATAGTATTGGCTTAAAGTGTTGTTTTCAATCATAAAAATTATCTCAATCTTTAACAAAGAAATAGGAACAACGGTATCAAGAGAAGGAAAAAAAGAAAAGAAGCAAACAATTAATGGAGAAAGCCACCCAGAGCAAAAGGGCAGCCTCAACTTTCATCCACAGCAAAACGCCAGCCTCAACTTTCATCCACAGCAAAACGCCAGCCTCAACTTTCATCCACAGCAAAACGCCAGCCTCAACTTTCATCCACAGCAAAACGCCAGCTTCAACTTCATCCACAGCAAAACGCCAGCCTCAATTAATTTCATCCACAGAAAAACGCCAGCCTCAACTTTCATCAACAGCAAAACGCCAGCTTCAACTTTCATCCACAGCAAAACGCCAGTCTCAATTAATTTCATCAACAGCAAAACGCCAGCCTCAACTTTCATCCACAGCAAAACGCCAGTCTCAACTTTCATCCACAGCAAAACGCCAGTTTCAACTTCATCCACAGCAAAACGCCAGCCTCAACTTTCATCCACAGAAAAACGCAAGCCTCAACAGTCGCGTGTATTACCTGCAACATTAGAAATATTTTAACTCTTTCCGGAATCAAAAGGAGGTGTTGCACAGTTGAACCCCTTTTTAACACCCACCCCCACACCCCAATATTAATAATTTCCCATTCTAAGACCCTGCCTTTTCCCGATTTTCATCTTTAGATTAACCTCCAATCTAACACTCCCTCTTATATAATATATTTGCTGTTTTTTAGGTTGTCTTTTTTGTTGAGATGTGTTAAGGTCCTACAAGGGGGGTTCCTCTGTATTGAGAGCAGGGGACGTGCAGCACAGGGAGGGGATCAGGCCAAAGAGGGCAGGGAAGTGGTGGGGGGGGGGGGGGGGGGGAGGAAGTGGCGTGTTTTATTTCTGCTGCTTGACACTATGACGGATTAACCTGGCTCCCCTACCCCTCTATTAGTGGGCGCGGTCCGCTGGCACGCGCTCATTATCCATGATAGATATTCATCAGGGTGATAGCCACCCGCCTCCACCCGGGCCCAGCTATAGTTCCCTATACGCTCGCCATCCCATTGTGTAGTTGTACCCCCAGCAAACCACGCTAATAATAATAAGCATTCTGCATCGCACAATATTCCTTGTCTTCAAACACCAGCGACAATTCGCGGAGGTTGCCCTTCGTAGGCTGCCCTAAAGACCAGCTTTCGTGTGTGGCGACAAATTGCCGCTTAATTTGCATGTTGCCTCTGCTGTCTTCATTGCGGGAAAAGTTGGCTGAGTGTGGAGAACTATGGGCATGAGTAATTAGAAACAACACGGCGCTGACTGCAGAATAACCACGAGGGAAAGCAGCACCGACAAATTGTGGTTAATATGCACGTTTCCTCTCTGTCTTCATTTTGGGAAAAGTTGTTTGGCAAAGTTTGCGAGATGAGATGTGAAAGACAAGTGCAGAGGAAAAGGCCACTTTAAAATGTATCTATATATAAGGGCACATTTATAAGTTTATTCTGTTCTGCTCTTTATTATATCATAAAGTCCATGGCTTTGTAAACATGTCTTTGAATAAAATACTGTTTAACCCGGAGTTCGTGAGAAATATGGACGTGAGATATAATAGAGAGACAAGCGGCAGAGGCAATGATGGTTCACGCACAATACAATACAATACAATACAATACAATACAATACAATACAATAATCTTTATTCATCTCTAAAAGAGAAATTACAAGCTTGACTGTGTGTCTGTAAAATCAATCAATTAATCAATCAATCAACCATGCATGTAGTAACATTCACATCGCATATTCACATCATATCGTTACACGCAAACATTGTACCCACACACTTACTAAAATAAGCCTACAAATAGAAGCAATGCATTGCCTGTTTAAAAATTATATCACATTATCACCTTATCACACTTTAACCACATTATCTTCTCACATTTGTATCCTATAAGTCAATATAACTAACAGCAGAGAAAAACAACTGATAAAAGGATGTAAAGATTATGCCGTTGTCAGAGCGACCACCAGTGACAGCGATTGGAAGCAGACTGATAGCACCAGTGACCGCAAATAACATGCGGGATTGCTGGTACACACGTTGTGCACGCGCTTGTGTGTCCCTTGTGTTGAACTCTTCATTATCTTCCTTGTCTGGGTGGGTCAGTGTCGCGGGGTTCTTGAGACGAGGTTTTTCTAAATTAGCTTGCTCTCGTTCTTCAGTTCTGTGTGAATACCGTTACTTTGTTATTGTTCAAGGATTATCACACTCAATAGTTTTTGATTTTGCTTGTCTGCAGAACTATAGTTAAGTGTATTGTGTATATATATATATAAAACAAAAGGCAAAAATAGTTAAGCATATCGTACCGCCACAGTTTTTTTCCCGTTCATGTGTACTGTTCCAAGTGTCTTGTTCCTGATTGTGGTGAAAAGGCTTAAGATTTAATTAAGCTTATTGAAATCTAATATCTGAAATGTTCGCTTACCTCTTATTACGCGAGTAGCAGTCTCGAAGTGCAGTTATTAGATTTGACCACAAAGTTATCATCTACATATATACGTACGGTATTAATGAATTTCTGGTTTGACTGATATCACAAGACACCCAAGTTTCTGCAGAGGAGAAAAACTACTGTATATACTAGCCCTCCTATACAGAGTTTCTAAATTCGTTGTTTCTACTCACCACCACCACCCCACCCTCTCCCCCTCCCCTTTCCATTCCCAACTGAATCAGTGAGCCTCATCTCTTTTCTTCGACTTGAAGCTCATCTTTCACATGACAAACCGGGAGCAAAACATCAATTTCTCGTGTACAAAGAGAGCTTAACTTTTATACCGAGCTCTCCTTTTCATCCCCTTGCGTGTGACACGACCAACCCCACTAAAGGAGAAACAGATGAGCAATTATGCAAACAGGTAATCAAGACGCCAAACCGCCGTCACAAACTGAAAACTTTAAATTTATTAGAACGTCCAAAATTCCGAAATGAGTGTTTGCCAGGGGGCGGCAACGCAAAACTCGATACGTTCTGTCTCCCTTTATTGGCATAATTTACAAACCCGGTCGTCTCCCTTTGAAAAATGGGTTTATAATCGGGATAGTCTTGTGCTATAATTACGTAATTACTCACGTTCAGATGCTCTTTATTGGGATAATCCGAACAGACAACCGTATCTTCTCCTAGTCTGCAGAAACTGACTGTTAAACTTCATTTAAAAGCGATCTAACTCCAGCGAAGAATGTTTCAGCTCTGACTCTAAATTGGGGCGTCATTTTGACAGCAGAACAAGTTTGTGCGGTGATTTGAATTGATGACCCTGTTATTTGGACGACGGGAGACCACCGCAATAAGGTAGATCTAATTGATGACTTGAGTAATTTGGAAAATTCTACTGCTAATTGGTTTCTGTGAGGGGACATTTCGCAGTGAGGTAGATCCAATTAATGACTGGAGTAATTTGGAAAATACAACTGTTAACTGTTATGCGAAAAGGAAATGTCTGTAATTCCAGAAACTGACAAATGAAGCATCGGCCAGAAATTAGTGGACAATTAGAGAAGAGAAATACGACGTAATAAGTACGCTGAAAATAATCGTGAATATTTAAAAAAAAAAGCAAGAAAGTTAAAAGGTATCAGAAAAATTAGGAAACAAATAATTATATTTTTGTTTAAATCCTAAAAAGTAATGGTACCAACAAAAATATCACTGTAGGCACACACACACACACACACACACACACAGACACACACACACACACACACACACACACACACACACACACACTCACACACACACACACATGTAAGCACTCAAGAAATCACACCACACACAACACACACACACACACACACACACACACACACCACACACACACACTATCTCTCTCTCTCTCTCTCTCTCTCTCTCTCTCTGTATCTCCTACCAACCCCCCCCCCCCCCCAAACCACCCCCTACTTTCCTCCAAACCAGCCCACCCCACTCCCCATACTCGTCAAATTTTAAGCACAGTGTGCATGTTTTTGACTTTCCTTGGAGTCAGTTGACAAAATCCGTCGGTGTCAACACCTTTTTCTACTTTTCCCTAATCCTTGAAGGGCTTAATCGGGGGGACGAGGGGGAGGGAACTGTATCCAGGTAAATATAGACCCACACCCCATTATTTACACCTGCAGCATACCTGGACAAAATGGCAGGGGGAGGGGAGAGAGACGAGTTGCTTGTCAAAAGACATAATTGAAGACGCTAACTGTCGAGCGTGTCTATGGCAAAGGATACAGGGTTTGGGGAGTACGGGTCGATTGTGTGTGTGTGTGTGGGTGGGTGGGTGGGTGGGAGAGGGGTATGAAACGGGGGTATTGGGGGGGGGGGGGGCGGTCTGCACCTGGGTTCTTAAAAATATTTGTAAGGGAGACGACGAGGATAAACATTGAGCATTGTATGGCATGATATTATGGTATACGTACATCGTAATGTATTTACTGAATCCCCTGCTAAGATTTGCGTTTTATGCCCATATGTAGCAAGCAAGCGAGCAAGAAAACAAGAAAACGAACACAGAAAGGTGGGTGGGTGGTTGGGTTGGGCGGTTGGCTAAAAGAGTTGGGAGTGGGGCGGGAGACATTGTGTTTCACCTTTTTCATTAAAAACAAGAACAGCTTGCTTGATGCGTCGTAGCCATGTCCACAGTTGCATGCCTCCCTCATTAAATCCTGAATAAATCCTGACGGAAGTCTCCTTCTAGGAGACACTTGTGCGTGAGAGACGGTTATTGTTATAATTGTGCGCAAATCGTATCGCAAAACACGATTTACCAAGTCGTTAGTTGCAAGCTGTTACCAGAGTTGGGAAAGTCAAACTGTGGTGAGCCGTGGCTGTCAAAGGAGAGAATGAATGTTGATGCCTTTGCTGAACAGCTTTATTTTGTTTTGATAGTTTTATTTGCTTTATGGAATTTTGATTGAGACAACGCACGATGAAAGAACAAGAAGACGAAAGTATGCAGCGGTTGATCAAAATAAAGCACAGAACAAATTGATATTTTAACTAGAATATATATAATAAAAAAATTTGAATATATTGTACATAACTATGTTTGGTATATATTGACATGTATTGCAAATCTCAAAAGCAAGAAAAGAGAAAATATGGAACGTTTAACGAGAAACGACACGGACTGAACCCACCAAGACGCATCTTCTCTCTCTTCAAAAATGAAATATCTGTCGTCAAAAACAAAATAAAGTCCGACGTCATAATGCAAATATTTGCGTCATGTAATGATTTTGTCTTTCTTTCTTTCTTTTTTTTCTTTCTTTCTTCCTTTTTACATTTGGTCAAGTTTTGACTAAATGTTTTAACATAGAGGGGGAATCGAAACGAGGGTCGTGGTGTATGTGTGTGTGTGTGTCTGTCTGTGCGTGTGTGTGTGTGTAGAGCGATTCAGAGTAAACAATTGGACCGATCTTTATGAAAATTTACATGAGAGTTCCTGGGTATGATATCCCCAGATGTTTTTTTCATTTTTTTGATAAATGTCTATGATGACGTCATATCCGGCTTTTCGTAAAAGTTGAGGCGGCACTGTCACCTTCATTTTTCAATCAAATTGATTGAAATTTTGGCCAAGCAATCTTCGACGAAGGCCGGACTTCGGTATTGCATTTCAACATGTAGGCTTAAAAATTAATTAATGACTTTGGTCATTAAAAATCTGAAAATTGTAATTAAAATTATTTTTTTATAAAACGATCCAAAATTACTTTTATTTTATTTTTCATCATGTTCTGATTCCAAAAACATATAAATATGTTATATTCGGATTAAAAACAAGCTCTGAAAATTAAAAATATAAAAATTATGATTAAAATTCGATTTCCGAAATCGTTTTAAAAACAATGTCATCTTATTCCTTGTCGGTTCCTGATTCCAAAAACATATAGATATGATATGTTTGGATTAAAAACACGCTCAGAAAGTTAAAACGAAGAGAGGTACAGTAAAGCGTGCTATGCAGCACAGCGCAACCGCTACCGCACTAAACAGGCTCGTCACTTTCACTGCCTTTTGCACTAGCGGTGGACTACGGTCATTGTGAAAAAATGCAGTGCGTTCAGTTTCATTCTGTGAGTTCCACAGCTTGACTAAATGTAGTAATTTCGCCTTACGCGACTTGTTTTCTTTTGTTTTCTTTCCTTTCTTTCTTACTTTCTTTCTTTCTTTCTCGTTTTGTTCGTTTGTTTGCTTATCAGTGACAGTGACGTGCAAAGCGAAACAAAGTCAGTTTGAGAAGACGACATAGAGCGAATAACGCCGTCACTTAAACATTCTTTCACTTTGTCTGCATGCCTACTGCTTAACTGACAAAGAATTTGGAGAATAAAGTTTGTCTCGGTGACTTCGTCATTAACAGCAGTGGAAAGTTACTCCTGAGGTCACCGCTAGGCTGTGTTTGGATCGGTATCGTAGGTAAACAATTCAAGTATTAATTTGCTCTTTATTGCATTTTAATTACAAGTTCAATAATTTAGCCGTTCTTGCTTACGAGTCTTGATTTTATCTGTTGAAAACCAGTCGCTTTTGGTGCGATTTAAAAATCTAGCTCATGCTTAATGACAAGCGACACCGATTTACCAAACAAAACCCCCCCTTCCTGACCCCTTCTTCCAAAGTGAAAACTCTGTCGCCAAAAACAAAATAAAGTCCGACGTCATAATGCGAATATTTGCGTCATGTAATCATTTTGTCTTTCTTTCTTTCTTTCTTTCTTTCTTTCTTTCTGTCTTTCTTTCTTTTTTTCTTTTTTTTTCCCTTTCTTTCTTTCTTGTTTTGTTCGTTTGTTTGCTTATCAGTGACGGTGGTATTGTCCTAATTGTCCTTATTCTCAAAGTGAATAACTCTGATGATACTCGCTAGTAATCTCCCTTCCGCTTCCTCGGCTGCAATTAATACCTTTCCTTCATCAATAAGCATAATAATCAAAATGAGCTGGACTTTGGCATATATCGTGCATTTGAGGAGATTAATATTTCGCCGTGGCTTCCGCGAATGTCGCTGTAAGGTGTGAAGTAATCGGCTTATGCTCTGTAAAGCCCCAGGTTTGCAGTAAGGCCCGGCGCTCACCTATGTAACTTCAGCAGGACAGACGACGCACTGCAGATTATCCCAGCCCGCTACACAGTGCGTGAAAGGAAAACAGGCCATGTATACTCGTCATGTAATTCCTATCGCAGCATCAATAATATGAAGTGCGTCGTCTGTGCCGCTGAAACTGCGCAGGTACATTCTGCCCTTAAGTAGACAAGCTGGCATTGTGAACATCGCCTGAAGTAAAGACAATGATTTGAGTTATGACATCGCTAAATGCCCGTAAAGATCGGCATATTTTGCTAGAGGATGATATACGAACAAGAGGAACATAATCTTAAGTACCTGGTGGGAACTATTGTTTCTGTCTTATCTTTTCTGCTTAGTTGAAAAACATCTTTCGCAGCTTTAATCGTTTATTGTGCTTATTGTCAACTTGAAATCTAAAAATTGATGTTATGATATTTTCTTTACATGAACTGTTTTTTCCCTGGTGCAGGATTTCGGAGAGAGAGAGAGAGAGAGAGAGAGAGAGAGAGAGAGAGAGAGAGAGAGAGAGAGAGAGAGAGAGAGAGAGAGAGAGAGAGAGAGAGAGAGAGAGAGAGAGAGAGAGAGAGACAGGCAGAGAGAAAGAAAGAGTGAGCGAGGGAGGAGAAAGAGAAAGAGAATTAAAAAGAGATAGAAAGAGAGTGAGAGAGACAGAAATTAAAAGAAAGAGAGAGGGGAGGGGAAAGAGAGAGAGAGAAAGAAAAAAGAGAGAGAACCCAGAACAAGAACAAGAACAAGAAGGACAAAAGAGGAAATCGAAATATACTCGTAAGTAGGGAAGCCAAAGAACCAGCTCGTTCATTTCTTCTTCGATACCGGCACATCCAATTAACATCACGGAGTCAATTATCATAGCTAACACGACCCCACCAAAAATCTGTAAAACGGCAAAATTGCCCTGTTTGTTCGATGCTATGGGTCATTGGACTACAGACCAGGATGCCAGCGTGTAAAATTGATGGTGGCGTCCACAGAAATGACGCATCAATCAAGAACATGATCCAGAGTAACCTCCCTTTATTGTTAGCTCCCTTTGCCGTGAGAGGGCGCCGTCAAGGAGGGAAGAGGCTTTAGGAGAAATGTTGAGAAATGAGTGGTTGTGTTTTATTTTTTGTTCATTTCGAAAATTGAGCTCCGAAATTGTAATGGTTTGCTTGGGTAATCAGTTTGATAGCCTTTGAAATGGATTTGTTTTCTTAGATATGGCTTGTGATGCCATAGCAAATTTTGGTTTGTTTGTTTGTTTGTTTGATGTTTTGTTTATTTGTTTGTTTGTGTTTTTTTGTTGTTGCTAGTTTGTTTGTTTATTGTTTGTTAATTGTTTGTTTGTTTGTTTGTTTCTTTCTCTCTTTGTTTGTTTGTTTGTTTGTTTGGCTGGTTGTTTGATTGCTTGGATGTTTGGAAGTTTGGTTGGTTGGTTGGTTGGTTGGTTGGTTGGTTGGTTGGTTGGTTTGTTTGTTGATTTGTTTGTTCACTGTTTGTTTGTTTATTTGTTTGTTTGTTTGTTTGTTTGTTTGTTTGTTTGTTTTCGTTCCCTCTTTTTTCCTCCTGCCTTCAGTTCGTTCTTCTTCTGTTATTTCTATCATTCTTGTTCGGTTTGTTAATTTTAAGTTGATACTTATGTTGCATGGACGGACAATGAGGGAATTGTTTAACATTAACACGGGAGCTATGCTGTTAAATGGTCAGTTTCAGGCATCATATCTTGCGCTCTCATCAGTATCCGAAACTGACCAAGCAACAACCATTTTTAGTAACAATGAACGGCTGTTTTGAAGAGAAAAAAAGTGAAGAAACAAAGTCAATCAGACAACTTCATTTGGCAAGTAGTATCAGCAAAGAGTTTGGTATCAACATATTGCCATCTCTACTCCTACTCATCATGACAACAAAACAAAAAAATGAGCGGCCAATCAGAAAAGACACTCGATGCCAAGGCATCAAAACTTTGTGGCACTTTTGACGGACAATCAACCCTGTAAGGGAAACAACTCCAGACCCTCATCAAACTCGCTTCCCTCACCCCTCACCCCCACCGACCCTCAGCTTCCTGCCGGCTAATGGAAAAACGATTGATGTACAAAAATGAGCAATAACCTCTGGGCATCTGCCGCTAAATTCATACATTGACCAGGGGGGTTAACCGATCCTTAAAACACTATGAACCTCCAAATGAAAAAGCGCGACGCAGCCGCCATAGCCACCGGAAGTGAGGGTCATGTGACGTCTCGCGCGCGGAAGAATACTTGTAATTTCACGCAAGGCGAAGGGTCCAGTTTAAATGAATCCCTCTGTAATTTGAAACCGGCGGCTGTATTCCTCACTGCGCTTGTCAAAACTGACAAGTATCTACCTCTTTGATAATGTTTCGGTTTGATTGTCTGTCTGTGTGTCTGTTTATCTGTCTGTCTGTCTCTCTCTCGCTCTCTTTCCTCCTCTCTCTCTCTCTCTCTCTCTCTCTCTCTCTCTCTCTCTCTCCCTCTCTCTTTCTTTCTCTCCCTCTCGCTACTCTCTCTCTCTCTCTCTCTCTCTCTCTCTCTCTCTCTCTCTCTCTCTCTCTCTCTCTCTCTCTCTCTCTCTCCCCATTTCTCCTTCCGGCGTGTGTGTGTGTGTGTGTGTGTGTGTGTGTGTGTGTAAAGCCAAGTGGTCTTAGCTTCACATTAACTCTATCTGTGTCTGTGTCTTAGATGTTATTCGTGTTTGAAGGTCATTTGTCAGGATGGCAATCACACGACAGGACAAACAGACACACAGAATATAAACTCAAGAAGAGGCAGGTAAAGTTCAAAATTGTATTGAATCAAAACAAATCATAAAAACAACTCAATACAAGACGTTGGTTCTTTTCAGAAAATATATCTGTACATTGGTTCACTCTATTCCTATAATTTTCCTACTCCTTACAAAAATATTCTAAGTCCAAAAATGGCTGAAAATTTGGGCATGACCCGTAGGTACCCTTAGCAAAATACGCTACTGAAAGCAATATCTTATGTCCTAAAATGGCCGAAAATTTGGGCAGAGGTTCGGGGCCTGGATAAAAATAAAGTAAAAGAGTAAAGCGACGCCACTTTACTCGCCGTGTGGTAACCTGGGACTGCGGAACGTTTTTTGTTAACCCCGTCAGTTCAGTCCACAGGGCTGAAGTGGGATTAAGATTGGTTCATTCTAGGTTTTGGTAGCTTCCGATTTGTTTTTACTTAGAGAGAGAAGATCCCCTCCCATCCCTTTGTTTTTATTTTATTTTTCTCAGTCACTTAGCCAGTGACTGTTTATTTTTCTGGACTGCTGCAAAGCAAGATGTCTGACCTTGGTTCACAAGAAGACCTGCGGGCGTCAGGCGGTACTGACGACAAGGGTCGTCGCCTACCTCCCTTGAAACAGCATAATGCAAACACTAGCATATTTTTTTTGTTGCTATCAGAGTTAGGTCTTTTTCTCTGTGTACTTTAAAGAGATGGGGCTGTTAGTGTTCAAATCTTTAAGCTGGTTTTCCTTTTGCTGGGCAAACTTTTTTTTCTCGTCTGCTCCCTGGAAATCACCCTTCCTGCTGATGGCTGCGCAGCGAAGCTAGATAGCGGACAACGAGGCAGTGTTCCAGAGGGCATGCAGTGCAGTCAACACAGCTGGCATGCAGGGACAACACGGCACGTTGTCTTGGCAATGAGGAACACGGTCTACACGGCGCTTGGAGGAAAAGCAAGGGACCAGCCGGACAACACAGCAGGGGTCGTCTTCAGTCAACTACACACGGGAGCAGTACAGAGTGGCTTTCCGGTCCGTCTCTCCAACTCGAGACCTGGACTGGGAAGCCAGAGCTGCATACTGTCGGCGACACGATTCACGTGTTGCTGGCAGGAGAGCAGAGCAGCCAACGCCAGGAATGCAGTGCTCTGCGTCACGAGGCGACAACGCCGAAGGAGAATATTCGGGGACTGACAGCGGTCTTGGAGTCAGTCTCTGTCTCCCCGGATCACAGCGCGCACAGAACAACGGCAGTGGGGGACGAGCAGCCAGCTGGCGAGACAACTACAACTGCAGAGGAAGAGCGAGAGAGGCGACGAGACAGCGACAGAGGTGACACGAAGCTTGTCACTGGGGTCCAAGGACGATCGAGCTTTTCTGACGCTGCAACCTCGGTGACACGCGGTCATCCTAACGTGTGTAACCTGGGAAAGCAACAGATGCCGGGCGGGGAAAACCTTCCCTGCTGGCATAGATGTCGAGTTCTGGACAGACAGGGACACTGTCTGGAACTCGAGGGAAGGAACGGCGCTTCGCTGACCGGCGGAAGCGAGTTCAACAGATGTCCGCCAACATTCAACGGAAAGGCGGATTGGGTGGCGTTCCGAGTTCAGTTCGAAATGTTTGCAGAGCTGAACAGATGGACAGAGGCAGACATGGGTTTTCAGCTTGCTGTTTGTCTACGAGGGTCAGCACTGACAACGCTGAAACTCGTGAGACCCGAAGACAGACGGGAATATGGCTCGCTTGTTCGGGCCCTTGAAGCGAGATTCAGCACACAGATGCACGAGAAAAAAAAACTTTTACGGACGAACCTTCAGAACAGAACGCGTCAGCAAGATGAAAGTCTGCCTGCGTTAGCGGAAGACGTCAGGCGCCTGGTACAGATAGTCTATCCGGCAGCTAGAAGAGAAGACAGTAGCAGGAGACGGGCCATCGAGGAGGGAGATGTTTTGGTCTTCTTACACCTGTGACGGCTGCACAGGTGGTTGAGGTTGTACTGACGTCAGGAGTTACGTCAGGCAACAGGTTTTCCGAAGATCAGCGCATCTTTGAAGAGAAGACAGACAAGGAGGGGACAAAACCTGCTTCCGTGTGCAGTGTGGGACACTGCATGCAAGATACAGAGGGATTCTGTATACGTCCCAAGAACTACACCGTCGGACATCTCGGCCCACAAGATTCCAGCGACGGCAGAGAAGAACTACGTCATCACGAAACGCAGCCGATACCAACAACACTGTACATCGACCTGACAAGGACAACCCAGCCGACCAGTGCGCTGCAGGGGATCCGGTCGGCGAGCGAGCTTTACGGCGCGCTGCCACGAGGCTGCGATTCCTGCCTCTGTCTGACGAGACAGGGGAACCTGTCTGACGCTGCAGCTGGTGCGTCTCGAGTCCTATCACCGCCACAGAAGTCGTCACAGAGGTCACCCGTTCCTGCGTTCCTGTCCGGCGCCGCGAGGACGCGCCGGGTGTCATCTGGTCCTTTGTTGCTGTCCGGCGCCGCGAGGACGCGCCTGATGTCGTCAAGGTACCACTCTCCCGGAATCCGCGGAGCGAGGCGACATCAGCGACAACTCAAGCGTCAGACGCAAGCACCAAGGAAATAGGCACCAGTGACTTCGTAATCAATAAGGGTAGGGAGCTCGATAGATGTTTTTGTTCTGATTTTTGTTAAAAAGCATAGATTAGCATAACCAACGACGAAAGAGATGCAGATAACAACAGGGGCGACAACGAAGCTACGGCGAACCAGCAGGACTCGTCGTCCGCCTGATAGACTGAGATTTGACCATTAGAGGAGATTGAGGGGTTCACGATGAGTCAACAGCGTCCGGCCGGAGCTGATGAAACATTTGGTTTTTTTGTTGTTGCAACAACTTACTACAGAAGAGTCATATACACTCTGCCATGGGTGTAGTCCAACAACCTGCGGGGGATTGGATTGGGAACCGTCTTGACCTGGTGTCACACTAGGTGGCACTGGAGGGTATGGTACAGAAGACCTACCAGAGGACAGGCAAGGCAAGCATAACCGAAAGAGCGGTTTGAGCGGCGTGTGCTGGACCTATGCGGCCACATAGGTCGGGTGGGCTGATCAACTGGAGAGCTAAGTGCATCCAGCAGCGAGGGAGCCTGAGAGATGGACTTCTCGGAAGGGGACTTAGATTACAACGAGGGGTCCCGAAGACACGCATCGGTCACCAATCCATGAACCTATTGCAGAAACCGAGAAGGTTGTCAAAGAAAAGAACACAGAACCTCAAATTTCTTCGAAAATCATTTTCAAAATCTACGGTGGCAGTCAACGACACCACTACCTTTGTCCCGGTTAAGACACGGCGGTCGACCTGGGATGCCAGCTGCGTCTCGGCGTTAAACGATGCTCCAGCTGGGGGTCGTCCGGGGGCGGATGTTTCACCGAGGTCGACGCCTTGGCAGTGACAGAGACGACAGAGGGAGCTGCCTGGCACCGCGAGGACGCGCCAGCCGATGTTGATGTCGTTGCTGTGACGGAGGGAGCTGCCTGGCGCCGCGAGGACGCGCCAGCTGATGTCGATGTCCTGTGACGGGACGTGGCGGAGGTAGCAGTCTGGCGCCGCGAGGACGCGCCAGCTGATGTCGACACCGATGCTGTGACGAGATGACGTCAGAGCGACGTAACATCATCGTCGTCAACGCCGCATCCGTGATGTCGCCGCAACTCCAACAACGATGACGTCAACGATCGAAGGTTTTATTATTTAGAGCATCAAAGACATTGAGTTAATTAGTTACATGAGTCATGTAGGATTGTTTTTAAAAGAAGAAAGAGACAGACATTAGATGAGTTATTGCGCCGTGTGTGTGTTTCAAAGACAATGGGGGCAGATGTGAGTGTACACTTACGACCGGTAAGAATACACATTTTGTCTTTTTATTCTGTTAATTGTTTCTTGTATTTGTTGAAATGTTGAACAGAAATAGGTTTGACCGGTTGTTATCTCTTTTGAATGTTGCTGAGAATTTCGTTTACACATGTTTTTGATTTCAATGCGGAATAACCGCGGTGAGGTAAATCGGTGTGTGTGGTTTTTTTAAATGGAACAATAGACTAGAGTGGAGAGTCTAACGTTCTTTTGAAAAAAAAGTTGGACTATAGCTGCAGAAGTTTTTTTTATAACCTTCATTTTTATATCTGTGTCCGAGTAAACTGTAAAATACATCACTTATGTCATTGAGATGGTCGCGAAGAACCAAATCATTCCGAGTTTTTTTCTCATAACTTCCCTCCTTTTGTTGTCGGTGAAAGAAATTATAATCGCATAATTTTACTATTTTTTTGTAACAATATATTGTTTTCTTTTTCTGCTTGCAATTTATAATGATAATAGAACTGACAAGCTGAGAGAGTTGTTTTTATTTGGTTTGGGCCAAATTCACCATTTTTTTGAGTTGGAATCCAATAAGAACGGACAGAGTTTGTTGGTTCGGCGTTACTAATGGTGTTTCTAACGCAAATCTTATTCTTCCGCTCGGGTTTTTTTTTACATTTGGTGTCAGAAACAAAAGAAAGAGAGGCATTGGTGTTTCACTGGTTTTCTGTAAATATGAGTTTTGCTTTGTGTAAAAGGATGAGTACTTATAGTGTTTGATGTATACTTTGAGCAGGAATATATTTTTGCTTCTGCTTTAAGAAGTTTCAATACCCTCGGTCATTTTCAATTTTTGTGGAGGGGGGCATTGTGGAGAAAAGCGACTACAGGAATATTTTTGTCTTTTCTCCATATGTAATTTTCTTCTTAAAGTATATAGAGTGAAGAAGAAGAGAAGGCGTAGAGAGCAGAATATATTATCTAAGTTAATATTGAAACTGTGTGGAATTAAGATTCACACTCTAAAATCATATTTGTTCTTTTGTTTAGTAAATGTTCGGAGATAGGTATGATACAGTCTTTTTCCATTGTTTAATTGGCTTTGACACGATCGCGCCAACAGACCTGACGGGATATGACCCCTAGGTCGTTTCTCCTGTCACGAATGTTTATACACGTGGGCCGGCGGATGTATTCTGTGGCGAGGGCATTGCCTTTTCTACCTCCACCTTCCTCCCCAAACCCCCCTTTCCTGTGTGACCTGATTCTTTACTTCTATATTAATAATATACTTGATACACACAGACGAACACACATACATACACACACATACATAGACATACATACTCTCAATGAGTGTTTGGTATCAAATGATGCGTCGAAGAATTTCCATTTTAGTGATGTATTTCTTTATAGCGTTTTTGATGTAGTTTTCTTTGTACAGGAGTTTTTGTGTATTTTTGAGGGATTTTAACTGTAGCTTATATGGAGGCTGACAGCAGCCTCGAGACTCTACCCCCCCCCCCCCCCCCTCTCCCCATTTTGTTCTGTGACGTTGACACGATCGCGCCGACTAAACTGGCGGGGTTGTGAACCCTAAGTCACGCTCCTGTTACTTGCCACGAATTTGTTTTTGCACGTGGACTGACAGGGACAGTCACAAAAGGTATATGTGACTCCCCACCACGGAATGAGTCGCATGTCATGTTTGCATGATTTTCATATTTTTACAATTTCCTAAAGAGTGTTTTATGCTCTATCCAGTGGTAAAAACAGTTTTAGAAAAGAGCGAAAACTTTTCGAGTTACAGTGAAACCCGGCTATATTGAAGTAGGCTATATTGAAATCCCGGCTATATTGAAGAATTTTTCAGGTCCCGGCTGAAGCTCTACTTTTTCTTTGTTAAAAAATGTTGGCTACATTGAAGTCGGCTATATATTGAAATCCCGGCTATATTGAAACAAAAATTCAGCCCACGGGACGTTTTTACCTGGCTATATTAAATGTTTGCTCCAAAGATTATTTTGTTTAACTTTTTACATTTAGTCAAGTTTTGACTAAATGTTTTAACATAGAGGGGGAATCGAGACGAGGGTGGTGGTGTGTGTGTGTGTGGTGTATGTGTGTGTGTGTCTGTGTGTGTGTGTGTGTGTGTGTGTGTGTGTGTCTGTGCGTGTGTGTGTGTAGAGCGATTCAGACCAAACTACTGGACCGATCTTTATGAAATTTGACATGAGAGTTCCTGGGAATGATATCCCCGGATGTTTTGTTCTTTTTTTCGATAAATACTTTTGATGACGTCATATCCGGCTTTTTGTAAAAGTTGTGGCGGCACTGTCACACCCTCATTTTTCAATCAAATTGATTGAAATTTTTGTAAAGCAATCTTCGACGAAGGCCGGACTTCGGTATTGCATTTCAGCTTGGTGGATTAAAAATTAATTGATGACTTTGGTCATTAAATATCTGAAAATTGTAATAATTTTTTTTATATAAAACGATCCAAATTTACGTTCATATTATTCTACATCATTTCCTGATTCCAAAAACACGCTCAGAAAGTTAAAACGAAGAGAGGTACAGAAAAGCGTGCTATGCAGCACAGCGAAACCACTACCGCGCTGAACAGACTCGTCAGTTTCACTCCGTTATGCACAAGCGGTGGACTACGGTCATTGTGAAAAAATGCAGTGCGTTCAGTTTCATTCTGTGAGTTCCACAGCTTGACTAAATGTAGTAATTTTGCCTTACGCGACTTGTTATTTTTAAGAACTGCGCGGGCGCCGAATGATATGACACGCCTCTGTCAGCGCAATCAGTTGAGGAAGGGGAGAGGCCAGATCAGCATCAACTTTCGAGTCAGGAGGTCTCTGATAACAATTACAGTCTAACAATGCCGCGGGCCTCTGACAGCTACGCCATGTAGTCTTGTGGTGCGTAGATCTCCCCGACTTAATTTCTCTTGTTCATGCGAGTAGTTTCCCTTTGTACACTAGCAAAAATGGCTGCAAAACAAACAAGTCGCGTAAGGCGAAATAACAACATTTAGTCAAGCTGTCGAACTCACAGAATGAAACTGAACGCACTGCATTTTTTTCACAATGACCGTAGTCCGCCGCTCGTACAAAAGACAGTGAAATTAACGAGCCTGTTTAGCGCGGTAGTGGTTGGGCTGTGCTGCAAAGCACGCTTTTCTGTACCTCTCTTCGCTTTAACTTTCTGAGCGTGTTTTTAATCCAAACATATCATATCTATATGTTTTTGGAATCAGGAACCGACAAGGAATAAGATGAAAGTGTTTTTAAATCGATTTTGGAAATTTAATTTTAATCATAATTTTTATTTTTTTATTTTTAGAGCTTGTTTTTAATCCGAATATAACATATTTATATGTTTTTGGAATCAGAAAATGATGAAGACTAAGATAAACGTAAATTTGGATCATTTTATTAAAAAATAATTTTAATTACAATTTTCGAATTTTTAATGACCAAAGTCATAAATTAATTTTTAAGCCTCCAAGCTGAAATGCAATACCAATGTCCGGCCTTCGTCGAAAATTGCTTGACCAAAATTTCAATCAATTTGATTGAAAAATGAGGGTGTGACAGTGCCGCCTCAACTTTTACAAAAAGCCGGATATGACGTCATCAAAGACATTTATCCAAAAAATGAAAAAAACGTCCAGGTATATCATACCCAGGAACTCTCATGTCAAATTTCATAAAGATCGGTCCAGTAGTTCACTCTGAATCGCTCTACACACACACACACACACACACACACACACACACACACCACGACCCTCGTCTCGATTCCCCCTCTATGTTAAAACATTTAGGCAAAACTTGACTAAATGTAAAAAGGGTGAGTCTGACAATTAAAAGAAAAATCGAGCTTATTCAGAAGCTGGAAACTGGCTGCAAAAAAAGAAAGGAAGTAGCTGAGGAATATGGAATGTGTGTAAGGGAGGGGGGGCGTGCGTGTGTGTGAGTGTGTCCGTGTGTCGGTGTGTGTGTGTGTGTGTGTGCAGAAAAAAGCAAGGAGGCTCGAAGAACAACAGCCAACAGGTGAAAGAATAATGGGAATATATCTCACATCAAACGCAATGTGTGGACACGGAAATAAGAACGTATAGTGACAAAAAGTTCGGTTATATTGAATTTCTGAAGGAACAAGGAGGGAAATTCAATATAACCGATAATTGCCTATATTGAAGTTCCGGCTATATTGAAGGTCTTCCCGGGTCCCGTGCCACTTCAATATAGCCGGGTTTCACTGTATAAGCCTGGGACTAAGGTGACCCTCACACTGTTACCACAGTCCCCGCGGACTTATATTAAGCCTAGCGCAGAACCGCACGAGGTGACATGCGACTCATTTCGTGGTGGAGGGTCACATATAAGCTGTTGGTTTTCAAGGTTCGGCGGGAGTCTTGGCAACCAACCTGGTCTAAATGGTATACCGGACTCCCCACCACCACTTAGGGTTACATCATTGCTTCGGTGGGAATGGTTGTGGATGAGTCCAAACCTGAGTACTGAGAAGTATTTGTTGTTATCTCTAAAACTGCCCTCCGGAGTCTGAGCAACCAACCTGGCTTAAGTGTCTAAATGGTATACCGGACTCCGCCCTGTGGACTGAACTGACAGGGTTAACAAAAAACGTTCCGCAGTCCCAGGTTACCACACGGCGAGTAAAGTGGCGTCGCTTTACTCTTTTACTTTATTTTTATCCAGGCCCCGAACCTCTGCCCAAATTTTCAGCCATTTTAGGACATAGGATATTGCTTTCAGTAGCGTATTTTGCTAAGGGTACCTACGGGTCATGCCCAATTTTTCAGCCATTTTAGGACTTAAAATATTTTTCGAGTAGTAGAAAAATTACAGGAATAGAATGAACCAATGTACAGATATATTTTCTGAAAAGAACCAACGCCTTGTATTGAGTTGTTTTTATGATTTGTTTTGATTCAATACAATTTTGAACTTTACCTGCCTCTTCTTGAGTTTATATTCTGTGTGTCTGTTTGTCCTGTCGTGTGATTGCCATCCTGACAAATGACCTTCAAACACGTATAACATCTAAGACACAGACACAGACAGTTAGAGTTAATGTGAAGCTAAGACCGCTCGGCTTTACATATGTGTGTGTGTGTGTATGTGTGTGTGTGTGTGTGTGTGTGTGTGTGTGGTGTTTGTGTGTATGTGTGTGTGTATGTGTGTGAGTGTGTACGTGTGTGTGTGTGTGTGTTTGTGTGTGTGTGTGTGTGTGCATGTGTGTGTGTGTGTGTGTGTGTGTGTGTTTTTTGTGTGTGTGTGTGTGTGTGTTTTGTGTGTGTGTGTGTGTGTGCATGTGTGTGCATGTGTGTGTTATGCGTGCATGCGTGTATGCGTGTGTGCATGTACATGTGCTAGTGCATATGTGTGTGCATGTGTGTGTATGTGTGCATGCATGCTTGCGTGTGTATGTGCATGCGTGTGTGTGCGCCCGCAACAAAATTGGCGTCTGGCCTGACTGGGGGTCAGACAGGCGTGGTGAAGGGAGACACACAAGTCTTTCAGGAAGTGGAGACTCACATCCGGTTTCATTAAGCGGCCAATGCTCCTCTCCCATACGTCCCACCGGTGATGGGAAATGGCGGCGACTTTCGATCGCAGGTACATGCGATCCGGGACAGTTATTATAACTTAATCATCTTTATAAATGACGCGGTTGATTTTTTGCGCGGAGCAGACGTTAAAAAGTTGATCTTCTTCTCGGAAAAAGCGTTGCTATTTCGTGAAACTCAAGTTTAAACGTAACGCCCACACGTCTCATGTCTGAGAGAAATAGATGCCTGTACGTAATACATGAACATTTACTACTGTAACATAGCGAAATGATATTCTGAAGCAACTGTAGCTCTCATTCCATTAAAAAGTATCTGTCGTTGTTTGATAAGCTGTCTGCAGCATTCTTCGATCGATGGGACTATATGCCACGTGAAAGATCTGGATTGAGGTGCGCGAAGCAAAGCTGCATGGGTGCCACCCAAAATGGGTGGAACGCAGCCGCGGGGTCGGAGCGGTTGAAATTGAGATTTGTTGTGATTTCGACCAATAATACCCTGCGCTTTGTTTCCACCCAGTTGGGTAGCACCCAGTTTCGTTTCGTGCACCTCGGCCCTGGACTCTCTGGAGCTGTTGGCTGGTTGGTTTGTTGTTGGTATTCTATGTCCCTTCAACCGGGCGGGGACGTAGCTCAGTTGGTAGCGCGCTGGCTTTGTAGTCAGTTGGTCGCTATCAGCGTGGGTTCGATCCCCACGTTCGGCGAGAGATTTATTTCTCGGAGTCAACTTTGTGCAGACTCTCTTCGGTGTCCGAACACCCCCGTGTGCACACATGCGCACGAAAAAGACCCCACGTTCACAGCGAAAGTCTCAGGGCTTGGAAAACACGAAGATACGCATGCATCATCTCTCGTCTCTGATTATCATGATCGTATTTCGATACTTTGACGAGACAAACCCAATGCTGGTGTGTCGAAGAAGACAGCCACAGCGGGCTTGTTCGAATCAAAGTATCACACCATATCTTCAGCGTATTACCAATACCTGTCCCAATATAGACCAGTTGGTCTAAGAGGACGTTAAACCCTAATAGTCAGTCAGTCCCTTCAACCTATTTGGTTTTTCGGGACTGAGTCAGTTTTGTTTTCCTTCTCAGTTTACATGGTGGTCTCCGATGTTCAAACTATTCATATTTAGGTCTATCACAATAAAGTATAGAAGGTGAAACAAAAATAGCTCGTATCTTTCCACGCTTATTGTTACTTCAAATCTATTCAGAAATATGGACCTCAATTAAATTAAACAGATGAAAAGATAGAACTCTGTCCGGGGGAAAATCCCGGAATCAAAATTTCAGAGTATCAAGACAACATTGGTCACAACACCTTAAAGCCTTACACGGGCTTTTTGTTTGACCTTAACGCCCCCCCCCCCCCCCTCTCCCCACGCCCCTTTCTGTCTTTTCCCCTTTAATATCCGTACCTCGTATAAAAATATTCTTTGTCTCCTAGACACAACCTTTCAGTTACGCTTACCGGGGCAGCGCTTAAACGTTTCTACAGGGTTCTTGTTTGACCTAACCCCCTAACCCCCCTCCCCCCTCTCCCCCCTCTCCCCCCTCTCCCCCCCTCTCCCCCCTTTCCCCCCCCCCCCCAACTACTGTATTTTGTCCTTAACTCGTACTGATAGTCCTTGTCTCCTAGACACCACCTTTCAATTATGCTGACCTGGGCAGTGCATAAACGTTTCTGGCCAGGACACAGTAAGTGTCCGAATTCCGGACTGCATCGTATGTGAAAAACAGAGACTAACACAAATCGCTCACTTTATGACAAGTTTATGACTTTTTATGCGCGCGGGACGACTGTTAGAATATCTTATTAGAAGGCGATACTGTGTATTTGTCACTAAAAAGGGATATAACTGTCTGACCCGCTCCCTTGCGGCGAAAATGCGCTGCAATTGCATCGGATTATTGTATTCTTATTTGGTGCACCACGTTTTATAGTGCAATTATTTTGTTCTACCAAGTGCATTGAGGTGAACAACGGAGGAAGCTTCAACCTCAGTGAAGGGTTTTTCTCGTGCTCCTTGCCCCCCCCCCCCCCCCCTAATTGTGTTATTCTACTAGTGTTGTTAATACTGTGTGGCCTGCCATACATTGTAGATGATTTACAATGATTTGGGGGTTACTTTTTTTTCGTTTTTAAACAAGTACAACTTTGCAGTATTGGTATATCAAAAGTAAAGATGCCGTCTTATTAGACTGAGAGTTAAAAAATCTGTAATTGTTTGGGTTAGGATTAAAACACACACACACACACACACACACACACACACACACACGCACACACACACACACACACACACACACATACAAACTAACACACACACTAACACACACACACACACACACATACACACTAACACTAACACTAACACACACACACACACTCACACACACACACACACACACACACATACACACAAGCAAACAAAACAACAACAACAACAAACAAACAAATTAAACCACAGGCACTTCATTGTACGCTGCAATGAGTTCGACCACTCTGAGCAAGATTTCAAATGAAACTAGTAAATTGCGAAGGAGTACATTAGCTGTTAAAGCTACGACAACACGCCGAGCGATTAAAGTTGCTGGACCAAACTCAAAGCCATCAAGAAGGGAAGTTCTGAAAACCAAGGGTCTCCCATTAGGTCAAATCTTGATTTATAAAGCAACCCCAAAACGCAGGGCCAACCCAAACCGTTTATTAAAACAAATCTGCCTCTCCCATTAGGACCAAATCGCAAGCTCGCTTCGGCGCGTTTTAGCATTGAGGGAGCAGACAATATAACACGCCTTCCTGCGTTTGAAGCCAGTCATGGGTGAGTGCTGGGGCCATCATTGCGCGAGGACCATCTTGACTCAGGAAATGTCGTCGTCGTTCATGGCCAAAAGACGCTTTCTTGCGCAACCCTTCTTCATGCTTGACTTCGTTAAAGTCAGAGCTTTTGCCTCATTTTAGCTCACACAGCATTTCAAAAACTTGCCTGGCAGAAAGGCGCATCTTTGTAAGCAGAAAACAAAGAGATGCCGCCTTTGGACAAAACACTTCTTTGCACGTGATTGGTGCAAGTCCGAGCGTTTTAGCCCAAAACGCGTTTCAAGACTTCCTTGCCAGAAAGTCGAATCACTGTCTCAGGGGATAAGGATGACGTAGCTTTCTGGCACAACAGTTGATGTTGCTCTCTGGTGCCAGCAAGGTTGCTAGAGAGAAATAGAGCGAGAGGAATGAGCCTATGGAAGAACGAACAGTGAGAAATGGACCTAACACGTGTACAGAAGAACCCCCCTCTTAAGACTCCCCTCTCCAATTTAGGAATCCCTCCCTATTAATACTCTTTTTTTCTCAGACTTTCTGTTCATAATCTATGTCAATTAACCCCCATTTAAAGACTCCCTCCTTTTTAAGACCTCATTTTCTTAGATTTTTTGAGGTAATAAAAGGAGGGTCCCACCGTATTCACCCCGCTGCTAAAGTCTGATCACAGATTTTGCTGCACAAGTCTCGAGCGCACTTGCAGCTTTTATACTCAGTACATGTAACAACGGAACAGTACGTCTCTTTTGACTTGTTCCTATAGTTAAAGAAAATGGCTTTGTTTTGCTTGCAAGCAGGACTTTTCAAAGCTGAAACCATGAGCAGAGAAGGAAAACGTTTTACAGCTAAATCACTAAAGACACACCAGCTTACGACTAATCCTAAATGTCTGAAGCACCTTCCTGAAACCGTAGATCTGAGAAACAAAGGTCAGTAAGCGCTCTGATTGCAATAGAATTAAAGGATAGTTATGCTGAACCAGTCTCCTGGCACCTGTGAGAATAACAAGCATTGAAATGAACAAGCGGCTTTCATCCTCAATTAATTTTTGACTTTATTCGTAGTAAACTTGACATTTGTTGAGCGTCTCATTGGTAACTTAATTTCCATGAAAGTGAGACGTGCGGGTTGGAGTAGAGACACCGAACACAGCCATGCTTCCCCGCTGGCGACATCAGAAGACGGGAGCCATAAAACGATCACTGTTGGCGATAACAGGCCGCCATAAAAAGCCGTGACGACACGAACAGCTCGCCGCTAATTGGCCCTCGTCGTTAACTCTCGTCGTTTCTCGTCGGGCACGCGGCTCTCGCCCATAGAGCTAAATGCCCTTTTGCATTCTGCGACTTCCGGGCGATTTTCTCCCTAATTTCACAATGTGTGGATGCTACATCACAAATGAACAAGTCGCGTAAGGCGAAATTACTACATTTAGTCAAGCTGTGGAACTCACAGAATGAAACTGAACGTAGTCCGCCGCTCGTGCAAAAGGCAGTGAAAGTCACGAGCCTGTTTGGCGCGGTAGCGGTTGCGCTGTGCTTCATAGCACGCTTTACTGTACCTCTCTTCGTTTTAACTTTCTGAGCGTGTTTTTAATCCAAACACATCATATCTATATGTTTTTGGAATCAGGAACCGACAAGGAATAAGATGAAATAGTTTAAAACGATTTCGGAAATTTAATTTTAATCATAATTTTTATATTTTTAATTTTCAGAGCTTGTTTTTAATCCGAATATAACATATTTATATGTTTTTGGAATCAAAACATGATGAAGAATAAAATAAAAGTAATTTTGGATCGTTTTAAACAAATAATTCTAATTACAATTTTCAGATTTTTAATGACCAAAGTCATTAATTAATTGTTAAGCCTCCATGCTGAAATGCAATACCGAAGTCCGGCCTTCGTCGAAGATTGCTTGGCCAAACTTTCAATCAATTTGATCGAAAATTGAGGGTGTGACAGTGCCGCCTCAACTTTTACAAAAAGCCGGATATGACGTCATAAAATACATTTATCGAAAAAATGAAAAAAAATCTGGGGATATCATACCCAGGAACTCTCATGTAAAATTTCATAAAGATCGGTCCAGTAGTTTACTCTGAATCGCTCTACACACACACACACACACGCACAGACACACACACACACACACACATACACCACGACCCTCGTCTCGATTCCCCCTATATGTTAAAACATTTAGTCAAAACTTGACTAAATGTAAAAATCATTGAGGCCCCTAAAACATCCTCCTTCTCGGCTTTACTTTTCCTTCATGGATTTTGCTCCATTCAGTTTGCCCATGAAGTTAAAATGTTCTCAGCTTTTGCGTTATTTTCCGTCATAGGTTTTGCTCAGTATGAATTCTCACTTTTGTATCTTCACAGTCTTCTGGGTTCTTTTCAAGTCCCTGCCTGGGTTGACTGTGCGGAGGGGGGAGGGGGGCATAGAGAGAGAGAGAGAGAGAGAGAGGGGGGGAGGAGAGAGACTCTAGCTGGGGTACAATGATGGCCTATTCGTGCCGCGCGGAGAATAAGAACCGGGCGACGGGAACTAATTTAGTGGCTACATTGTCCCAATCATGTCTTGTCGCACGCGTGATGTTGGCACCCAGTTCCCAGACCCCTGCAACAACTCTGTCTGCTTCTTTAGCCACTAATGGCTCCCGCAGCTGGTGGCAGACCCACACTTGATGCTTGAGACTTGGGGAGAATCAGATCGCTGCTTTGCCTGAAGCACGTTTTGTGTGGCAATGGCGATCGCTTTGGCCTTTTTAGCCGCCCCTTTGGTTACCTTCTGGCACGCCCGACTTCGTCGTCAATTCAGGGCTCTGTTCTGGGAGTGAAAGCGTTTGGTGCTTTGGATGTTCGCTACGGTTTCCTGTCCTGTTTCTTTGGAAACTGCCTTGGTACCAGCCAGTCAGCCCCCCACCCCGGCCTCTCCCCCCACTGACCCAGCTTCCCCCTCCCTCCGCATCCCATTCCCCACTAACAAGGTATACGCGCAAAGATATTCTAAATGTTGCTGTGGCTTATCTCAGAATGTTCCCAAAATGGTCGAAGCAATAATAAGACAATCACAAGACAACTGATATCTGAACAGAACAAAACAAGAACTTCCTCCGAGGTAGGAAAAACACCCCAGTCCTTACCATTCTCACTGCCACCAACTGAGAAGGTTATTTCCCTTTGACCTTAATATGTCCCTCTATAAGTCCTTGTAGAATCTTAATCCACCAATAACTCCCTAACCGTGTGTTTGACTGGTCCCAATTTTTGTAAGGACCGTCTCAGGAATGTATAGAACCTGTTCACCAAGTTTGGTGACGATCGGTCCGTTCATTCGTGAGATCTATATGCGAACACAAACAAACAAACAAACAAACAAACAAACAAACAAACACATCGAGCGAAACCTATACACACCCCTATACCGGGGGTGTAAAAATCGTTGATATATACGTCTGATTACTACTGTATACGTGTATAATTAATGCTTTTTAATTGTCACTCTGAGTTGGTGCTCTGAGCGATGCAATATACAACTAAGAGACAAGTTTTCATCTATTAGGTTCACGTTGAAATAAGTATCAGAAATGTTAATTCATGTCTAGTTCTTTTGTTGTACGGGTCAAGAGGCTTGTCGCTAGCCCTCTTATTGTTCTTGATATTAAACGATGCCAGTTTTTCACACCATTTGAGTCGTCGAAGTCGATGTTGTAATAACGGTTTGAAAAATAAGACGAACTTTTCTAATGTCCTCGTCAGTACATTGATGTTTGTGAACATGCTTTTCTGTTTCATATGTTTGTGTTTGTTGCTGCTTTGTGGGGATGTGGAACCAAACCCTGGACCCGCAGTTCTTGATAGAGAACAAAACATATCTATTGTTCATATTAATGTGCGAAGCCTTAAGAACAAAATATTTCATTTGCAGGCCGAATTAGGACGTTTCGATATTATTACTGTATCAGAAACGTGGTTATCCACAGATGTTGATAATGAAGATATCAATCTGAATGGTTTTCATCCACCAGTAAGATGCGATAGGCCTGGTGATGCGCATGGGGGTGTGGCGGTGTATGTGAAGAGTGATTTGATATGCAAACCCAGATACGATTTGAGCATACCTTCTCTAGAGGCGGTATGGGTGGAAACCAAAATCGACCAGGAGACCCTTCTTGTTGGTACTTTTTATAGACCACCAGATGCTAATGTAAATTACTGGGACTTGATTGATGAATCAATTCAGTCAGCGTCAAGGACACCACAGAAATTGATCATACTTGGCGATTTTAATGCTGATTGTATGAACAACCCTCCGCCTCACCTTCAACGATTATTAAATGTTAATAGTTTGTTTCAAATCGTGACAGAATCAACACGAATTACAGAACATTCATCCACTCTTATTGACTTGATATTAATCCCATGTCCAGACATGATAGATGCAGTTGATATTTTCCCTCCAGTTTGCAGTGACCTCCAGTTTGCAGTGACCATTCTTGTCCGTATGTTAAAATAAAGAAAACAGTTAATTTAAAACGTTCATTCAAGCGCACCATTTATAATTATTCAAAACTCAATATTGGGAAATTTGTAGATGATTTGCAAAATCTAGATTGGCCTGAGGTTGTTAACTTAGTGTAACCGTGTGCCGAAACACTACGATCAACTCGGGAAGCGAAGTGAAATCTCACACACACGACGCACGCACACACACACTCACACACACACACACTCACACACACACACACACACACACACACACACACATAGAGAGACACACACATAGAAACACAGAGGACAATCAGAGAGAGAGAGAGAGAGAGAGAGAGAGAGAGAGCGAGAGAGAGAGAGAGAGAGAGAGAGAGAGAGAGAGAGAGAGAGAGAGAGAGAGAGAGAGAGAGAGAGAGAGAGAGAGAGAGAGAGAGAGAGAGAACTCGAACTCGAACTCGAACTCGAAAACTTTATTACCGAGGGATGATAGCATTAGGTCCATATGGTCCTTTCTTACAGCTAGTCCCTACCATAATACACACATGAAACAAAGAACAAATATGAAGAATTATTTTTTTTTATTATTATTTTTTTTAAGTTTTTTTTTTATTCTTCATATTTGTTCTTTGTTTCATGTGTGTGTGTGAGTGTGTGTGTGTGTGAGTGTGTGTGTGCGTGCGTCGTGTGTGTGAGATTTCCGTACCACTGTTGCTATAGTTATCGTTGTTGTTGTTCTTGTTTTCATTTGTTTAAATATCATGCATTTACAATATTGTCCGCCACATTACTCGTTTGTTTCTAAGAGCACATTTATAAGTTTATCTTGTTGTGCTCCCTTAATTACAACTTTCAATTACGGCTTTGTATTTATGCAACTGAATAAAAAAAAATGTTTAAATCAAATAAGTATACAGTTGTCTTGTCTTGTCTTGTCTTGTCTCGTCTCGTCTCGTCTCGTCTCGTCTCGTCTCGTCTCGTCTCGTCTCGTCTCGTCTCGTCTTGTCTTGTCTTGTCTTGTCTTATGATGACTGTATGGATGGGTTAAAATAAACAGAAGGATTGATTGATGGACAGAATATAGCTCACAAACTTCACCAACCGACTTCGTAATTATCGATGAATTCGATGGGTGGTTTTTGGTAGTTCATATTAACACAGAATAATTATGACACAGTTAATTACAGGCCAAGCACATTCTTTCCCCAGCAAAACGGATCAGGCGACAGAGGTTTTCACTATCACACGACAAATGAACAAATGGCAAATCAACGATCGACACGCACACAGACTGCACGCGGAGGCCGGACGGTCATATTTAATATCCTGTTGCACTTGGGCTTAAGCCCCGCTCTAAGTTAAGTCGAGGGGCCAAATATTTATCAATAAAGCGTGTAATAAAGACTCGTGTCACAATAGGCGGGCGGGCGGCTGGCGGCAATTATAAGGCGTTAATTCCCACTGTTGTCGCGCCGATCGCCTTGTTTGCCTAACTCTCCGGCCGCACGGGAGCTGATTGTTGGTCACTTCTTGACCGTCGCGACAGGGGGGCCGAGCGGTCGATCACGCCAATGATCCCTGCGTCCAGCCGGCTTGACCGCTACCGTGTAATCAATGGCCAGTCGTGCTATTTGCCTCGCCACGGGTGAATAAAGGAAATGACACACCTACAGTCCGGGCATTGCAAGGGGAAAGCAGAGTTAATTGCCATCACGGGTCTTAGCCACACACAATCAGACCGCTGGGTTTATTGTCGTTAAAGGAGCCAGTTGATCAAGAGAGATTAAGCCAGCGAGATAATGGGCGACACTCAGCGGCGGCAGTGTTGCAACTTGCGTGTAATGATGAGCGGTTGGCTTAAATATAGGATAGGGCGGGGATATAGCTCAGTTGGTAGCGCGCTGGATTTGTATTCAGTTGGCCGCTGTCAGCGCGAGTTCGATCCCAGGTTCGGCGGAAATTTATTTCACAGAGTCAACTTTGTGTGCAGACTCTCTTCGGTGTCCGAACCACCCCCCGTGTATACTACATTGGGTGTGCACGTTAAAGATCCCACGATTGACAAAAGGGTCTTTCCTGGCAAAATTGCTTAGGCACAGTTAATAATTGTCTACCATACCCGTGTGACTTGGAATAAGGCCGTGAAAGGTAAATATGCGCCGACATGGCTGCAATCTACTGGCCGTATAAAATTTCATCTCACACGGCATCACTGCAGAGCGCCTAGAACTGTACCCACGGAATATGCGCGATATAAGCCTCATTGATTGAAAGCAGTGTTTTAGTCAATCACCAACGTTATACAACACGACTGCAGACACATAATAAACAACAATCTGCTCACATAAGAGTTAACTGTTGTTTTAGTGCAGTAAGTCGCCTGTCACTTTCGTTTTGTTTGTAGAAACTATTTTTGTCAAATAGTTTGCAAACTACAAAGCCTCATATATGTGGTCACAGTGATGGAACACAACCAGCTCAGATTATATGCGTGCTTTTCTAATCAAATGAACACTTGGTGGATTACTTTCATCGTTTCGAATGTTTTCTTCCTCGCTTGTGGCACAATGTCCTCAGTAAACAAGTGCCATTATCATACAGTGACGTATGGTTCTATTTCAAGTAGGATTTTGCGTTTGGAGGATTGTCGAAGCCAAACAACATTGGTCTAAAGCACACTCGGAAAAACATGTCTTCCTCGAAAAATGTTCATTTATGATATCGTCTGTAAAATGTCAAAACCTAAAATGAAATAATTGTTGCTTTGAAGTTAGTCAAAGGTTGTACAGATATTTTCTATGCAAGGAACGCGAAGATTATGCAGTCAGGATGGTTGTGTTCGTTCTGATTACGCCAGCACGATTAGTCGGTTATTGCAAATCAGATGTCTGAAAAAGAAAAGATCATTTCCTCTGGTTGCAGCTGTCGTATCCCTCCATCCTCCTCGATTTTCTCTTCGTGGTTTATTATTGTCATGTCCACCGTCACGAATATTTGTGTAGTGTTATATTGTTTGGGTCACGTAAAACACGCTTTTGCTTGAGTTCGTGCCCATGATGCTTATTATTAGTTGTTTCATGTTAAGGTTTTGAATGACATTTTCTTTAAATCAAAAAGAACTAGGAGAGCCAAGGTGAAAAGGGCAGATAACTCGAGTAAATCTGACGACTCCAAACTCGAATCCTGCTCGTTTGTTAGCTGCCCGTTGTACCGTACAACGACAACGACAATGACAACGACAATGACAACGACAACGACAACGACAACGACGACGACAATGACCGTGACAATGACAACGACAATGGCAACAACGAAAACGACAATGACGACATTTAGCAAGGCGTCGCCAACAACTGCTCGCTAACTGACTGTGTAATGGTCAGTCCGGTCACGCCATTGTCCAGTGTCACGCCCTAACTATCCCCCACCTCGTCACAACCACACCTGAGATGTTTTCCCCCGCCCCGGGAGGGCAAGTGATGACGCTGCTCTGTCCTGAGCGTCCGACCAACACCTGAGGCGCGCTAGCCACGGCGGTCATTGTGGCCGCTGGACGTCTGAAGGCTGGCATTCTGTCCGCACGATTGATCGTTCTGCTGACCGTCGCTGGTGTGGCTAAACGGGCAGCATAATACCCTGAAATTACTCCCCCTTTCTCCCTGCATGGTGGCGGCCCTTGTTGTTGTTGGCCTATTAATCGTTTACCCCATAACACACGCCTTGATTGATCGCTAGGGTGGACGGTGGGGGTGGTGGTGCGCTGCTGGAGCCTGGAAGTCATCTAGACCTGATTCCCTGTACGTCTCTAACGCTTAAACTTACCCTGTCGCATATTTTACTCTCTCTGTGAGGCCCCCTTCACATGAGGCATCATGGAAGTGGCTTGCAGGATTAGCGAGTGCATTCTTGGCGGAAAGTGGCTATAGATGCTCTCCTTCACATAAGGCATCAGGGAAGTGGCTTGCAGGATTAGCGAGTGCATTCTTGGCGGAAAGTGGCTATAGATGCTCTCCTTCACATAAGGCATCAGGGAAGTGGCTTGCAGGATTAGCGAGTGCATTCTTGGCGGAAAGTGGCTATAGATGCTCTCCTTCCCACGAAAACCATCATGTCAGCCACCACAAATCGGCCCAGGCTTGTACTTGCAACTTGACTCGCTATGATACCCAAAAGTGAACAGAATGAGTGCTTCCTATGCAGAGTGTTGTTTGTATCTTATTTATTTATTAATTTATTTATTTATTTATGTATTCATTTATATTTTTTTGTAATGTTTTTAAACATTAGTTTTGTATTTTGACACTAGTGTCATTTACGAAATGAATTCGGCAATTAATTTTTTTTGGAATGTTTTGAAACAATAATGTTGTATCTTGGCACTAGTGTCAGTTACGAAATGAATGACAAAGTGCTCGCTCTGCATGCAGAGAAAGCAGCCAGGCTGGAGGCATTTGGTATGTACATACACAAAATATAAATGAATAAATAAATAAATAAATAAACAAATAAATAAATAAATAAATAAATAAATAAATAAGATAAAAACAACACTCCGCATTGGAAGCACTCATGTTAGACGAATTCAAATGTCACTTTTGTGGATATTGAAAAAAGCCTCGGCAAAATTGTTGTGCTCTTCTTCTTCTAGTTCACACCCGCCTTCAGCATATTGAAGATTCTGGTGTATTACGTTTCGGGGGAGGCATGCTGAGTATTTTCGTGTTTCTATAACCCACCGAACTCTGACATGGATTACAGGATCTTTTCCGTGCGCACTTGGTCTTGTGTTTGCGTGTACACACGAAGTTACTTACAGGTCTGCACATAATTTGACCTGGGAGATCGGAAAAATCTCCATTCTTAACCCACCAGGCAGCAGCGATCGGGATTCGAACTCACGACCTCCCGATTAGGAGGCCGATGTCTTACCACCACGCCACTGCGCCCCCACTGCCCTACATAGTATCCACGGGAAGGAAGAACTCTTTGACCCTCGATCCACCCACGCCCACCAGCTCCCTGTTCACAACATTCCATCTTCACATTACGCCCCTAATACAACGAACATCCCCCAATTTCATTTATCAGAAGTGCCTCACCTGCCCTCACATTCCAGAAAATGACCTTTCCAACAAACTATTTCCCCCCCCTCCTCCTCACATCCTCCGGCTGCCCCCTGCTGACCGCGACCATAACGCACAAATTGATTGTCCCCTGGCCCGTGAAAGGGAGAAATGGGAACTTGATCACTTAGGGGCGTTTTAAGTTAGGGGCCCGATGGGCGTTTTGAGTTAGAAACTGATGGGCATTTTCAGTTAGAAACTGTGACTCGATGGGCATTAATTCAGTTAGAATCCGTCGTTGATTTGCCCACTGTTGGATCTAATGTTTACTCCAAATTTATGGATGCGGATGTGAAATTGATTTTTAAGCCAGGCTTTTAGTTGGATTGGAGTCAAAATTTTAATTTAAATCATGTGGTCACCCCCGCTCTCTCTCCCCCTTTCTCTCTCTCTCCTTTATCTCTCTCCCTCTCTCCCCCTCTCTCTCCCTCTCTCTCTCTCTCCCCTCTAGCTCTCTCCCCCTTACCCCCCTCTCTCTCTGTTTTTCTCTCTCTCCTGCCCTCTCTTCCTGATTGTCTGTTTAACACAAGCACACACAGCCACGCCTCAATCTTCCAATTAAAAGTACGATTAAATTTGCAAGCACCAATGTAACATCAAATAAGCAAAATATCTAAAACTCTTTTTCTTTTTAGAGCAGTCAAATAAAACACTTGTCATAGTGTCATAAATATTACAAACTGTGTTCAGTTTTGAAAGAATTATTGCCCCCAAAAGTCTTTTTGCAATTGTCAAATTTGATAGGAATGACTGGATGTGACTGTACTGAAAGAGGGTTGATGGCATATAAACAAAACACTTGTGCGAGGGATCAAATCATAGTACATGAATTTTGATTTCAACATGAAGCAGAAAATGAAAATGTGCATGGGCATTGCTATCATTGATTGACGCAGCTGCTACATTGTAAAGTCGAACCTGTCTAAACGACCATCTGAAGACATGTGGTCTCAATTTAAAAGTGAAATTTACGGTAGAAAAATTTGTTTTAGTGGTCGTTGTAGGCAGGTGGTCACTTTTCAGACGTGCTCGCAAAGGCAGGTTTGACTGAAGAACCTTTAAGTATCCCATGGCCACGGTATACCTTCTGGGATGAGTCATAAATATATTTATAAAAAAACAAATCCCTGTTTATATGCAAGGGGTTAAACATTCAGGTAAATTAAGCATAAGTTTGAACTTTAATGACACAGGTTCGACAAAAGTCGACTTTGTAAAAGAACATTCTGTCTGTCTCTGTCTGTGCCTCTGTCTATGTCTTTGTCTTCCCCTCTCTGTCTCTCTGTCTCTCGCTTTCTCTTGTTGTTCCTATCTCGGTCACTCTGTTTCACTCTCTCTCTCCCCCTCTCTCTCGCTCCTCCCGCCCCCCTCTCTCTCTCTCTCTCTCTTTCTCTCTCCCTTCCCTTCTTTTTTCTCTCTTTCTCTCTCCCTCTCTCTCTCTCTCTCTCTCTCTCTCTCTCTCTCTCTCTCTCTCTCTCTCTCTCTCTCTCTCTCTCTCTATTTATATATCTATCACTCTCCCCTCCCCTCTCTCTTTTGTGTTGTGAATGCGCACGTGGGCGAGTGTGTGTATGTGTGTATGTGTGTGTGTGTGTTTATGTGTTTATGTGTTTACCCACTTTACTGAACTTGTCAGTGCCTGTGTTGAATCCGTCTGCACGGAAGACTGCGCTGACCTCTCCATATCTCGTCATTCCCTGCCGTAAAATCCACACTGCATCGTTTCGTGGGGGCAAAAGTATAACTCTGACGCTTTTATGGCTGCGCTAGGATCATTTTTGTTTCAATTATTTCTGCGTTTTGTTTTAATCTGTGCACGAAATGAAAACAGATAGTGTGTGTGTGCATAGGAGAGAAAGGTCATGAAGAGGTTTTAGTCTGTAAGCAGTGCCAATGGCTGTTATTAAAGGGATACCATTGATTTGATCGTTTTGGGGACGTTTCTGGCGTCAGAATAATGTGACTGGGTGAGACATGAAGCCTGTGCTGCGACTTCTGTCTTGTGTGTGGCGCACGTTATATGTCAAAGCAGCACCGCCCTGATATGGCCCTTCGTGGTCGGCTGGGCGTTAAGCAAACAAACAAACAAACAAACAAACCTGAATCTAGACGCACACGACACGACTTGCTCAAAAAAGCACCACAAGTATGAACATTAGTTTAAATCAAAGTGAGCGAATGTATTCCAGGGCGATGCACCTCTTTGGTTTTATCATTTATCCTCGATCTTGACTAATTGATTGATGGATGGATGGATGAACAGATGGATAGATGCATGGATATATGGATTGTCCAAGAAACATTTTCAGGTCCTAAAAAACTGTTACCGAAAATGTCAGACACTGTCCCTTTAAACTATTAGACGGTGACGCTTTAAAGACGTATGAATGTGTAATACAGACACCCAGTGGTGCCTAGTGCAGTCGTGGCGCGTGTGTCTGTCTAAGTGTCTGAGGGAGGGACGTTTGTTTCCTTGAGAACCTAGTTCTGCTATCAATAACACCACTCTTATGATTGACTTTTATGCCCAAGAACGACCCAGAATGTTACTGACCTAGTTTGTGTATGTGTTTGGGGCGGGGCGGAGACGGGGGTGCGTGGGTGGATGGGGTGGGAGGGTGTTTGGGTATGGGAGCGCAGTGTGTATGTGTGTGTGTGTGTGTTTGTGTGTGTGGGGGGAGGTGCGTGTATACGTGTGTGTGTGTGTGTGAGTGTGTGTGTGTGTGAGAGAGAGAGAGAAAGAGAGAGAAAGATGCAAAGAGAGGGAGAGACAGAGACAGACAGACAGACAGACAGACAGACAGACAGACAGACAGACAGACAGACAGACAGACAGACAGACCAATACAGAGCATAAAGACTCAAAAAAGGAAATAAAGACAAAGACAGTTAGAAAACACAAACAGCGAGTGATTTATGAAGCAACACGTTGACAGCGACAGAAATGCACCAGAAGTCTTTCGTGCCGCTAACCTCTGCCTCCTCCACTCAATGACCTTTGCAGTGATGCAAAACTTGACTTCTTTATTGGCCTTTGCAGCTAAGTCGCCGACATGGGTCGAGATTTTCTGGGATCATAATGCATGTAGTTATGACGCCCTCACCCCGTGCCACCCAGCTTTTCGCATTTCGTGCTGCGTTCCTTCCTGACAAAGCGTATACTGTACCCCTTGTAAAAATGTTGTCATTAGGTTCTAACAGCTAAGCAGTTACCTCCCCTCGCCAGATCTCTCTACCCGTACCCCATCTTCCACACAATCACACCCCCCCCCCCCCCCCCTCTCTCTCTCTCTCTTTCTCTGTCTCTCTGTTTCTCTCCTGTCTCTCTCTCTCTCTCTCTCTCTCTCTCTCTCTCTCTCTCTCTCTCTCTTTTTTTTCTCTCTTTTCATTAATTCTCCGACCCTCCGCCGTCCTTGCCTTTCTTTTTCCTTTTATTTTTATTTTTATGTTTTATTTGGTTTTATTACCTACAGTTTATTTGATTGTAATCTGTGCTTGTTAATTTTTACTCGCTTTTGATTTATTTCATTATCATTTTGTGTGTTAATAATTGTTTTGTAGGGCGGGGTTGATAACCACAAACATTTTGTGTCCTTTTCGGTTTTTAGTAATGATTCAACGCAGACATGCGCAGACGTGCACAACGCTGCGGCAAAACGGATGTTGGAGAGAAAGGCGAAGAAAGACGCGAACAAAAACTGTGATCTTAACGGTCGTGTCGTCTTCAGCTTTATGTGGCTTTTAGTACTGTGGCGACAACAATGAAGGTTTCTGAGTGCCGTGAATCCGCCATAAAACACGGTGCTCTCTCACAGCCTTGCCGGTCACAGCGATTGACAGCGTGCTTTGGTCTCCCCTCGGAGCACTAAGTCGTATGTGCAGTACGCGCTCGCGCAAAGACAGACGGCCAAACAAACGGACGGACAGACGGACGGACGGATGGACATAAATGCATTCACACGCACGCTTACACGTACGCCATGAAGCACGCAGGCGCACACGTGCGCTTGCACACACGCGCTCACAAACACACACACACACACACACACACATACACACACACACACACACACACACACATACACACACACACACACACAGATACACACACTCACACACACAAACACTCACACAGACACACAAACACACACACACACACCGTGGCACACACACACACAAGAACACTCTGGAGCATAATTATGCATGTGCGATTTTTATTTTGAGTTTAACTTGTAGGGACTGGGTGGCCGAGTGGTAACGCACTTGCGCTCGGAATCGAGAGGTTGCGTGTTCGACCCTGGGTCAGGCCGCTATTTTCTCCCCCCTTTCCTAACCTAGGTGGTGGGTTCAAGTGCTAGTCTTTCGGATGAGACGAAAAACCGAGGTCCCTTCGTGTACACTACATTGGGGTGTGCACGTTAAAGATCCCACGATTGACAAAAGGGTCTTTCCTGGCAAAATTGTATAGGCATAGATAAAAATGTCCACCAAAATACCCGTGTGACTTGGAATAATAGGCCGTGAAAAGTAGGATATGCGCCGAAATGGCTGCGATCTGCTGGCCGATGTGAATGCGTGATGTATTGTGTAAAAAAAATTCCATCTCACACGGCATAAATAAATCCCTGCGCCTTGAATAAAAATTGAAAAAAAAATCCCTGCGCTTAGAACTGTACCCACGGAATACGCGCGATATAAGCCTCATATTGATTGATTAAAAAGACTGTCGTGAAGTCATCATTCAGCTTCCGATTTTTGTTCTCCATTATAAAAAAAAGATGCATTAAAATACGAAAACAGATATAATATCACTCAGTTGTTTTCTTATCTTTGATTTTTGTTTTGTATCACAATCCTCGGCCATACTATGCCTTAACAACGATTATTTCTGATAACAAACCAATGGGGACAAGTTATGCATTGCGTAAAGCAGAATTGTTGACCTCGAACTCCCCCCGTGTCTGCTAATCACGTGATGATATTTATGAGATGCCCACGTGCAACTAACACCAGGGTTTCGTGTAATGCACACCCCTTCTCTAAAACTGCAAATTTCCCTTCTTATTTGGACAGGAAAGGGCGCTTGTTTCTTCGGTAAAGGATAGTTTTGCCAGGCTAATGACATTTCAATTTGCCTCGATGGTCTGCTAACAAAGCCAAAGATTGCATGATTGTGTTGATCAGAAAGGTTTGTGGGGTCGATGTTGGATGATTGGGTGGGGGGGGGGGGGGTAGGAGGGGGGGGGGGGGGGATGTCACTCTACCATTTTGGCATTTAGATCTAGGTGCAGCAATCTATCGAACTGTTTACATTTTCATCCAACCTACCGCAAACAGTACAATGAACGAACGACCCAGGGGCCGGAGACAGAGCGGAATTCTTGTCAAGCATAAAGCATAAACACTCGTCAAGTACCCTTCTGATTTCTCCGGAACAGGGGGCATCATTCGTGGTCACGGCACCATTTGCACACCTCTCCAGCGGTTAGTGCTCTCCCTTAGTGAAGGTGGTCTCCCCTGCACCGCCCAACCGGACACGCGCTTTTGTCCGATTGGCGACCGGTCGATGGTTCCTCGTTTGACCGCGCCACAAAGATAATTGCAGATTCATTGATGCTAATATTTGCAGCGCTTTGAAGTAATTATGCAGCTACTCGAACGGTGGCGTCGCGTAATGTGTGGGTGAAGGGGAAGGTAAACACGGGGCCATCACCTAATGAACGAGTGCTGTCCCTTGCCTTCCGCGCTAACGCCGCTCTGCGTGACTTTGGCTGCGTTGCGGTGAAAAGACGTTCGCTGCCTATGTTCTACTACAGCTTCGTGGGTTCAACGTCTGCAATAATAATTGACTGTAGAGTTGTGTACAGTTGGTCGTTTTAACGATGGAGCAGATGGAAAAGAAAACACTTAGAGAGGAAAAAGGTCGCACTGAGTCTCTCATCTTTTACTGGAGGTGAAGAAATCAACACGTTGCCCTGATTCAGCGGTCAATACGGGAAGTTCAAGTCCACGTACAAGTAGGCCACACACAAAAATCAGGAAGAAACCAGCGACACAAAGCCATATCAGAAGGTGCCAGAAAAGACCATTTTGAATCCTACTTGAAGTACAGTGTAAAGCATAATGAATCCCAGGGTAAATAAAGTTGACTATCACGAGCTCAATAGTGAAGAACAGGTCCTCACTCTCAGACTCCGCAGCAAGATGAGCAGTCACATGAACTAAAACCTCAACCTCCCCCTCCCCCCCCACCCCCCCCCCCCCCCCCCCCCCGCGCTAACAACACAGCAGAGCACATCCTCTGGGGGTATGTCCCATGTTCGAGACTCTCGGGCAAACCGTATGGTGTCTTCGAAGACCTTACCGCAAGCTGTAAGACCTCAACTGAGAGGACAGCAAAGCTCATCATGCAAACCGTATGGAGTGCGGAGACCTCACCACAAGTAATCCTGGTAGACCTCAAGTGGAGAGGACATCACAGTTTATCATGCAAACTGGACTGACAGTTTGAATCACTATAGTCTGAAAACGACAGAAAAAAAGACATAAGTTGCAAATAAGCAAGAGTAGGAAATCTTGCAGTCTATAATAGTCGCAGAGTTTCCATTGTTCTCATTGTAACCTGTAACTGCATTTGAGGTTAAAGACGTTTTGGAAACACGCCGCCTTAGGTAACCATATACCTACATGCGGAAGGCATACACCACACATTGTCTGGTTATGCGTATGTCTGATTAAGTTCACTCGCTGCAGAATTTAGTTTTGGGCGAAAAGCGGAATGAACGAAGATGGATGTCCAGGTGTAATATAGTTGCTCTGTTGATGTATTTGGTTTTAAACCACCTAGCACTGGGAAGCATTTTTCCTTATTTTTGTGAGGACAATTCAATCCTGGGTTGAATAGAATTTTATTCATAAAGGCTATGGGTAGAATCCCAAAAGCGTCCCACAGTAACTCTCTCTGTCAACTGTCTGCCCAGTACATGTGTACTAATAATGTCCATTGAACACGAAAATAACGTGTACAGAATTACTCCAATTTCAAAGTCAAAAGTATCGCTTTTCCCCACAATTCTGCTTAAGTTTTAACACACTGCCACGGTTTATATGTCAGCAAATGTTGGTGCCTTGCAACAGCTTCCTTTTAATAGGAACACTATTCTTCAATATTACCCACACGTGCCATCTGGTTTTCCAGTAACTTTCATTTTCAATTTCATTTTTATTACTTTATTGTCCCATCGCTGGGAAATTTGGGTCGCTTCCTCCCAATGAAAAGCTAGCAGCAACAGAGTCGCGCTACCCAGGTGTATGCGTGTTTAAGTGTAACCAGCCACCTGCACTCATGGCAGAATGACCGAGGTCTTTTACGTGCCACAGTGGTAACACGGGGGTGGAACATGAATACCGTCTCTGAGTCTGCACATAAAGTTGACCCGTGTCCGTCCCGGCCCGGATTCGAACCTGCGATCTTTCGATCACAGTGCTCTACCAACTGAGCTACCGGGCCCCCGCCTTCGTAAAGCTCATGCTTATCGAAAGTCCAGATGAAATGTAACGGATGGGCGAATTAAACAACAATCTCGGACTTGAAGCACGGGTTTATACGAAGTCGTAATTTGTCCTTCGAAGAAATTGCAAAGTCTCCACTAACAGCAGCGGATACTAAACCACATCATTGGGCCGTACTATGTGGGTGCATGGGTACCCATACTTTAATTCAAATGCCAAGAACTCTAGTTCTTTTTCAAATATCTTTATGAAATGTGACAACTTTGTCAAGGAGATAGGCCAGATCTGAAATACAGAGCTGTTGACACGGGGAGGAGTGTGCCTTTAAGCCTGCACGTGCTTTTCGTTTGTTCCTGTTTCACCGCAGTAACACAACTTCAACACTTCGCCAGTGAAAGTGAAAACAGTCGTTGCAAGCACACGGGCTTTGAAGAGGAACAAACAGGGATTCTATTTGCAGTATTTGTCTTCCAATTGCAAGCCTTTTCGACGTCCATTCTGAAAACTCGGTGTGGACACGTCTCGGGTTTGAATGTTTGGAGTGGCTGTGATGAGGCCTGATGACAGTCCCCGGTGGATTTAATTAAGCCACTTACACTTTGTGGGATAGATCGATAGGTAGCGGCCTGATCGACAGTGAAAGCGATTCTTCGTTTTAAGGTCAATGTTTTTAGCTGCCCGCTGTTTTTTGATGGCTAAAGGTGTGGAGTAAAATGTGGTTTGGGAAAATCCCTGTACTCAGTCTGTTTTTTTTCTTCTTCATTATCATCATCATCATCATCATCATCATCATCATCATTATCATCAACATCGTCGTCATCATCATCATCATCATCATCATCATCATCATCGTCGTCGTCGTCGTCATCATTATCGTCATGATCAGTTCCACGAGTAAAGACAGTGACTGATCACCCGAAAAGTAAATGAAATTAGCACCCATCCTGATCTTAGGTCAAAATGAGTTCGGCTCATTCTCTTCCTGACAGGATGCCTTGAGTTTCCTTGTCTGGCAAGGAAACCGATTTGTGTACATAATATATAGAGATTTGTGTAATGTGTTATGGATGTAAGCAGATTCGCGATCGTCGATAATGATTTTTCATGGTGTTTTGTAATTTTTAAATGACAGAGGAATTTTTATTTTAGACAGTTTCAAGCGAGCTATTTTTCGCGGATGTATTTACTGTGCAAACAACTCTAAATATGGCATAAGTGTCACGTGATAATCAACCGTTTGGTTTCGGCCCTCGCTGGAGCAGACGATTTTTTTGACAGTTTTTGTTTAGTTGTTGTTGTTTGTTTGTTTGCTTAACGCCCAGCCGACCACGAAGGGCCATATCAGGGCGGTGCTGCTTTGACATATAACGTGCGCCACACACAAGACAGAAGTCACAGCACAGGCTTCATGTCTCACCCAGTCACATTATTCTGACACCGGACCAACCAGTCCTAGCACTAACCCCATAATGCCAGACGCCAGGCGGAGCAGCCACTAGACTGCCAATTTTAAAGTCTTAGGTATGACCCGGCCGGGGTTCGAACACACGACCTCCCGATCACGGGGCGGACGCCTTGCCACTAGGCCAACCGTGCCGGGTTTTTTTGACAGTGATGCAACCATATATTACGATCTCCTTCCCGCAGCAGTCCCAAAATTTCGACTTATTTTGACCTTAGAACAATGTCTTTATCATAACTGTGAAGAACAGAACGGAGATCACTGTCGAAGTCGGCCAATCTGCAATCATTTTCGTCTCGCGAACACTGCTCGTGAACAACATATGGGAGATCACTCTGTATTCTTCTTTTGATAGATTCGCGTAGGACTTTCGCGT
>NC_090256.1:43511768-43651110 GCF_037325665.1 Littorina saxatilis
CTCTCTCTCTCTCTCTCTCTCTCCTCTGTCTGTCTGTCTGTCTCTGTCTCTCTCTGTCTCTCTCTGTCTCTTTCTCTCTCTCTCTCTTTCTCTTACCTTCTCTCTCTCTCTCTCTCCCCCCTTTCTCTCTCTCTATCTCGTTTCCTCTTTTTTTCTCTCTCTCTCTCTGTCTCTTTTTCTCTCCCTCTCTCTCCCCCCCCCCCCTCTCTCTCTCTCTCTTTCTCTCCTTCTCTCTCTCTCTCCCTCTCTCTCTCTCCCACCTTCTCTTTCTCTCTCTCTCTCTCTCTCTCTCTCTCTCTCTCTCTCTCTCTCTCTCTCTCTCCCCCTCTCTCCCCCCCTTCTCTTTCTCTCTCTCTCTCTCTCTCACTCACTCTCTCTCTCACTCTCTCTCTCACTCTCTTACTCTCCCTTACTCTCTCAGTCTGTCTCTCTCTCTCGAGTCATTCTCTCTCACTCACACTCTCCCTCTCTCTCTCTCACTCACTCTCTCTCTCTCTCTCACTCACTCTCTCTCTCTCTCTCTCTCTCACTCTCTCTCTCTCTCTCTCTCTCTCTCTCTCTCTCTCTCTCTCTCTCTCTCTCTCTCTCTCTCTCTCTCTGTACAGGACACCAGCAGCCTGGTTCATTTAGTTTAGATTGAGTGCCCCAGACCTCTCTCTTTCTATGTCAGAGATTTGAACCCACAAAAAAGGTCGTAGCGGCCGAGTGGTCAGAGAGGCTTCCTATGTTATACGGGCCTCAGGGTTCGAGTCCCAGTTGGGGCAGGAAGCAAAGCAAATTTGCTCCGAATCCGGGCCGGGATGTAGCTCAGTCGGTAGCGCGCTGGATTTGTATCCAGTTGGCCACTGTCAGCGTGAGTTCGTCCCCACGTTCGGCGAGAGATTTATTTCTCAGTCAACTTTGTGTGCAGACTCTCCTCGGTGTCCGAACACCCCCGTGTGTACACGCAAGCACAAGACCAAGTGCGCACGAAAAAGATCCTGTAATCCATGTCAGAGTTCGGTGGGTTATAGAAACACGAAAATACCCAGCATGCTTCCTCCGAAAACGGCGTATGGCTGCCTAAATGGCGGGGTAAAAAACGGTCATACACGTAAAATTCCACTCGTGCAAAAAAACACGAGTGTACGTGGGAATTTCAGCCCACGAACGCAGAAGAAGAAGAAGAAGAAGCTCCGAATCGATTTTTGTATGTGAAAACATTTCAATGACTTTGTGTGTCCTACATTCGTCAAGAGCCCTGCAAACGTTAAAGATCCCATGCCCACCTATCGACATGCAAGACTAGCGCTGGCAGCTGGTGTTATGAATACACATGATTTGCGCACGTTGAAGATTCTATCTTACTTATCAACATGCACGGGAAACTCAGTGGGCGCTGGTGTTTTAAACTCATGAAAGCAAGGCATGCACAAGTCCTCGGCGACGCTGTGTGATAAGGACTTTCATTCATTAATTCCACAAACAACCAAAATGGCGGGGGGAAACTGAACTGCGACGACGACAACGAAGAAGAAGATGGCGAAGACAACGACTGTTCAGTGGCTGATACGCCTTCCAAGCAGGTCAAGCGGTCAGCCAGCATAACTGACGATTGTTTGCACGTGCAGGCCTAATGCTGTCAGTGCGGCACGCAAGTGACCAATACAGTTATCAATTGGACGCAGATGCCTGCAAATAGCTCATCTCGGTGCACTAACTGACCAGCAACTGACCGCTCCGAGCCCTAAGTAACTAGTGGACTGACCATCAGTCAGGCCAACGCAAGCAGGCAGGATGACCGATATATCGGTCACGGTCATTGACAAAGTGTCTGATGCCAGTACAGGGTGTAGGCCTCTCGAGTATGATCTCTCCATTTCCATCAGGCAGTCAGTCTGCTACAGTAACTGCTGTTTATTGTCGTTACACCCCCGGTATAGGGGTGTGTATAGGATTCGGTCGATGTGTTTGTTTGTTTGTTTGTGTTCGCATATAGATCTCAAGAATGAACGGACCGATCGTCACCAAACTTGGTGAACAGGTTCTATACATTCCTGAGACGGTCCTTACAAAAATTGGGACCAGTAAAACACACGGTTAGGGAGTTATTGGTGGATTAAGATTCTACAAGGACTTATAGAGGGACATATTAATGGTCAAAGGGAAATAACCTTCTCAGTTGGTGGCAGTGAGAATGGTAAGGACGGGGGTGTTTTTCCTACCTCGGAGGAATTTCTTGTTTTTAGAGGAACTCTCCGCTTTCCGCGGGAAACAGCAATCAACAAGAAAACTTCGTTTCCTTGTGTGAAATGTGTTGTTTGTTTGTTTGTTTGTCGATTGTTTTTTTGGTTTTTTTTGTTTGTTTGTTTGTTTGTTTGTTTGTACTTTGCGAAGTCTTTTAACTGAAAATTCAGCGCAAAAACTTCGGGCAGCGAGCTTTGGTTAGTAGACTCCGTAAAGTCGACTTCGCCTAATTAATATCGGACTAAAGGGTCAACCCTGGTACACCTCTTGGAGCAGCTAACTTGCACAATTACTCGCATACAATTATACGCTGGTGCAACATCCCTTTATGAGCTAACTTGCACAATCACCCGCATGCAATTATACACTGGTGCAACATCCCTTCATCAGCTAACTTGCACAGTCACCCGCATACAATTATACACTGGTGCAACATCCCTTCATCAGCTAACTTGCACAATCACCCGCATACAATTATACACTGGTGCAACATCCCTTTATGAGCTAACTTGCACAATCACCCGCATACAATTATACACTGGTGCAACATCCCTTCATCAGCTAACTTGAACAATCACCCGCATACAATTATACACTGGTGCAACATCCCTTCATCAGCTAACTTGCACAATCACCCGCATACAATTATACACTGGTGCAACATCCCTTCATCAGCTAACTTGCACAATCACCCGCATACAATTATACTCTGGTGCAACATCTCTTCATCGGCTGGCAGCGAGCAGTGTGACATAGGCAAAATATCACCCCCCAACCCCCCCCCCCCCCCCCCTCCCCGCGCTTCCATACAGTAATAACTGGTGCAACATCTCTTCATCGGCTGGCAGGGAGCGTGGTGACATAGGCAGCATATCACCCCCTCCATCTTCAAAGGGCTGGTGGGAAGGCCGCCACGCAGGTAAAGTGGCAGCAATGTGTCTGGGAGGCGCGAGACGTGCATTCCCTGCACACGCACGTGCACCTCGTGTCGATACTTGCCTCACTGTCAGCTCCTTATGTCACTGTGTGGGATGCTCGCCTCTGTGTGCACCATCTGCTTTGGTGCATCTTTATTGTTAAACTGTGGCTATAGTTACAATGTCATCGGAGTATCTTTATTATACATTTTACACCCGGTGTGTCTTCGAAATGTTACGATATCGATTTAAAACAAAAAAACACAAGACACCTCTTTTAGACACTCTCTTTCTCTATTTTACTTCAAAAGCCAAACAAAGTTTGAAAAGACTTATTCATACCATAAACATATTGGCGTCACGTAAACATTATGTCACTTTTTCTGACGAGGAAGTGACAAAGGTTTTGGAGAACGAAGTTTGTCTTGGTGACTTCAACAAATCAGCAGTAGAAGATTAATCGCTTTGCATGTATCGGTTTCGTATATCATTAAGGCTGGAGTCTACCCTAGAGAACAGGAAGTAGAATTGATTTAGGCCACTCGCCCAATTGACGTGTTCCAAATTAAAGACATAGAGGCCATTTATAAAGATTGAAACCAGGTATTTAAGCTCGAAAGTCGATATTTGTTTCTTCTCAATTTTACCAATTTGTTCAAATCTTGTGCAATGGTCTAACATCCCTTACTCAAGTTTCACACATTAATCAGTAAATAAGGGCTTAATGTTTCATTTTCTTTTTATGTGTATCCGTAGCAACCCTTGAACTAACATTAAAACTATCTTTATCATACATTATCTCACTTTTAATTAATGTTTCTCAGGCGTACGCCAGAAGAATATTATCTGTCAAAATGGGTAGGAGGTAGTGAGAAGCACCACAGTTCAAAAATGTGGCCCTGTGATTATAGGGATACTTTGTTGGTAGTAGCAAAGTTTCATAGATGTATTATCACTTTTACACATTTAAGTTCATGTTTGTTTTTGTTTCATGCTTGACATAAATTTTAGTTTCAACAGTTCGTACAACGTTGTTTATCTTCTTCCAAATTACCAGTAAAGTAAATGTTTGTTGTTGTTTTTGTGTTCTGTTTGTTTGTTGTGTATTCTAAATTGTTCCTCTATCAGACTTCTTCAGACGACGAAAGCAAGACAGACGACAATACCACCACAATAACAAAAACTTGACTAAATGTAAAAAGAACAACAGAAGTAACAGATGATACTGAAAATAAAGAAACAAAGACAGTGATCCACGGGCTCTGAAATTCAAGCAGCTGCACTCCATCCTCCGAGTATCCCCCAAAGCAGTCTTGGCACCTGTCTCAATTTCAACAACAGCCATTCATATTTATTTCACCGAATTCAGTCAGGTACCTCAGTTTCACAGCAGGATATGAAAGCCGAAAGCAGGGATCATTTACCAGAGGTTCCCCATAATTCCATAAATTACATTGCACCCTGTGCTCACTCGCTCGACGTTTCCATTCGTTTAGTTTTATGTTATTGGGCTGCGTCTCAGTGTTAAGACACACAAAATGGCGTTGCACCGAAGAAAGACGAACAATTACCAGCAATTTCATGGGAAACTTTGCACCTGTGAAAACCTATTTGCATGTCTAATTAGGATGAACGGGAAAACGTCTTGCACAAGTGTGACGTCACGGTGTGGAGGTGAGTTTGGTTAATTGCTCTTTTAACTTGTGATTGCGTTACAAAGGCATTCCTGTAATTCACTGTTTAGTCACGGCTGCCTGTGTGGTCGTGTTTTTGTGTTAATTTCGTCAACAGCACTGTCACGAGAAGACGGTGGTAAGAAAAGATCATTATTGTCATTTATTAAAGGGGCTACTTAACGGTACGGAGTGGCTGAGTCAAACATTTACAACGTTTCCCTACGTTACGCAGAACAAACACTGAAGCGGAGTAAAGATACCTTTTGTTTTTAAACATTGTTTGTCCAACCAGCAGTCACTTTCTTTTTAGATGTCACAAATAGATTGAGTCATACATCATAATACAGTTGACAGATCCATTTTTGCCGCTCACGCGGACACTTTTTTTTCGACTTCACTTTTTCAAGTTTTAAAGCCACTACCCCCCTCCCCCCCCCCCCCCCGCCACTACCCCCCCCCCCCACACACACACACACACACACACACACGCACACACCACAAAACAGTTTCTATCTACGCAAACAATTTCTATGCGAGTCGCTTGAAATGTCAGCAAACATTTTGCTAACTTGCACGCTCATGCGGATTTAAAAATAAAGTGTTTATTAAAAGTAATTTTACTTTCCGTTTTGCCGCACTTCTAATGTTAGAGAGCTCCTTTAATAAAAAGTTTCACTAAGTGACACCTCCAAACAATATGCGTGAACACGTAGTGTTCCACAAAGTACTTGTTTGACACCGTCTAATGTCCGTGATAAGGAAAGCTGTTAGCAGGCAAATAACTTGACTTATCGCGGCTGTTCACCTCTTTAATTGCAATGTTAATTGAAAGAACGCCTGAAAAGGTTGCTCATTTTATTTGCAACAAGGGTTTGATAGGTTTAAACCACAGCGATGCGGATTGACGTACACAAATATTTGACAATGGCTGTACATAAGACACTGTTTGTTTGTGAAAATGTATTAAACATTCACGGTAAACTTCTTCCTTTTTTTGTTTATTGAAAAAAAAAATTGTTTGTTTTGGGGTTGGTTTTTTTTTATTTTTTTTTGTGGGGGGGGGGGGGGTATTTTAAATCGGACATTTGCATTTGGAGAAACTTAAAATATCTGAAGGAGATTTGATTCCTGTGTATACATGTACATTTTTTCAGAGAGAGAGAGAGAGAGAGAGAGAGAGAGAGAGAGAGAGAGAGAGAGAGAGAGAGAGAGAGAGAGAGAGAGAGAGAGAGAGAGAGAGAGAGAGAGAGAGAGAGAGAGAGAGAGAGAGAGAGTAAAGATGAGTTGTCATTGTATATGGTCAAGATTCAGTGCTCCTTAGACGTAGCTCTCCATAAGGTACAGACTTGTAATTCTGGTGTCAATTTAGTATTTTTACGCATGACTGTAAACGAGCATGTCAATTAACATAACACTGTGTCAGTTTCGTGGTGAAGACCTGTTTATTCTGAATACAATTATATTGAATTAAATTTCCGAACCGCAACTAAATTCTTAGAAAAACAAGCACATCACAAATAACCTTCCACATTCGTAGCACATGAGGTAAAATTACACCCCAGTTAAAAAAAAAAGTGTCAATGAAGCACACAATTTCAACAATCATTAATACAAAACAGATAGACTGCTAAGGGCCCGGTCACACAGCGTTGCGTTCTTACCATGACCATGCCGATCACGCCGATCTGAAAAAGTTATCAAATCGGGGCATATTGCCGTCAAAATCCAGCACATGGCACCGATACCCTAGTCACATAATATAGACGCCGCTTCTGCCGCTACGAGCGTGGCCAATCGTGGGCCAAACGAGGCAGGATCTCCATGAGCGTGGTTTGGTCGGGGTGGGATCTGCTAGGTCGCGAAGCTGCACGCTCTCCCTACGCTTATGTTGAACTGCATAAAACAAGCGTAGTCGTGTACAGTCGTGATGTAGTTACATTTAGTCAAGTTTTGACTAAATGTTTTAACGTAGAGGGGGGAATCGAGACGAGGGTGTGGTGTATGTGTGTGTGTATATATGTGTGTGTGTGTGTGTGTGTGTGTGTGTGTGTGTGTGTGTGTGTGTGTGTGTGTGTGTGTGTGTGTGTGTGTGTGTGTGTGTGTATACATCGATTCAGAGAAAACAACTGGACCGATCTTAATGAAATTTCCTGGGTATAATATCCCCGGACGTTGTTTTCATTGTTTGGATAAATGTCTTTGATGACGTCATATCCGGCTTCTTGTAAAAGTTGAGGCCGCACTGTCACGCCCTCCTTTTTATATCAAATGGATTGAAATTTTGGTCAAGCAATCTTTGACAAAGGCCGGACTATGGTATTGCATTTCAGCTTTGAAGGGTAAAAGTTAATTAATGAGTTTGGTCATTAAAAAATCTGAAAATTGTATTGAAAATAATGTTTTTGTGAAATTTTTCAAAACTAATTTCATCTTATTCTCCATTATATTTTGATTCCAAAAACATATACATATGTTACATTTGGATTAAAAACCAGCTCTGAAAATTAAATATATGAAAATTATGATAAAAATTAAATGTCCGGAATCCCTTCAAAAACAACTTCTTATTCCTTGTCGGTTCCTGGTTCCAAAAACATATAGATATGATATATGTGAATTAAAAACAAGCTCAGAAAGTTAAAAAGAACAGAGATACAGAAAAGCGTGCTATCCTGCTCAGCGCAACCACTACCGCGCTATTCTTGCTAGTCAATTTCACTGCCTTTGCCACGAGCGGTGAACTGACGATGCTACGAGTATACGGTCTTGGTGAAAAAATACAGTGCGTTCATCTCTTTCATTCTGTGAGTACGACAGCTTGACTTAATGTTGTATTTTCGCCTTACGTGACTTGTTTTTATTCGTCATGTGCTGGAGTTTGACGACGAGCCCCGACTTTATAACTTTTTCCGATCGGACGTAGAGCTGTGTGACGGGGGCCATAAAATATATTGCTATTTCATATGTTACGTAGATTTCCATTGGTCAATTGGGCAAAACTGAGCTCATTGCAAAAGTGATATCGACGACATTTCCGTCGATATCAGTTTTGATATCGACGACCTCTTTATTGCTTCCCCACTTCAAAAACAAAGACACCTAAATTTAAAAACAAAAAAATATATATGAAAATGTAATTATCCCAGAATTTAGTTGAGCAAGTGACTAATTACTTTTTGAAAGAAAAGACATTTGGAAATACTGGAAAGTACAAGAAAAGAGTGAACAAAAATGAATAATAATCAGAGGGAGGGATATGGAACAGCCAAAACTGAGACAAATACTTTTGTAATTTCTTTACAGTGAATACAAAATGTCCCGAGAAATTGCAATATATCTAACATTGACGGACCGTGTGATGATATCTTCTGCTATTGGTCTGTTTCGACACTGATATCAAAATCTCGACCTCCGGTCTCGATTTTGATATCACTGTCTCAACAGCCCATAGCAGAAGTTATCATCACACAGTCCGTCAATATTGGGTACAACATCACGACTGTACTGCGCCCAGACCCGGCTACGCTTGTTTTGTGCAGTTCAAAATAAGCGCAGGGAGAGCGTGCAGCTTCGCGACCTAGCAGATCCCACCTCGACCAAACCACGCTCATGGAGATCCTCCCACGTTTGGCCCACGATTGGCCACGCTCTCCGACAATTTTACAACGGAGTAGAAGCAGCGTCTCTGTGTGACTGGGGTATAACTTTCCCAAATCAAGAAATAAAACCAAGAATAAAAAAAACAAGCGTAGTTTTCTTGTATTTTCGTCTTTTTATTTAAACAATAAGTGTTAATTTATGCAGGACCCTACTTATGGCCGGAACACCTGAGAGGTGTACGTGTTTTAATTGCTGCTTAGCGTCATTACGAGAGATTGGGTGATTGTTGTTAGCTATGCTTTCACACGTTGGGTGTAAGAAGTCAACCACAGGAATGACCTCGGGTCACAGGAGCACGTGACATGCCTATGTTTTTTGCTACTCTTCAAAACAAGTTTAGGACCACTTTTTCAATCGCATGCCAAACAAAAATGACGAGGTTGAACGATTTAATTTTTTCTATATTGTTGTATTGAACAACCGAGGACTGTCGACAGAAAATTTCATTTCAACCACATCAGCTAAAACAAAGCTGGAGGTTGTTACTATCGACAACTCCTTGATTTCAAATTTACAACAGCAGTGTTTCTTACAACGAAGAATTGCAACATCTCTCGACTGCGATCACAAGTTTAACTGCCCACTACATGGTAGTCCTATGTTGTGAGATGATCCCTTCTCAGAGTCTCCAGCAAACGATTTCGTTCCAGAACAGCGCCATCTACGACGCCTCATTACTCTGTTTGTTAGTTACTTACTTACTTACTTACTTTGTTACTTCGTTAGTTAGCTGTGTTTTATTGATGAAAAACAGTGCATGCCCATTACACTGAGACAGCCAACAATAATGAACATGCCAGTCAGTGTTGATTTGAAAGTATGGATCGTCGTCGAGTTTACTTATAAGGTAAATATTTTACTTCTCGGCCACGAATGCGCATTCATCACAGAAAGTGTCAGCTCAAAAACTTCTTTGCTTTTCAGTAGGAGGGAACACGTTGACGAGACACGAAAAAAGCACCAGGTGTAGTGGGTATCACAGCCACGAGTCGCAATAAAAACGGATTAGGCAGCAGTCAGCGACTCCTAAGCTCCTACAGCTTATACAAAGATTCTTTGCTTTGTGCTTGTCAAAGCCCCGCAGCAGTATATAATACTGGCAATTACTCTCTTTAACCCGCTAAACAGCATTGTCTTCCTCACAGCGGGCAGGAAATGGTTTGGGTAACCCACACCTATACTGGCAGCAGGCGGGTGGATTGGCCGAGACAACGCCGGTTGTCTACAGTACCCTGGGAGGACTGAGTGACACAGTAGGGTGAGGATGGGATGGGGGTGAGGATGAGATGGGGGGGGGGGGGGGGGGCGGGTCAAAGGAAGAGGAGGTGGTGGAGGAGAGAGCTGGAAGACACGGTCTGATGATTGGCAGAAACCAAGTTGGATGTCTATCCTAAACTGTTGAGTACCACAAGACGAGTGTGTTTGAATGAGGAGGAGGAGGAGGTGAAGGAGGAGGAGGATAAGCTGAAAGAGAAGGAAAAGGATGCAGCTGGAAGATGCTGGTCAGCGGAATGGCAGATACAAAACTGGAGGTCTGTCCTAAACACGTTACGCACCTCGAGCGACACCATGGGAGGAGGAGGAGGAGGAGGAGTAGGGAGGGAGCTTAGAATTTCACAGTTAGTTGTTAGCAAACACCAAGATGGATTTCTGTCCTAACTTCGTGAAGTACCTCGAGAGGAGCGTGCGACGCTCTTGGGAGGAGGAGGGGGGGGGGGCTTAGATTTTCACGGTCTGATGATTGGCAGAAACCAAGACGGATGTCGGTCCTGAACTGTAGGGTACTTCCGGAGGACTGCGTGACAGGCTGAGGTGGCGAAGGAGGGAGCTGAGAGGAGGTGGTTGAGGGGGAGGGATGAAGCTGAGAGGATAAGTTGCAAGTGGGGGAGGAGGAGGCATCGTGTATCTGGTTGAAAAAGGTCTGGTGCCTGGCAAAGAGGACGCTGGATGTCCTGAACCGGGCACTGCCTTGGGAGGACTGTGTGGCGTCGGGGAGGAGGAGGAACTGGAGGGGAGAGGAGGCAGCAGCTTGGAGGACACAGTCTGATAGATGATGTCCACCAGGCTGGATGTTTGTCGTAAACTGCAGAGTGTTTGTGGAGGACGGTACGGCAGAGTCAGGAAGGTGAGGATGGGGTGGCGAGGGAGGGATAGAAGAGGGAGCTAAGAGAATGAGCTACAAAAGAAAAGAAGCAGTTTGGATGATGAGTAGCAGAAACCAAGCTGCAAGTATATCCCACCCGTACAGTACTTTTCGGAGGACGAAGTAGCATTGCCAGGAGGAGGATAAACAAGAGAAAGGATGGAGCTGAGAGGACGAGATAGAGGAGGGAAGAAGCGGATGAGATAGAGAAGGGAATAAGCAGATGAGATAGAGGAGGGAAGAAGCGGATGAGATAGAGAAGGGAATAAGCAGATGAGATAGAGGAGGGAAGAAGCGGATGAGATAGAGAAGGAAATAAGCGAATGAGATAGAAAAGGAAATAAGCGGATGAGATAGAGGAGGGAAGAGGCGGATGAGATAGAGAAGGAAATAAGCGAATGAGATAGAGGAGGGAAGAAGCGGATGAGATAGAGAAGGAAATAAGCGGATGAGATAGAGGAGGGAAGAAGCGGATGAGATAGAGGAGGGAAGAAGCGGATGAGATAGAGAAGGAAATAAGCGGATGAGATAGAGGAGGGAAGAAGCGGATGAGATACAGGAGGGAAGAAGCAGATTGGATGATAAGGTCTGATCAGTGGCAGAAACAAGGTTGGGTGAGTGTCCAATGGTAGGACTAGGTGACCTTGCTGGGAGGAAGGCGGAGGCTTGGGGGATGGTCTGGGAGGAAGAGGAGGAGGGAGGACACGGTCTGATGGATGGCAGTGACCCGGTGGGGAAGCCAGGCGGTGATTACTGCAGGCAGCTGACTGTCCACCACGACCATACACAACTATTTGCATAGCGACCCCTGTCGGCCCACAACACGGCAATCAGCACAGTGACGGCCGCCATTGTGCAGCCCATCTTCTGCCAGTCTCGCTTTGCCACACCACGACAGCGTGGGCCCGGCCCGTGATGGGTATTAGTGTCAGGGCGATAGGGGGCGCTCCCTTCTTCCAGCCCTGCCAACGCCACCGCCTGTTGCTAGGATACGGATCGGGTTTCCAGGGGCGCTAAGACGGTGAGAGAAAAGTCGTCCCCGAGTGGTGCTTCTCACCTCTGCACAGAAAGGGCGGGGACATCGCGGCTCAAGGTGTCACGGGAAACAAATTGGTGTCGACACACGTGCACACTCAGTACGTCGTTCCCTCCACCCGGTAAAACCCACACCAGAAACATCATCATTGTCCAGGTGTGCTGGTCTTCGGGTGAGTAAGAGACCCCTCTCCGGGTAGGGTGAGAAGAGGGGTGGAGGTGTCTCTCTAACGGTTGACAGATGAGGGTAAAAAGGTCCAATGTATTTGTTTTCCGTTGTTCTCTCTCCACCAATTTTGTATCATAAATCACTCTATGGTGACCGTTTTTCAGGCGAGTAATGTGATCGTGTTCGTCCAAAGTGAGATGCTGACCCGACAGACAACCTGTCAGCACGACAAGATACAGTAAAGTGCTTTCCTTTCGGACCATTTACGGTATTTCACTTATTTAATATGGAGTTTAGATTGGCTAACTGCGCTGTAAAAGTACGGAGCCGAGACAAATCGGACCCCGTGGCTTGTTTCCACCTAGTTGAATGGCATTTCATTACGCTTCGTGCACCTCAGCCCAATGCGCGTCTTAAACCACTGTAGTACAGACACGGAAATGTCCGTTGCAGCATGTTGTGAGAACGAACCACCGAGGCCGGAAGTAGGAGAAAGTTTGCAAGGACCCAAACGTGACCAATCTGAACATGCACACTCTGTTTTTCTTTCGCACTTTCAGTCTGAAGCTGTGGTGCACATTTCATCAGTCTTTCAACAACAACCGGGACATGAGTGCAGCAAAGAAACCCGGACCAAACAAGAACTTGATGATGGCTAAAACACTCCTTTACTCCATACAAGAGAAGCCGAATAGTGTCTAAAATAGGATCTTTGGACACGCCTTGGAAAATTGAGCAGAACATTTGAAAGAAGACGTGGTCATGGCAGAATTTTATGAAGATGTGGTGCAGGTTTCATCATGAGCTTTCAAGAACGACACGAACAGGAGTACAGCAAAAAAGAAAGAAAAAAACAATCTCGGAGCAGAGAAGGCGATAATAAAGGCTAACACGCTTAATGCCCCAACCAAGGGAGCTGGGATTGCTTGCAAAATGGGATCTTTAGACACAACCAGAGCAATGAAATACAATATTTCAAGAAAGACGTGTTCATGAGAAAACTTCATACAAAAAATGTGGTGCATATTTCAACACGGGCTTTCAAGAACGACCAGGGTACGAATGCAGCGAAGCAGCCAAGGACATGATTAAATGCATCTTTTTTTTCCAAACGAGGGAGCTCAAATAGAGTGTTCAATATCATATTTAGACACTGCTTCGGTAGTGGAATATATATTCTCAGCGTAGGCATGGTCGTAGCAACATTTCATAAATCTGAGGTGCAGATGTCAGCGCAGGCTTTCAAGAACGACATGCTGGAGCCCGAATGCAGTAAAGACACTCCGAACCGACCAGGACATGATCAGTGTTAAAACGCCCATTTGCCCCAACCAGGGATGCCTGAATAGCTTGTAAAAGAGCACCTTTAGACGCGGTTTGGGCAATGGAATAATTATACCGTTTCACGTGTTCATGGCAAAATTGCATCGGCACATTTCAGCGCATGCTTTTCAACTCCGACAGGAGCATGATGGCATCAAAGAAACTCAAAGCAGACACGCACATGATGAAGGTTAAAATGCTCATTCCCTCCACAAAGCAGAGCCGTGGTTTCTGCAAACCAAGATCTTTAGACACGGATTGGAAAACTTAAAACAAGATTTTAATGACGAGGTGGTCCTGGAAAAAAATTAAGAAGCTGGGTTGCAGATTTTAGCACATGCTTTTCGATAACCCATGCGCGTGAGTGCAGTGAAGAAACTTTGAGCAGAGAGGGACATGCATGCCCTGATGGAGGCTAAAACACCTGTTTGTCCCAAACTATTTATTGTAAACATGTATTGCATTGTTCAGTTTGATGTAAAGCGCGGAGAGCGTGGGTTAACCCCATGGTTCGCGCTATATAAGCTTGCCACTATTATTATTATTATCTGTAATTGTTTGTAAAACAGGACCTTTAGGCATGTCCATGGAATACAAGATCCACGCGAAGACATGTTTATTGCGAAATGACATGCAATGTAGGTCTCAGACATGATTTAGACAGTGGGATACAAGGTCTCAGCGAAGACACTAGCATTGCAACAAACGACAAAATGGATTTTCGACGCAGCTTGAATAATAGATAGGAGGCACGGTGTTAATGTAGATACGGATATATATCAGAAAACTTCAGAAGATGGAGATCTAATAAGTGACTTGGGCAATAAAATACAGGGTTTCAGCAAAGACATCGGCACCACCAAATCGTGACATGGTATAAAATGAAGATCTTAAACATTGCAATATGGATTATGTATCATATTATAGTCCTGCATGTTACGTTACCCTAAAGGAAATTCGGGCTGCTTTCTCACTGAGTTCTCAATGAAGGTATGGGCATCAAAAGAATGTATCAAGTAAGATCTGTATGCATGCCTCGAGGAATGGGATATAGTTCCGATGAAGAAATGGATATTGTAAATTGCATGCAATGGGATCTAGGACATGGGTTTGACAATAAAATGAGGGTGTCCACGAGGCTACGGGCACGTCAAAGGCGCCAACAGACCGCATCTGAAGTAAAGGGGGCGAACTCTTTCACTCTGTTCAGTGGAACTCTTAGATAGAGCTCGGGATGTAGAATACCGGATCTCAATGGGCAAGTATAACTATGCATTTTAAGTCCTATTTAAATAGGATGGTTGGTTGGTTGGTTGGTTGGTTGGTTGGTTGGTTGGTTGGTTGGTCATTATTGTTTATCGTCTCTTCAGCAGTTAATGCTATTCAATAGGATGGTTGGTTGGTTGGTTGGTTGGTTGGTTGGTTGGTTGGTTGGTTGGTCATTATTTTTTATCGTCTCTTCAGCAGTTAATGCTATTCAATAGAATGGTCGCCCTTGCACTGAAGAACTATCACAGAAGAACTTAGACAAAGCTCGGTTGTCGAAATACATGGGTCTCAATGAAATAACAAAATGCCCTGAGTTGTCGCACTCAAGTCCCATCTAAAGAAAAGAATGATCGCTTTTCTCCGAAGAAAGCGTGAAGAGTCCGCATCTTGAGTCACATCTCAAGGTAGAAGCTGACGCTTTCTCTCCGCAAAAAAAGGAAGAAAGAAACATAAAAGACAGCATTTTGAGCCCCATCTAAACGGGATGGGGGACAAACACTTTCTCTCCGCAAAAAGACACCCCCCCCCCCCCCCCCCAAAAAAAAAAAAGCATACTGAGCCCCAGCTAAAGGGGGTGGACGACAACCGCTTTCTCGTCGTCCATTTTCCCAGGGAAAGGCTGGCATGGTGAGGCAGTGGGACACAGGTCTACGTGCCAGATTGCGAGGCCTGGCGGCTTACACACCTCCGCCAACAAAGCCTTGACATGCTACCCCTCGCCCTGCAACCCTAGACACCAACCCAGGGCCCAACTGGCTGTTGCACTTTGCCACCGCTTAGCTCGCGCGTGCTGGCAATTAAACGGGCTCTAAACACGATAATTTGTTCATAATGAGGCGCGAGGGATTACACCTCTGCCGCTATTCACACCCCACGTCTTCGCTACCCGCCTACGTGTCCCGGGTACTTGGCCGCAGAGTTTGTCGCTGGCCAAAGCTTTGCGGACACCAGTGCAAAGCCAAGAAAGAGAAGTGGGGAAAAAGAAAGAAGTGAAAGGTTGCCGAGTGGAGGATTGTAAACGAAGAAAGAGAAGTGCACAAAAGAAAGGGGTGAGAGATTGTCATTGACAGGGGGTAATTTGTCGGTCGCCTTGCAGTGATGAGCTACCCCCCACCCCCCACCCCCGCCCCCCGTGTCCCCCCTTGTGTCCACTGTTTGTTTTGGCGAGAGGGGTGGGAGGGAGTGTGTAGAGACACCACAACTTGTCCGCTTCTAGTTCTACCTGCTAGTGCTACTCCTATCTACACCACCTATACAACACACTTACCTTGTGTCACTTTTGTGGAAACGTATACAGACTAACGTATACAATCTTCAGCTAGTGTTTTTCCTCTCGGTGCATTTCACGTGCTTACTGAATGAGAAAGAAGTTTTGGTAATTGTTGTTGTTGTAGTCTATGTCAAACACTGTTGCTCGCGCAAGTTTGTTTTCCCTTTGCTTTTATAGTTGTCATGGTAACTAACTTTCCTTATTGTTTGGAAGCCTGTGGTGGCTGTGGCCATCCAGACAACCGTGTATAAAACTGCAGACAAATCATTGGGAAAACATAGGGTTAACCTTACCTTTCTTCTTCTGCGTTCGATGTTGATGACCGGTTAACCTTACCATTTTCTTCGATATCTAAACTGTTACTTATCATAACAAGCAAGTCGTCTCTGTTTCTTCTTTATAAACGTCAGTTTGGACGAATGACCAAGATGTTCGCAAGGTCCTGGGCACAGCTTTTTTTTAAATTTGAGGCGTGCATGTGAATTTTCCGCAGGACTGACAATTTGACATTTAGCACGAGCAAGATAAATTTGTAAACCTTTTTGCAAGTATAGGCAAGTCTATCACAATAGCCCTTTGGAGGAGTTCTCAGATACGTGCAACTTCCACCCGTAGCGACACTCTGTTTGCTAAACGATCCTCACCTGAGGTAATGTATGGAAAGCCAGACAGCGCTGCTCTGCGCCTATTTCAACAGCCCAGCCCTAATTGGAACCTAGTAAATGCCTTCATTTCCAGTGACAGAAGTGTTCCCACTTTTAGCGGCCGATATCGCCCCGGTCCGCCCAAAGCAAGATGTCTCACGTAGGCTGGGCAGTGCGGTGTTCACGGCGAGATGGTTCGCTAGGGTTGTCTCGTACAGCTAATGCCCGGCGTCCTTCCATAGAGCACGTAGTGGGCCACTTTGGAGGCAGCAGTTCACCAACTGGTGTGGGCTTTTATTGATGTTCCTCAGGTTTACCGCTCCGCCCCTTTGTGTTGCTAAACTGCTCTCCACATTGAAAGCTTGGCTATGGAAAGGGAGACTATTTGTCGTCAACTAAGGGCAGGTAACTCACACCGCTGACTACCGGAAGTTGTTTAATTGCTGTCTCCGCTTTGATCTTGTCCACGTCTTCTATTAAAATAAAAACTCAACTGGAATACTTTGAAAGATTACTTTATTCTATTTGTTGTGGTTGGTGTTGTGGTAGTTTTGTTCTCGTTTTGCGTGTACTGGTCATTCACAAGAAGGCTCCGTGAATCTTTCTTTCTTTCTTTCTTTATTTGGTGTTTAACGTCGTTTTCAACCACGAAGGTTATATCGCGACGGGGAAAGGGGGGAGATGGGATAGAGCCACTTGTCAATTGTTTCTTGTTCACAAAAGCACTAATCAAAAATTTGCTCCAGGGGCTTGCAACGTAGTACAATATATTACCTTACTGGGAGAATGCAAGTTTCCAGTACAAAGGACTTAACATTTCTTACATACTGCTTGACTAAAATCTTTACAAAAATTGACTATATTCTATACAAGAAACACTTAACAAGGGTAAAAGGGGAAACAGAATCCGTTAGTCGCCTCTTACGACATGCTGGGGAGCATCGGGTAAATTCTTCCCCCTAACCCGGGGGGGGGGGGGGGGGGGGGGCTCCGTGAATATTAAACGAACTACAATACAGTTTTAAGATGACCACATGAGTTTCAGTACAAACCCTATTCAGGGACGGAGAAGGCAAAAGCAGCGAGGCAAAGCAGACGGGCACCGCCCTCATAAAGCTGACCCAAGAGTAGTTGAGATCTCTAACATCTTGCTCCCCATCGACCAAAAATGGTTATGGGACTACCTTTACCTTTTTACGATTTAAATCTGAAAACGACGGAAACCAAACTTTCAACCAGTAAAAGGTACCAGGTTGCATTATCTTTCTCAGAACGTTTCCAGCAAATATAACTAAACCAGTGTGTCCATATACTTTGGTGACTTGCCTCCCGAACTCTGTGTGTGTGTGTGTGTGTGTGTGTTTGTGTGTGTGTGTGTGTGTGTGTGTGCGTGCCGTGCGTGCGTGCGTGCGTGTGTGCGTGCGTGCGTGCGTGTGTGCGTGTCTGTCTGTCTGTGTCTGTCTGTGTCTGTGTGTGAAAGCCAAGTTTCTTGTCGGTTTCTCTTGCCCTGTTTGTCAAATGACCACCGCGATCACCGTGTAAAATGCCGGACACGTTGTTCATCACAAGCTGAAATGTCGGAGATGGGACGCGAGAAAACCGTTTTGTTTTGGACAACAGGGCGAACACTGGGGAAGATTTATCGCGCCATTGTTGCAGCCACCTGACTGCCGGCATGGCGGTGTCCCAGCGGTGGTCTGCCCGCACGGTAATTACACTGTCCCGCCACTCGCAGTCTTGGATGGCCAACACAGCACAGAAACGTGGGTACATGGTGGCAAAAAGTTCAGTTAGACTTCGTTATGGCTTCGTTAGCCGCAGTTTATAACCACTTTCTGTTAGACTTAGTTATAACTGCGTTAGCCGCAGTTTATAACCACTTTCTGTTAGACTTCGTTATGGCTTCGTTAGCCGCAGTATATAACCACTTCCTGTCTCACGATGGCTTGTCCCGGGGAGGCGTCACGCAGTCCCAGACGATGTTAATACGTACATGGCTGCTGTACAGACCGCCTGCAACATGTTGTTATCCTGTACCAGACCAGTTAATTATGTTGCACGTACATCCTGACATTCTTGTTGTGCAATTTTAGAGAGTGGCCATCATTATTTTTTTGCTCGTAAGCTTTGCGATCAGAGATATATTAGAATCTGCCCAAGAACGGCGTATGGTTTATGATAGGTTCCAGGCCGCCTTGTTAACTAAAAGTGCAAAGTGTCTGGAATACCGTAGTCGGTTCAAAAGAGGGCCACGCGAGTGACACGTTATCAAAGGTCCTGGACGGGCGCAGTGGCGTGGTGGTAAGACGTCGGCCTCCTAATCGGGAGGTTGTGAGTTCGAATCCCGGTCGCTGCCGCTTGGTGGGTTAAGAGTGAAGATTTTTCCGATCTCCCAGGTCAACTTATGTGCAGACCTGCTAGTGACTTAACCCCCTTCGTGTGTACACGCAAGCACAAGACCAAGTGCGCACGAAAAATCCATGTCAGAGTTCGGTGGGTTATAGAAACACGAAAATACCCTGCATACCTCCCCCGAAATCGGCGTATCCTGCCTGAATGGCGGGGTAAAAACGTTCATACTCGTAAAAATCCACTCGTGCTAAAAACATGAGTGAACGTGGGAGTCTAAGCCAATGAACAAAGAAGAAGAAGAAAGGTCAATAATTATTGAGGATTGATTCCTATCACTCTCTAGTCCCTTGGCGGTCACAATGACCTGCCAAGGGGAAGATCTAACCAGTCCAACAGCTCCTTCCCAAACCATGTTACCAATACTGCGAAACGTTGGCTCAAATAATGCAGTGGTCAACTTTAACTTCTAGTCGGCAAGAAAAATTTCGCAGGGCGTTTGAAATTTGTTGACCAGCTCACATACATCAATGCATGTACACTATTTTGCATCGGTTTCGCCCCGATTAGCTTATTTAACGTGGACGTCCCCTCACCATTCAAAATTATCCAAATCTAGTCGCAAGTCAGACTTAAAATAAGTTAAAGAGGTTAGGAGCGTAATGCAAGATCGCGAGATGTCTTGACTTGAAACATGCCCGAGGCACATGCTTAGCGACCTCCTTCGTGAGTTTGAACGATTAAAGACCTGCATCAGATCGTCAAACTGTGCGAGACGGAGAATGGCGGAGAAAGGAGAAGACGACCAGGGTGATTTACTGCCCATGGCGGTACAGGGGGCCCTCTCCGCCCCTTCAATGAAAACACCGACCTCCCCGCCCCTCCCACAAAAACGGGGAGACTGGTCGGGCCAGCACTGGCCCCGAGGCGCACTTGGGCACGTAGAACAAACGTCTAATTACACTTTGGGCCGATAAATGGGATTACTAGCCCGGCCCAGCCCAACACGATAAAATAATTTGCGCTTAATTCCAGAGAAATACCGTAGCTAATTTCCTCCTTTAGGCCGCGCCTCAACCTTGGTACGTGCGCCGTTACGTTGCAAATTGTTACTCAGACGGGGACCGGGGGTGGCGGGGTGGGGGACGCTTCATTAAGGACCGGCACGCAGCCGGCATTGGGCCGCTCGGGGCTTGGACATGGCTCCGGCTTCAATAAGTTACTCTCTGTGGCGCCAAAAATCACGCGCCTTTTGCGTGCGCGTGCGCGTGATTTCCTCGCGTCATGTTTTGATAAAAGGAGGGAGGGGTCAATTTACTGTCTGCCCCCCTGAAGGTGGCACAGAAGACGATGAAGGACGGAGGGAAAGACAGACGAGGATAAATATTGTCCCCTTCGTGACTTCTCGCCGTTTGCAGCCTGTGTGAGTGTCCTGTACAGTGTCACTTGTCATGCAGTTATAGACTGTTCTTTCTTCCATTTACTTTATTCAGTTCATTTACTTTATCATCCCATTGCTGGGGAATTTGGGTCGCTTCCTCCCAGTGGAAAGCTAGCAGCAACAAGAGTCGCGCTGCCCAGGTGTGTGCGTGTTTAGGTGTAATCAGCCGCCTGCCCGGCTTATGGCAGAACAAGCGAGGTCTTTTACGTGCCACCGTGGTGAACCGGGGGTGGGACATGGATACCGTTTCTGAGTCTGCACATAAAGTTGACCCGTGTTCGTCCTGGTCTGGATTCGAACCCGTGACCGGCTAGGACCACAAGCCCAGTGCTCTATACCAACTTAGCCAGTGGTTCACGTAATCCCCAAAAGGAATGGGGACCTTTTTTGTTTACCGACAAGGTCATTGGGTCATTGTTTGCAGGTATAGAGGGTGTTGAAAATTAATTTGCCATTTAATCTGTTGTGTGACCAATAGACTTTGCAACCAAAGGACAAATACTTTAGACAGCAGAAACAGGTGAGAGACAGAACGGTCACTTTTATTACAAAGTTAGTAAACAAGTAAAAGCAATACAAACGGATAGAAAAAGCTTGACATCTATGCTCCTGAGTAATCGCTGCTGCTCACTGATTAAAATCAACAGACATTTTGAGAATTGGCCTCTCTCGATTGCTTCGTGGGAACCAGTTCTTTCACACGAAGTGTCAACAAATAACTCACTCTTTTTTCATCTTTAAGTTAAAATTAAGCACCTTTACATTTTGTTCTTCGTTTCAATTCCTTTTTAACACTTTCCTGCTAAAAATGAAACAGTTCAACTGGTTTGCAGAACTGGCCTCTAAAATGACCCAATCAGATGAATCCTCTCGATGCTCGGAAGTCACACGTTCAAAATGCAAACTGTACATCCGGGTTTTGTGTGTTCACAATGGAGAATTCTGAAACAAGGATTTCGTGTCAAACAGAAAATCATGACTGACATGGACTTTCGCTTTTCAGAAAAAAGAAAATATGTGCACAGGGGTTCTCGTTTTCCTTTCATCCCAGACCCACACCGACCCCTTCTTCTTCTTCTTCCTCTTCTTCTCCCCCCCCCCCCCACCCCCACCCTTCTCTTTCTCTCTCTCTCTCTCTTTCTCTCTCTCTCTCTTTCTCTCTCTCTCTTTCTCTCTCTCAATCTCTCTCTCTCTCTCAATCTCTCTCTCAATATCTCTCCCTCTCTCCCCCTCTCTCCCCCTCTCTCCCCCTCTATCTCCCCCCTCTCTCTCTCTCTCTCTCTCTCTCTCTCTCTCTCTCTCTCTCTCCGTCCGTCTCTTTCTCTCATAATCTCTCTCTCTCTCTCTCTCTCTCTCTCTCTCTCTCTCTGAAACACTGCAATGTTAGAGATGGTACCGTTGTAATTGTAAACGATTATTATATAACATGTGAGGATAAATGTGTAAGACGTGTACCGGTATATGTGTAAAATTCTCCTAACCCACATCCCTTCTTCCCTGGTTTGTATATGGGCCAATGGCCATACGTACAATAAACCATCCAAAAGTCAAAAGTCTCTCTCTCTCTCTCGCTCTCTCTCTCAATCTCTCTCTCTCACTCAATCCCTCTCTCTCAATCTCTCTCTCTCTCTTTCTCTCAATCTCTCTCTCTCTCAATCTCTCTCCCAATCTCTCTCTCTCAATCTCTCTCTCTCTCAATCTCTCTCTCTCTCTTTCTCTCAATCTCTCTCTCTCTCTCAATCTCTCTCTCCCTCTCTCTCCCTCTCTCTCTCTCTCTCTCTCTCTCTCTCTCTCTCTCTATCCTTGACAAATAAAGTTCCATCATCATCATCTCTCTCTCTCTCTCTCTCTCTCTCTCTCTCTCTCTCTCTCTCTCTCTCTCTCTCTCTCTCTCTCTCTCTCTCTCTCTCTCTCTCTCTCTCTCTCTCTCTCTCTCTCTCTCTCTCTCTCTCTCATTCTTATATCGTGTTTTTCAAAAAAGAAAAAGGGTTTTGGAATAGTTACCCAATGTGGAACAGGTGAACGAGACGGCCGCGGATGTGTTATACATAGTTTGTGCCGTGGAATGTTAGAGCAGGTTTGATTGCAAATAATGTATGCTGGTGTAGTACACTTGTGTTGTTGTTGTACCTATTCAAATTGTTGATTTTTGCGCTGGAAATGTTTCTATGTTAGAAAGAGAGAGAGGGAGAGAGAGAGAGAGAGAGAGAGAGAGAGAGAGAGAGAGAGAGAGAGAGAGAGAGAGAGAGAGAGAGAGAGAGAGAGAGAGAGAGAGAGAGAGAGAGAGAGAGAGAGAGAGAGAGAGAGAGTTTGTGCCGTGGAACGATAGAGCATGATTGAAAGCCGATAATGTATGTTAGCACTGTAAACTTGTTTGTCGTTGCACCTATCCATATTGTTAATTCATGCGCTGGATATGTCTTTAGGTTTAAGAGAAAGAGAGGGAGAGAGAGTGAGAGAGAGTGAGAGCGCACGCGTTCGTGTGAGTATATGTTAGAGAGATAGAGATAAAACCGGGTGATTGTCCATAAATACAAACACACGGCATGTATTACTGACCCCCCCCCCTCCCCACACCCCGTTGAAATGAACCTTTTGTGTTTAATCAACAAAATGTCTTACGTGTCTCTCTCTCTCTCTCTCTCTCTCTCTCTCTCTCTCTCTCTCTCTCTCTCTCTCTCTCTCTCTCTCTCTCTCTCTCTCTCTCTCTCTCTCTCTCTCTCTCTCTCTCTCTGGAAGGGTGGAAGGGGACGGGCGAAGAGGAGGGGTGATGAGGGAAGGGCGGAGAGGGAAGGCAGGGATAGAGGCCTCTTTGACTCTTGGTCTCTCTGTTTGCTGGCAGTTTCAGTCTCGTTTATTAATTTCCTTGAAGTATTATTTTCTTCACCTCAATTAATAAAGGGCGTCGTACCAAGAGCTATCCTTGATTTCATAACACAAAGGTATCTCATAACTGTCAGTATTGAAAAGGGCCGTATCGTCGTCGCCGGAACAAAAGTTGTTATCAGCTCGCACCCAACTCTTCTAAAACAAATCAATCCCCCACTTTTACACCTAAACATTGTCACCCCCGCGCGCCGATCCCACATTTTAAGTCAACCGAGTATGCCACGTGATGAGGTCACCTGACACCAATGTTGTTAGCGCTTCCAACAAATGACGCGACCCCCGACACCCACAGTCGACCTGCCTGTCATCGCACAACGCCGCAAGACATGACATAAAGCTTAATTAAATTTGAATCACAATTGTCTCCTTGCTCGAGTCCGGAAAGAATGTAAATTCTACCAGAAGGGGGCAGATAGAAACGTAGGAGGGGGTGGAGTGAGGGTTAGGGAGGTAGGGGGTGGTGGAGATTCTGTTTCTAGCGTTGCTTATGATCTGTCAGTGTCGTGGAAGGAATACACAGTCTTTGGTGAAGCAAGTTAATGTGGATAAAGTATCTCCACAGCTGTTATAATTATGCTCGAAGGCAGGTGAAGATTGTCGTAACTAAACAGAATCAGTGCTATAGACTTAATAGAAGTACTGTCAAAACATATCACAATGCAATCGACAAAACAAATGCAAAGCAAAAACACAAAACAACAAAAGCAGCACGAAATAAAAAGGCTTACACATGGAGACAGAAAAACAAGAATAAAACATTTTGTAATTGCAGTTCTCATTATTTGTTTCACTTTGTATTACTTAATTGTCCCATCGTTGGGAAATTCGGATCGCTTCCTCCCAGTGGAAAGCAAATTGGAGTTGAAAACGCAATCATATCTGTCTAATCAGCTATGTGTAAGTCACCGCGTCACGGCAGTGGGATTGCAAACCTACAAAATCTACAATAAATATTCTTTGCTCCTAGTTGTTGTTTTTCAACAGAATAAGAAAACCAAAAAGTATAATTAAAGGTTTCTTGTGTGAAACTCGAAATATGCGCACTAGTACAAGACATGACACTTGTCCACTCTGACAAACTTTGCATTCTCTCGTGCATGTCCTAGTTTTTGACCGCGAGAGTCAATGGCGGCTGAGAAAGGGGATTATCATAACCTGTTAGGTTTGTAAACATCCGCGTGAATGTCAAATTAAACTCAAAAGCATTCTCAAACTGACTAAAAGGGAAGACCCCCTTTGCAGAGAGGGGGTAAAATAATGTGAAGGAGATTTACGCAGGTCAACATGTCAGCACGCCAGTATGACGTTGGTTATTCACACCGTAGACCGTCCAAAGCTATGGTGACATACTAACGCTAGAAGTGAAAATTACAGAAATAACTCATTTCCTCTTTTTTATTGTCACTTTAAAAATTACAAAAAATGCTGAGATGGGACAAATGCGAAACACACACAGGACGTAATGATTTTGATTATTTGACAGTTTTCTATCAAATTATCAGTGATCCTTTCATAACAGTCAAAAGCTTGTTTTTTTTTATATGTGCTGTTCATTTTCAAGTCATCTTTTCGATGATGTCACAAAAGCACTTGAACGTTAGTTGTTGTATTATCGAGATATCGATAAATCAGCAGTGATTTCTTTTTTGATAACTGTCACGGATACTACATGTAATAGATCACTGTGATCTCTTTAATTTTCACTTTTGGCGCCAGTATGCTGCCATAGTAGCAGGGCCGAAGGGTGTTGCAGTGCGTTCATCTTCATGCGTTCATTAGCCGGTGTCAAGACTCTAAACAAAACAAACACCTGACTCAATACCACCGTCACTGTCACTGTGCTGATTGTAGGTATACATGTACAGTGGAACCTGAGGTGTGTGGCCCCTCCCGGCGACGAGAGGACACCTCCCTTAAAAGGACTCCTTCTGTTTGTCCCTTTTTCCATTATCTCTACCAAAATGTATCTGTCATGACTGGTCACCAGCAATGTAGGGACACTTTTAGATGTCCTTTCATTGCAGGTACCGCTGTATGATGTATCCATAACCCGTGATGACGACCACAGGGACACCTTCACAAACATATTGTGCATGCAAGCTATAGCACGGTAGATCTGGGGGGACAATGGGACCTGTCAGGAATCACATAACCAATTTCGACCATCACGTCTTTGCAGCAGCACAATGACGATGTAATGGCAGCGAGAACAAACCCGGACCAGCCAGAAGGCTCAAGGATATGGCGGTGCTTTTTACCCAATAACGAAATGCAATGTTCGATGTAGACCTGTGCATAAAAATGGACAGTAAGACTTCTTCTTCTCCAAGTGTCATAATGGCAGTTGATGCGTAGTGTTGTGGTTTGTTGGAGTGCGCCGTGCGGCCCAACACATACGTCTTCAGCACTCGAGGTTTCTGTCAAGGTTACCTCACCCTTAGCTCATGGCCCAAGGACCTGCCCTGTGAGCACAAGGTTGGTCCATATTAGTCTGGCCTCTACCTTTCGACCTGTCCAGCTTGGGAAGCCCTTCCAGGAGTTTACACTCCCGCTGGCATAGCTCTTAGGGTCACCGAGACACACAAACCACCACACCACGTTAAGGAATGGACCATGTGCAGAAGATGAGCGAGAGAACAACCCTGTGAGCCTGACAGAGATGAAGACCATCATTAAGTCTCTGCACAGGACGCCCCAGCCACAGGACAGCTACCACCTGCTATCCAGACCACAGCAGGTGGTCATCTTCCGCCTGAGAACGGGACACAACAGACTTAACCAGCATCTCCACGGGAAGCTGCATGTTGTGCCCTCCCCCATGTGTTCTTGTGGAGAAGCAGAGCAGGACACGGCCCACATCCTACGAGACTGTAGGAACCACCAGGTGCTGAGAGAGGAAATCTGGCCATTGCCGGAGTCCCTGCACAACAAGCTGTACGGGCCAGTGGCTGCGCTGCAGAGGACCACTAATTATATCTCAAGATCTGGACTCCAAGTGTGATCGGCGATCGAAAAGAAGAAAGAAGACTTCTTCTTTTTCTTCTCGTTCGCTCCTTCGACGGTAAGACTGAGCACACGCGCATTCAAATACAGTGGACGTATACGTGCGCCAGTCGCTGACTTTTCACTAATCCAGCCAAAATCCATCTTTATCCTCCAGAGTTGTCACCTTAACTTTTGCGAGCGTGATCGTAAAGATAAGTTTTCTGAAGCTTTTTCAGATAAGCAAAAGTGAAAGTTACGAATTTGTATAGATCACTTCCAATGGGTTTAATTTAGTTTCATCGTTTGTTTATCAATTGCAAAAGTATCGCTGTGATCGACAAACATGTTCTCAAAATTATCCTAACAAATTCTACGGCCGCTTTATTACGTTCAGTAATTACTTCAGCTTAATGTATTGGATAAAAACCGAAGCAGAGAACAGAAACAAAGAAATACACTAACAGGCGGAAAACTATATAGACCGGCAGACAGCAAGTCAGCCATGCAGACAGACAGGCAGGACGGCAGACAGACAGACAGACAGACAGACAGACAGACAGACAGACAGACAGACAGACGTTCAGAATAATGTTTCTGCTGTAAGCCTACTATTGAATCGATTCTGCTTATACTCTTTCTAATGAAAAATAAAAACATTTCTTACTTTTACATTTGATTAACAGAGTCAATATCTAGTTTTATGTTTACAATACCGATAGCGTCGATTTTATTTTCAGGAAAATTATGCCAGGGTATATTATTAGGTTATCATGCGTCAAACGGGAAAACACTATATGAATAAAATTGTCGAAATATATGGCAAGATGAAGACAAACCGCTAAAAGCATGCTATATTACTGATATAAATAAATATCAGCCAAAAGTCACGTAATCCTGTTGTTGGGTTGAAGAAAATCTATATGTAGGATTACACTACTTTCTGGAGTTCGAAGTGTATATAAATATGTTCTGAAATCAGATTTGTATTTGCATTGGGAATTTTCCACATCGTTGAAAAACAAAGTTCGGCAGACAGTTGTCCTCATTATAGAGACAACATTTATGACTCATGTTATGAAGTACCTAGATGATCCCAAGATTATTTATGTGATATCATTTTGTTAACCCACTTACCTTAAGTTGAAGTGACCCACAGCGCGATGACTTTGTTTATTCAACTACGAGCAGTGCAACAGACGGCAGATGCATGATATATGCACAGAATTTTATAATATTATATTTGGGTTTAAGCAGATTTTTTTTTTAAACGCACCTTGACCTACATATCGCCAACAGTTTTAAGTCTCGAAATAAACCCGCTTTCGTTGCAATTGTCCCTTATTGTTTTAGAAGTATCCGTGCACCCTCCCAAACTACTAGCAAATATCGATAGATAAGCCTAAGTAACAAAATGAATAAAGAAAAAAAAAGAAACAAACAAGCAAATAAACAAACAACAAGCAACAAACAAACAAGCAAACAAACAAACAAACATGTGCTAGCTAAGATCCAGACATAACATTTGCCACGCGAAAGACAAGAGCAGCAAAGAACACACAATTACCTCCCGAAGCATATCCACAAAGACATAGATAAGTCATTTACGATCCCAACGGTAAACGTTGAGAGGTTTATTGCATTGTATGGCACTCTGGCATAATTAGGGACACTGGGTTAGGACAAGGATGTAATAAACACTAATTTGGTAGTGCTTGAATATAATCAATAGTATAATTTTCAGTCTGAGTGCGTTGTACTAAAAACGTAAATAACATACTTATGTAGCTGTAAGCGATTTATGGCCACTCAACACACCTTTTTGCGAAGCACGTTTTGTCAAGCAAATGGGCTGTCATTCAAAATTATTATGAGGATGATCAGAAAAATAAAGCCAATTATGTAGTAAATCAGTCACGTTCATATTTATCGAAAGCGTCCTAAAATCTAGTGTTTGCGATTTTTAGTGCGTCTATATAGTCAAGTGATCACGAGAATGTTTTCTTAAAATAAATGTTCTTATTGTAGCCATAAAAGTTTCACAAGGAATCAAACATTAAACTGAGAATAACCTTATTAACTCTCTCTCTATATATATATATATCTATATATATATATATATATATATATATATATATATATATATATATATATATATATATATATATATATATATATATACATGTAAACGTCACTGAATATGTAGGTTCATGGACAGACACTCGAATAAATAAAGAGAGAAAACAAATCTTCTTTTAATATTACTCTCCGCAAAATCAATGGTAAGCCTAATACAGCAATTGTCAAAAAATGATAACAATGATATAGCAAATAAACTAGTACCTTACTATGCACATACTGTGCCAATACCAACATTCTGCCAAAAACAATTGTGTTTCTTGTGGCTGCAATCTCTTCCTTTGTTATTATTTACACATTGAATTGTTTTGGAGTTGGTTGAGTGTTTTTTTGGTTTTTTTTTAGTTTGCTTGTTGATTGTTTATTTGTTTGTTTGTTTGTTTGTTTGTTTGTTTGTTTATCTGTATGTTTGTTTGTTTGTTTGATTGTTTTCTTGTTTCCTTGATTCTTTCCTTGTTTCTGTCTTTTTTTTCTGTGTTCTTTCTTTTCTTTTTTCTTTTTTTCTTTCATTGTCGTTATGAATAGATGATTTTTCCCTGTTGTGTATTATACAAATTGTTATGTATATTGAGATTATTACAGGTGTTTTTTCATGACACAATACTTATCATGTGCATAACATGCCTGTTATCCTGTGTATACCGGACCACATACAGATGTCTGAGACGAAATCATGAATTCTTTTGTCTTATTTGATTTCTAAACGTGACTGCTTTCCAGACGAATAAAAAAAGCACAGATAAAAGTGAGAAATAAAACAAGAAATAAGGGCCTGCGTTGTCTTCCCTATACACAAGCTAGTAACTGAAACCATTAATACAAAACACATGAGTCTATAGGGTTGCCAAACTCGCTTAACGAAAGCGTCTTACACTTACACATGCAGCGAGTGGGTTATTAATTCCGCGAATAAATGTCGGGGAGGACTTTCTTATACCAATTTACATGGCTGTAACTTTGGGTAATGAGCCACCCATAAGCCCACCTACTTCCGGTGCGCATGCGCAGAGGTCGCAGACATTCCCTCCCCCTGTCTCTTTTGGTGTGATGTCAGCGTTTATCATTGCGTGAAGGTGGCCTCTCGCTTGTGCTATTTGGATTTTAATGTTCCCAATCTCTGCTGGCAATGGTAGCTTTATTTTCTGGTTCTTAGTTTTCATTTATTTTTATATTTTTTCAGCATTTTGGTATTTGGCACACTGTGTAAATGTATCCACGATATTTGTTTTGTTTGTTTGTTTGTTTGTTTGTTTGTTTGTTTGTTTGTTTGTTTGTTTGTTTATTTATTTGTTCTTTTTTTTCTTTCCTTCTTTTTTCAAATGCAGTAAGAAGAAAGCTTTTTCGGTGTAATGATCTTCTCATGCATGGTGAAATGGCTTTTCGGGGGCCTTATTCTTCTTCTGCGTTCTATGGGTGAAGGCTCATGGCGGTGATGTTAAAATTGAAAGTTTTGAGAAGTTGTTACGTTTTGGTTCCCCATCCAGTTTGACTCCCTGTGATTCTTGAAATCTAAATTGTGCCAGAGCCTCTGTGCTTGGGCGACGGACACAGATCATTAAAGTGTTTTAGTTATTGCCGCACAATGAAACGCTGATGCCTTTGCCATGGTGATGGCACTGACTGACTACCATGTCTGTGACACATGCTGCAGGCAATAGTAGTCACACGTGCAACATGTGGTCTTCAACCGGCTTTGAAGCTGTGTCCATGTTGCTGACCACGGTTTTGTTGTCTTCGCTCTCAGTCAGTTGTGCGCACTCTAAACAAAAGTGTTCCACTGTTGAACACACTGTTTGTAACCAGGTTTGGGCACAGTGTGATATGGTTCAGTTGAACACAAGTGTTGACCAAGTCTGCAACGTTTTATATAAATATATAGAGTAGAATGATATACTAGATCCCACTGTGATCAATAATGGTTACAAAAAGTGTGTCCAACAGTGGAACACTTCAGTTTAGAGTGCGTCCATGTGACTGTGGTTGCTGGTGGTGCAGTGCTTCTGATGGTGCCAATTGCTGAACACACTATTGCAGTGTTTCTGATGGTGCCAATTGTTGAACACACTATTGCAGTGTTTCTGATGGTGCCAATTGCTGAACACACTATTGCAGTGTTTCTGATGGTGCCAATTGTTGAACACACTATTGCAGTGTTTCTGATGGTGCCAATTGCTGAACACACTATTGCAGTGTTTCTGATGGTGCCAATTGCTGAACACACTATTGCAGTGTTTCTGATGGTGCCAATTGTTGGACACACTATTGCAGTGTTTCTGATGGTGCCAATTGCTGAACACACTATTGCAGTGTTTCTGATGGTGCCAATTGCTGAACACACTATTTCAGTGTTTCTGACTGTGGCAATTGCTGAACACACTATTGCAGTGTTTTTGTTAACCGGAAATCGCCGCTATTTTAACAGTCATCAAACGCTAAATCTGCAGTGTTGATCACATATTGCTCTGTCATTGCGGCATAGTGTGACCAGCTGCGGTGACTAACGGAGCGTTTGTGTTTGAGATATTCTTCTTATCTTTTGGTTATTTATCGGTCTAAAAAAAAAAAAGATAAACTGTTAAGCATCAAGCTCGAAAACTTTATTCTAACCGGCACCGTCAAAGCATGCAGCGTGTTATATACGTATATGATCTATAGGACCACCGTTTTATTGAAACGACTTCAGTTCGTCGCCGGACCTCGGTCATGACTGGACCTCGCTTTATGTATGGTTTGCCAAGCACATCATGGTGGACTGCCTGACTGACTATTACGGTTAAACGTCTTCTTAGACCAGTTGGCCTATATTGGGACAGGTATTGATAATACGCTGAAGATAATTATGGTGTGATACTTTGACTCGAAAAAATCTGCTGTGGCTGTCTTCTTCAACACACCAGCATTGGGTTTGTCTCGTCAAAGTATCGAGATACGATTATGATATATAATCAGAGACGAGAGATGATATACGTACATGCGTGTCTTCGTGTTTTCCCAAGCCCTGAGACTTTCGCTGTGAACTTGGGATCTTTTTCGTGCGCATGTGTGCACACGGGGGTGTTCGGACACCGAATAGAGTCTGCACAAAGTTGACTCCGAGAAATAAATCATCATGGTGGGGCATAATCAAGCAAAACACGCATAAGTCCTCAGACAAGGTCTTTTCACCCATCTTTCTCTTGCTGTACTCTTCAACTTCTAGCAGCGTATAGGTCTAACAAGAACAAGTTTGTGTGCCTGCGATAGAAAGAACCCGTTGATTTATTCAAATTGCTTACTTGAATGTAATTATGGTTTTTTTGTCTGAAGGTTCAGTCGTAAGCTTACCGTCGATCATTTGATCTCTTTAGTCACGTCACGCATGCTCATGTTGTAAGGTGGGTTTTTTAATTCTATTTATTTATCTAAGCCGATTAATACTGATTATAACCGTCATTCCTGAACGCATGCGATAACCGTCTAACAACTATTAACAAAAAAACTCAAACTGACTTTCAGACCCGGTCGGCCACTGAGAAGAAACAGGTTAATTTGTACATAAATCACGAATCTGTAATAATACGATAATCAGTCACCGAAAGAAAGAAAGCCATTTTACCGTAACCGCGGCTCACCAAACCGCAAAACAGCGACAAATCGACCGACAAGCCTCTCCAGCCGAACGCCCGCTGTAACGAGGCCCACCATTGGCTGGGAGCGGAGCGTTAGATCGGCACTGAAGCTAGCAGAGAGAGCGACAGACGGCAGGCGCACTGTTTGGGGGCGGAGCGAGGGGAAGGGGGGAAGGGGAGGGGGGAGGGGGGGGGGTAAGGGGTAGGAGGTGCGAGGGAGGGAACTGAAGAGAAAACGATCGGAAATCCTGCTGCCCAAATATCAGACGATTATCGTGCTCGCTTCTTTTTTCTGTGTCGAAACTGAAAGGATGAAAATTGTGCGCTGTGTATGTTGTACAGTAGAGAGAGGGGGAATGGGGTGTTAGTGCGTGTTTTGTGGTTAGGGGAAATGAAAGGGGACCGGTGTCAATTTAACTGAATGTTTGTGCCTGAATTATTTCGGTTAGAGGTAAGAACGCAATAATTAGCCAAAGGAAACAGCTGAAATTAGCTGATCATTATATTTTAATTGGAATTTGTTAGCGGCTAGATTAACATGGTCGCAAATTCATACACCTGAAAAAACGAGTAAGTGAGGAGAAATGAACAACGACGCGGGGTTTGAACAAGTAGATGATCTAACAAGGGAACAACGTTCCAGCCGGTACATAAACAAATAAGCCTACAAGTTCTTTCTCAGCACTAATTATCTGAAAACAGCAATAAACAATTATTCTGTGTTATTGTCCATCATAATACTGGGATAAAAAGTGGTTTACAGTACCCGAATTAACAACAAAACCAGGTGTGTTTTTTTGTGACTTAATTGCCTAATTTATTTAATATTTTACTGAAACGTTGTAGTAACTGCTTATAACGTATCACTACCTCGCCCCCCCCCCCCCCCCCCCCCCCTCCCCCCAATATTTTGATTGTCAAGCACCACTGCGCTACTTGGTTTATTAGTCAGTTCGTCAGTCAGTTACTTCGTGACCTAATGCGTTGATTCCTCAGTTAGTCACGTTGCACAGTTAACTATTCGGGCTTTATGTATTTTGCGCTTGGATAATGTTTGGTATTCGCTATTTTTTTTATTTTTATTTTTTAATATTTTGACAACATTTCATTGTTACATTTTTTGCGCAACGAGCGAACGAATTTGTCTGCTTGCTTTTCATGTCCTTCATTTGTTTGTAACCTGTTTGGTTCCTTGATGTACGTTACCTTGGTATAACTAATGCTATACGTAACGAGAACAGGTGTGAGTTCTTTTGCTTCAATACTATTATGAACTGAGCAACATTATCTTATATCATTGTTTTTGCTGATCCCTATGCCTGAGATGCTGGGAACACAAGAAAGCCACATGGTTTCACGATACTAGCTTTCTGCTAAGGTTTTCTTCTTCTTTCTTTCTTTCTTTGTTTGTTGTTGTGTATGCTACCAAATTAACGACAGATATTCACTTCGCAGCGGCTTTGCAAGGCAGAGAGAGAGAGAGGTTGGGAGAGAGAGCGAGAGAGAAAGATATATGCAGACAGAGACACGGACAGAGAAACAGACAGACAAAGAGAGAGAGAGAAAAAGAGAGAGAGAGACAGAGAGACAGAGAGACAGAGAGAGACAGAGAGAGACAGAGAGAGAGAGAGAGACAGAGACAGAGAGAGAGAGAGACAGAGAGAGAGAGAGACAGAGAGAGAGAGACAGAGACAGAGACAGAGACAGAGAAATAAATAGAGAAATAAAGGGATAGAGAGAAGTTTCAATGAACCAAAACTTCCAAGCACCGAGGATGACTATTATTATTTTAATAGACTCTAGATGTAAGTGGGATGTTACCGCAGCATTCACTGAGAGAGACCTGTTTGCATCCCATTTCGAGTTTTTGTGTCAGGATAAACTTCGTATTCTACCTCGCGCCTCCGGGGAAAAAATGGCAAAGAAAACCTTTGTATATGCGCACGGCAGACCCACCACACTCATACAACTTCTGAAAAGCACGAGTATTTTCGGCGTGTAATTTGTAATTAGCAACATAGTGCTGTTCTCGCCTCTCATCATAAAACCGCACCCTCCACGGCCCTCAACCCCTTTTCCCTAGTTTCCACTCGTTTCAATAACACGACACCCTCATGGCCCGTTTCTGCGACAATCCACAAGGGAGCCGATCAGACGCTGCAATCTGATTGTGGTGTGCCGAGACAAAAACGGACCGAGATGGTCGCGGGTGTTAATAAACACATAATTAAACACGCTTTGCATTCTCGGCCAACCCGCACCAGGCTCGCCGAGACTCAGCGGGAAAGCAACTCTCGCCAAAATCTCGCTTGACACGTAACGCACTTGTCGCCATTTTGTTCCGCTTTTCTGGTTCTCTGAGGCTGATGGGTGATGGCGGACGATAGAAATTCTGAACCCGCTGATGGTCCGTCCGCTTGTTTTAAGTCCCTGTGAGCCCAAAAAGGATGAAAATTATTAAATGTTTGGACGAAAATGTACCGTGTTTGTGCGGAAATCCATTTGCTGGCATCCATTATTCATCTGCGTTAGAACAATGGCGGAAAGACGAGCTGTAAAAGGGCCTCATTGTGGGAAATGATTAAGGGTGGCAGACAGAAAGTTTTAGCGCTTTTTAAAACTGTATTATACATTCTGTTGAACTTGCTGGGGAAATCTCTTGGGCCTCCCCGTAACTTTTGCACAAACAATGAAAAGGCCGCGCCGAACAGGATTGTGAGGAAGCTCGCACGCACGCGCTCAGGCACTGTATACACACACGCACACACACACACACACACTCACGCACACACACATGCACACACACACATACACACACACACACACACACACAGTCCGGCATGAGTGTTCTTTTTCCCACACCAGGGCCGGACCAAGTTCGTTTGAGGGGGGGGGGGGGGGGGGTTCCAACTGAAGGCAGGGGTCCAAAGTCCACTTTTTTTTTTCTCTGAGAGGTACATTGGATGGCCGGGGGGGGGGGGTTCCGGACACACTCCCAAAGTCAGAAAGTGAACATGCATCCACTGACAGAAACAAACAGAACAGAATTGGACCAGCAAGCACACTCCGGCAATAAAGTGCAAATACTACAAGGGACACAATATTTCCTTCTTTTAAAACAATCCCTAAAAACAAATACTGTTTAAATTAAACAAAAAAAACCACATTTTCTCTTGGCCTCTCTTCTGTAACCGCTTAGTCAAGCATAAACAAGAGAAAAAAAAATCAACAGATCAGTCGATTTGTTCACCAAACATACACTCGACTCCCGATTAAAGCGATAATTTGCATATTAATTGATCCTTATCTAGAAGAATGGCTCAAGGCCTGCAAAGGACCGTCTGGAAACCCTACCTGAGGTCAGAGGGTGGGCAGTGGCGCAAAGAAATGGACGCTCAGTCATGCAGCTGCATAATTCTGTGAGGTCCTTTTGCAACGAACCAGAATTGAAAGACCATTTTCGTCCCCGAATACATTCCTGGTCGGTCTGCTCAGGTACAGCAAATGCAATCTTTAATTCGGAGGGAGGTGGGAGTGGGAGGGGGGGGGGAGGGCGTGCTGTTAAACAATATTCTCTCTCTCTCTCTCTCTCTCTCTCTCTCTCTCGCTCTCTCTCTCTCTCTCACTCTCTCTCTCTCTCTCGTCTCTCTCTCTCACTCTCTCTCTCTCTCTCCTCATCTCTCTCTCTCTCTCTCTCTCTCTCTTTCTCTCTCTCTCTCTCCCTCTCTCTCTCTCCTCTTTCCTCTCTCTCTCTCTCTCTCCCTTTCTCTCTGTCTCTCTCTCTCTCTCTCTCTCTCTCTCTCTCTCTCTCTCTGTCCCTCCCAGCCTCTCCTCCCATCCCCACCACACTCCAGCAGCCAATCGAGCACTGACTAATCTGCAGATCTTAGCGAAATATTAAACATTACCAGCATGCGATTGACTAAACACGTTCAAACAGAACACAGCTGACTGACTTTGAGTCTTTATGCAGATTTGCTTTATTGTCATGTTTTTTCTCCTGTATGGCCTAGGAGGACGACAATCTCTCTTTGCCAGTCGAGCACACTGGGATCCGAAGACATGCATATTTAATTATCTACGACACCAATACATGAACAGGATTGCGGCGACCTTACGATTATTGTTATACAGCCAATAGGTTGAAGGCACCAAGATAAAATTAGTTCTCAAAATTGTTTGTCACTTCCTCGGAGACATGCAGAAGTGACATAATTCTTCCCTGACGCCATTCTCTCCATTCCACGTCCTAACAGCTCTTGCACTGGGTTGGAATTCCAGGTGAGACTGGGTGCAAGGTGTCCGCACCCCCTAATCATTCTGGGCATGTTTTGTGAGCTGTGAGGACAGGTCGGGTACGATGTTTCCCTACCCCGGGTGGGTGCGAGGAGAGAAGCGGGTATGGGGGATGTGTTATGACAGCTGCTTGGCTTTGAGGCGTTAAAAAGCCCCGTCAGTGTCTTCATAAACACGGCCATTCCACGCCAGACACAGTGTAGCGACACGCCGCTTATTGTACCCGGGATCCGGCGGGTGTCAGTTACAAATCTACCCCTTTCTCAGCCCTGGCCCCGCTCGCTTTTCGCTACCCGAGCGTCCCCGCATTGCCTAGTCAGTCTACGGAAAATGGCACCATAACCAAGGATTTATTGCTAAAGAATTTCTGTTTTCAGATTCATGTTCTGCTATGTTTGTAGTATGTCTGGTCAAAAATCGAGAAAAATATAATTATTTTTAAAAAAGTTATCAAGTGTGTTTGTCAGTGTGTATTTTGTCACAAAGCGATTCTACGTTTTTTACATTGTCTGAACTGTTTTGACACCACGAACATCAAATATAACATGCAAGTCACAGTTTATGATTACAATATAAAAAAATGTCTAAGATATTAAAAATCAAAAGGTCTAGGTCATTGGGTCATAAGGTCAAATTTGTTGTTTATGCGTGAAGTGAAGGCTGTGTAATCATTTTCAGCAGCATAACGAATATTTTTTTTATACACGCACTAAACACACACACACACACACACACACACACACACACACACACACACACACACACAGTGACACACACACACATACACACACACACACAGGGGAAATTCCAAAGTAATTGGTACACAAGGTCATATTTATTGTTTTCAACTAAAAGTAGAATACTGTACTCATTTTAAACCAAACATCATCTTTGTGAAGGTTTTGTTCTACAAAAACATAAGTATTCCTGTACAGGAGAATGTAAGCGCACTCAAGCAACATGTAAAAAGGCCACAAAGTTTGCAGTGTCAACTAAGAAAAGTAAGATGAATGATGTCAGGAAGTCGCTGGATAGTCTACCGCGTGACAAGGGAGCAGGGTATACAAAAGCAAACCATTCAAACACAAGCAATGAAACAACAAACGTAAACAAGGCAATTGATTAGATAAAGCATCACATAATCAAATAATCGACAACATTTTAAATTCAAAGCACATAACTCCAACATCATTACACAAACATTGCACAACATTCATAAACATTATTGACCAATAATGTATTCACAGCGTTAGTCATGCATTGGTCGACTGCAGACTGCAGAATTGAGCATCAAAGCAGTCATAAAACACTCAATGAATGCATTCACTGAATACAAATATCTGTGAACACATTCCGTAATCAGAACAAAATCAGGAAACAACAGGAATGATAATAATTATGTCCCTTGAAAAACATCTCACAACATCAGTCACTGTCATAGAAATAAAGAAAGGCTCCAATACACATTTGTACATTTGAAAAACATCTCACACCGGTCACTGTCATAGAAATAAAGAAAGTCTCCAATACATATTTGTACATTCTCCAAAGAGCAATGCTAGTTGTTCTCTTAATCATCTGTCTGTAGAAAGGCCTGCCCAACATCGATCCGTCCTGCGTACATGGTGACCGGCTTGGAAGCTCTGGTAGACATCCTTGTGAGTTTCTTTCAGCTGCAGCATGTCCTGGAGATACAGGTGGAGGGATTTGGTGTAGAGGTTGTGCCCTGCTGCTGCCATGAAAGGCATCATTTCATGGACAGTGGACAGATGCAGGTCCCAGTTTCCTGTGCGTTCAGCTTTGAGGAACTTGCGCAGAATGTCAATCATGTCCATGTACTGAATCCACAGTGCAGCTGTGGGGTGGCACTTGATGGTTTGCTTTTGGCGTTCTAGTTTTAGCTGAATCGATGCGATTGTCTCATCAACGCAAACTTCTCCTAGCGGGATAGCTCCACTCATCAACAAGTCCCACATGTTGGCTGCACGGGCAAGGTCCCCATCAGGCCCCTCACATGAGACAGGAGCATCTTCATTTGCTGATGGCGCGATATCATCCACTGTCCCAGCAATTTGCACATCTTCTGGTACATCTGTGCTATCAATTTCCTCAATGGAGACGTCACTTAGTGTCACATCCAGGTCTGGGAGTGGCAGAGAGATTTTGAACGTTTGTGAGGTCAGGAGTGCGTTCAGAGCCGAGTCAACCAGAAAGTGGCCTCTAACTGCTCGGGACACTGCCTTGCCTTGAAGCATGTAGTTGACAGCTGTTGGTGCATATGTCAGTTCTAGCACCTCCTGCAGACCGCTGCCCTCCATCAAACGTCCAATGCAGCCCAAAAAGCTCATTTCCATGTGAAAACCTCCAAGCCTTAGAACAATGGAGGCCAAGTCAGCATCATCAGGTTTGTTGGCGACGATCTCATGGGCTTTCCAAAATAGGGGCTGGTCGAAAGTGAGCACTGGAGTCGAGCCATGTCTCTTTGCTTCCTTCGCCGTGAACAGCAGTGTAGAGTGAATGCAAGTCAGATCACCAGGGTTCATGTCGATCATTGGCAAGAAGAAAACGCTCGACTTACCAGGGTGACGGTCGTTGTGGACAGCCTGCATCGTTCCAGACCATGAAGGTCTTGCAGGCTTCAGCGGCCACACCACCTTCCACAAGACATCAAGGTGTATAGATGGGTCAACAGCTCGCAGGTTTTCTAGTTCCCTGTATGTAGTGTTCCCAAAGTGAACTGCCTTTGACTGGAAATACACGATGTCAATTGTTCCCTTTTCTTTTGAATCTTTGGAGGTGACATCCAACCTAGGAATAGGCGTTGTTCGTCGTGTTCCAGGAGTTGTGGTAGCAATCATTCCCATACCATGGAAAGAATTGTATCCATCCAAGGTACAGGAATTGTGATCCACATTGTCAGCCACGTATTGTAGAATCACATTCTTGGCACATCCTGGAATATCTGTACTTTGGGACACAGCTGCATTTGCCTCAAATCTCTGCACCTCTGTGTAGGAAGACGAGAAGCCCATCGCATTCAACACATCGATCAGATATCGGGAGCCAAAAATGGTGGTGCATTTGGACTCCAAGTCCAATTTGAAGTGGGGCGATGACAACCCTAGGTCGAGCTGCCTGGACAATTGCTTGTCCCACAGATGCAATTTTATTGTCAGCATCTTTTTCGCTGAAAATCAAATGCAGGAAAAGCTGAAGGGACTGGGGAACAAAGTCCAGGTTGTACGTCCCTGAAGAAATATCCTCTGATGTTGGATATTCCTTGTTTGTCGTTGCAGAAGCAGCTTTTATTTCATTCTTTATCAGTGCTGCAGCAGCTTTCACCAGCTTCAGTTTTTCACTTTCGTCGTCATTAGTCTTCGGAGAACTGTAGAAATCATGAAGAATGGATTTAGCTGTTGTGCGGAATGTTACAACATTAGACTTGCCCAGAATGTTCGCTATGATGATTTTTTCATCAAATCTCTCCAAGAGCTTTTCCTTCATCCATTTGGTGGTGTAACCAACCCCTCCACTGAACACTTGCATTTTCTGCACAAGCTCTCCGATGGTGATCTGTTCGTCATCGTGGTTAATGAGATATTCTGCTGTTTTCTCAAAAGCTTCAAGTTTTTCAGTGTCCGGTGGTCTACCCACACTTCGGCTTGGAGCGTTTGTCAGTGCGTATGCACCTGGCTTGTCATTATAACGTTTGGGAATTGACAGACCAAGCGCTCTGAAGTTACAGTACAAGTTATATGGTACACAGCATCTGCTGCATGCAGGTCTCTTGCAAATTCAAGCTTTCCCTTGACGATATCTGCCCACTCATCATTTCTTGCGTCACATTTTTTCAAAATTTCAGTTTGTAAAGATAATGTTCTGACTCTGTATGCCTCATCAGGTCCACGTGTTTTGGAAAGATTTACCCGAGTCCCACAGAAAAAGCAGCAACTTGCAAAGTCAAATCTGTGTTGCTTAGATCGTGTGCTTCGCTCTCCAAGCTCAGTCTTATCGGTATCTCTGTTTTGCTGTCTTAAGTCTTTCTCGATATTATTGTCGTTGGTGTAATCCCTTCGACACTCGATATGCACCCTTTGACCAACTGTAGGCTGAACGGTTCTGTTCTGTCTTCTCTGGCTCGAATCCTTGATTCCTGTATCAACAAACAAATAACATTGCTCACTACAAACTCTTTTTTATAGACATTTCAACAGAAGCACGCAATTTGTTAACCGGCTATGACCCCACACACTTGCTTTGATAAGTCTCACTGGATGACACCCAGTAATACAACAAACTACAAATACAGCACAACATGTAAAAGAACACCAAAGGGAAAAATAACAAAAGAACAAAAACAAACAAAATAAAAAAGGACATAAAACAAACAAACAAACAAACAAACGTTATGGTATACGGAACACTAAGAAACTCAAATTTATCATAAGAATTGAAACAAATCAAGAGAGAGAACATACTTGCACATCCTTTCTTTCCCAGGGTATTAAACTCGACGTCACATGGTTCGTTGCATATTGAACAGGTTTTTAATGGATCATCCATTGTGGTAGCCTTTGAAGTGCTGCAAGTAAAATAGTTTTCATGAACACAAATTTGTAATGTTCAACATTGATAACAGCACCACCATTAAATACCACAATAATATATAGTGCGTCCTGCATGTTACTTATGTAATCAGTTGATTCTAGAGGAAAACAACTAAAACACATGAAAATAGGACTTTTGACTGGAATGTTCAGCCATACAAATGCTTGCTAAAAGAGAGTTTTTCAGGCGGCAGTACAGACAGTGAAACCTTCAGTTAAAGTATTTTATGGAATAGTCAAACCAAAACTAACCTTCATTGTTTTAAAGTTGTAGATGACCACAAATAAACGTCCATGCAGCTCTGGTGTATCACAAAGACTGAAGTGAAAAACTGCTTCAAATAATCAAACTGTGAAGATTCCAGCAAGATGGTATCAAAGACAGGCTGTGCTGTCAGACCAGAGTTATGGTGAGAGCATCCGGCGAGCGCGCGGTCACGGCGATCAGATTACTGATAGCCAGCCTCCCTTACCCTCTATCCAGGAACCCCATCATCCCCCCCTCTTCCTGCTGAAGAATGGCAGGCGAGTGATGCCATGATCTCTCTGTATCGAACTTTTAATCGATCATATCTCGGCCGTGCGATCTTCAAATGGAGTCGAATTGTGTATGCATGTTAAGTGTTCCATGCTGAGCGCAGCCATTATAAAATAAATTCTTTAGGATTTAATCCTTAGTCTCCGGCAGTATGACTGAACAAGCAGTCACCCTAATGAAATGCTGTTCTGGACGTGAGTGGCAAAGTCGCCCGGCCTTAATAAGAGCCCCGCCAGAACTGAGCATGTTTTTCTTTCGCTTTCTGCACCACTGACATCTTGATGAGGACCACAGAGTCGTGGCCTGGGTAACAAGCACGGGGTTCTGCGGGGTTCACAGCAGGGGGGCCCACGGAGTCCCTTTCCTGTGGGATTTGCTCGTCTAATCCATGCCCTCGTTATATTTTCATTATCATTATTGTTAATGTTGGCATTAGCAACCCATTCCCAAGGATTTCTTTTTTTGAGTGACTGCAAACGAATCGCATGCGGATCAAACCCGTAGCAACCATTGTAAGCAAATTGCGACATTAATTCGGCTGCTTTCTGTCATTGGATAGAGGAGACAAGTTCGTACAGTGCTCACCGTTTCACAGGTGCGAGTGCGGAGCAAAGTTAATTGCTCTCAGCTACTGATCCGATGAGCCCGTGATAAATCCCTTCTTCGCGCTTTAACGAAGCAACCCCAGGAATGTGCAACGATGTGTATCTTAAGTTCTGCTTTTAAGGCCTGACCTCACATTCATGTGATCTGTAATTGCGATCCAATGCAAGTGTGTGTTTACAATAGTTATTTTTGGGATATTATTTCTGTGGCTTTTCACGACAAGAGTGAGCACTCAAAACTAATGGCGTCCTTCGTTTCTTCACGTATACGCACGCACGCATACCTTTAAAAGCGGCCGAACTACGGAGGTATGATACGGACAAAGTGAATAAATAAGACGGTTAACCAGGTTGGTGAGCTGCGGTTTGATTGCAATTAAATCATAACTGTACGGGTGAAATCTATATAGGTAGGAGCCCAGGTAAGCTTACAACAGAGATAATCATCGAAAAAAGCAGAATAGTATATACTAACATGTGAAGGAAGTTTGAAGGATTGCCTCCAGAGTATATCATTGGCACATCTTACAGCTGAAACGACAGGCATCGCCCCTCTATCCACCAACTCCCCTCCCTCGACCCCCCCCCCCCCCCCCCGACCCCCAAAACCTCAACAAGAGATGGGCAGAACAAGCCACTACTCATCAAGGTTCGAATCCAATTTGTCCATGTCTTTCTCCCCTCGTGTTTACACTCAGTTTGTTGGCAGAATGACGAGCTTCAGACAACCCTTCAGCCCTTCAGCCCCTCTTTGTCGTCTGCCGGCGACTTCATCAAAATTAGGAGTGGAAAATGATGATTTATTCGCTCTATGATTGGCTCATTTCACGCTCCGACGCCCCCTAGCGTCTGTGAAGAGCTTCTCCAAACAGCTTAACCGCTGGCTGCACCGATTCTTTGCCTTCGTCTTGGCCATTTTTGTTTCCTTGTCTCGGCCAAATTCTCGCCTTGTCTCGGAACCTGTGGGATGTGAAGCCGAGATGGGCATGCGCAGTCAGGTTCGCAGTGGTGTTGGCCATTGGGTTTATTGTTGGCCATATTGTATCGCCTTGTTAGCTGTGTGTGCTTGTCATGGAGACAGATGTACGGGCAGGAACTTGTGGAACTTGTCGAAATCAATGCATTTTTATTTTTGTACGACTATTTCTTCATACCGCGATACACTCTTATGTCCAGAGAGAGACATTAATTACTGTTTTTATTTTGTTTTATTTACTAAAACACGGAATATGATTTTGCGATGTAGGTCAATCATAAACATGTGAAGAATTATACACATGGAAGCTCTTTTTAATTTGAAATGCATTGACAACAAATTGCTTCCATCAGTTTTCGCGAAGTAAAACGATACAAAACAGACAAAGAGGAATTTAGTACAAATCTGAATTATATCACCCTTCAATTCCTCACCTTCTCCATTAGGCATTATGTATAAATTATGAAAATGTAAAGTGCATTTTGTGCTGCACGGTTGTCCCGAATTCATCGGCTGACGACAACGTATGAAACTGATACTGTTGAATATCGTTGAGTAAATAGACACTGGCAACATATACGCCTTCATGTGGGCGTATGGTGTTACAGTTAAACCGCTGACTCAAAGTCCTTTCATGAATTAACGCCGAGAGCAGTGTGCAATAAGAAACTCTTTGTGAAAAAGGTATACATACATGTGTGAATCTTTTCGAACCACCACCGCAAGGGTCAAGGTCGGGCGACAGGTTAGTTAATCAGTATTCATGGACCTTTGCAAGGTCTGTTGTAGAAAGTCTCCTGGTGTTATTACAAAAATATGTTTTATAGAATGTCCTCTTCTCGGGTTATTAATATTACAAAAGCGTATCTCCGCATTAAAAGTAGCAGCAGATAAGCGATACAACCAGATGTATTAAGCGAGGCGTTTTTGATGCATTATGGGAGCGAGAATTTAATGTGAACGCGGTAATTCAATCATAACAAGCTCGGTTGTCGGACAAGATTACCACTCTTCTGTACAAGGGTGGGAAGAAGAGGGGGGGGGGTATCTCTTTTTGTACAACAAAACGGTCTCGCCGATGAGAGTTAAAAAGAGACTTAATCTGATTATGGCCGCTGCATTATACTGGGGGATCTGATTGTGGGCGCTACGATAGATTGGAGATTGCCTACTCTGCTGCCTCAGTGCAACACGAACCTTCCGCCAGATCTGGCTCATCTGCTGTACGCCTGTCCGGGACATGATTAATCGTTGTCGTCTTCAGCTAAATCGTCAGTTTTGAGTTCAGTGCCTAGGTTTGGGCAGGCATTCAACCCTAGGCCTGATCAGGCTTGATCAAAACTGACGTTATCTTTTACTTGTCCATGTCACTTGGCGATCGCCTGTCCTTGATATGATAAATTGTTAACATCTTCGGAAAATTGTTTCAGTTTTTGATGATTATCTCTGCAAGATTTTGAGGTCTGTACAAATTCATAGTCTGTTCGTGGTAGTGTTGGTGATTCTCGTCTTTCTTTGGACAATTGAGCCTATTAAAAACAAGAATGTTGCCTGCCAAGTTGAGAGAATTATTCTCCCCCGAAAGCGGCGTATGGCTACCTGAATTGCGGGGTAAAAACGGTAATACACGTACAAGATCGTGGAAGTTTCAACCCGTGAACAAAGAAGAAGAAGAGAGAATTAGTCTGTCCATAAATGAGTGCACGAAGAAGTAGAAGGAGGATGAGAAGTAGGAAGATGGTGAAAAGACAAACAGAATATTTTGGTTTAAACAAGGTTTTATTCAGTTAGACATGGTACAGTAGTAAAACAAGAAATAATAGGGACACGAACTCAAGCGAACGCTTATATTACGTGCCCTATACACGAATGGTGGATAATACAAATGTGATGTTGGACAGAGAAAATTCTAATATATACTGTCATTATCTGGGTCAGAATAGTTTGTGTAGGCTTATCTGACTTTTGACCGCCGCACCAGTTTCAGCTGCTCTGTGCTTTAACCCTTCAGCCACACACACCACGCGGATTAGGGGCGAATTAAGATGGGTTAAGGCAGTTCCAGGTAGAGTTGATCGGGGAGCCCTTGCTGAGGCCACACCAGACACAGACACAGCCCTGCAATCCCAGGAAACCCGGGCTTTGGTTCTGCAGGTGAGATGAGCTAATCACTAGTTGAGGAGGGGGTGTTGGGGTCGGGGTGGTAGGGATGTTGGGGCGGAGGTGTAGGGGTGGGGATGTTTGGGTGGGGAAGGGGGCAAAGGAGGATTGTGGAAGGAGGCGGGGGAGGATTATGACGTTCATGGTGAAGGTGCAAATGAAATCACGGCGGTAGGTCTGGCTGTAAGGTCTGTTTGCTGTCCTGGATCTCTTTCATAGGGGCGTTAGCTCTGACGAGACGAATTAATCTAATTTTATGGAGTGTTAGGGATGCATGGGGTAGGGGAAGTAGGTGAGTGTGTGGGGGGAGGGGAGATGGGGGGGGGATGGGTGGGGTTCGTCAACGCGGTCTTTATCATGACCTTTTCCAGCAATGAAAAACACATTGCAGTAACAGCAACATATATTTAGTGCACGGCCAGGAACAAGTTGAAATCAGTTCAGCACCGAATGGATGCAAGGAGGTAGGGGAAGGGGGGGGAGAGAGAGAAAAGGGGGAGGAGAGACAGTGAGAGTTGTGTCCCTTGCTAATGATGAAGCAATCATGGCTGCCGCTAGGGCCGACAACTCGTTCCGGACTATAACGTCCCGGCGATAAGATGAAAAGTTTTTTAATAGTTTTCCTCCCTTTTCCCTCTTGCTCCGTTTTTCCGCTGGCTTCCTCCGAAGCTTGATGGGCGATTGTAAAGGGAGATAATGGAATGATAGCAGAGAAAATGGCTTAATCACGGGGCGGCGCCAGCTTCCCCTTCTCTTTTCTATTGCCGTCGTTGATTGGCCGAACTGTCACGTCCCCTTTTCTATCGCCGCCTTTGATTGGCTGAAGTGTCATGTCCCCGAGGGCAAGATGGCTGCCAGGGTCCACAAAATGGCTGTTCCGCTATCAGGGGCAGCTGCGCTTGGCTGGCGAAACAATCGCTGAGAGCAGATGCGGGTTTGTCTAAAGTATCCCCCAAGTACCCCCTATTATCTGGGGCAGGATGAAAGAGATTAGGCGGCAATAAACTTATCATCGGCCATTTTTCACGACGTCGTAGAGCTAATTGTGAGGGAAAGAGACGGGATGGAGGCCGTCCGGTCAGTTCATCGTCACGGCCAGTAGCGGTTTTATCTTGACCTGTTGGCCTACAGTGGACACTCTCCTCTTCTTTATTTCTGCGTAGTGTTTTTTGTTTGTTTGTTTGTTTGTGTTTTTTGGGGAGCATCCAAAATCCATTATCCAATTCTCTAGTCCCTACCCCCACCCCAACACCAATACCCTTCCTCTCAACCACCACCCCAACACAAACATTTCTGTGCCACCACAACCACAATCCCCTTGCCCCCCCCCCCTTGCCCCCCTCCTTAAGCCCCGTGGGGGGGGGGTTGGGGGGATGTATAGCTAATTCAGACTTTTGATTTGTGACCATAGTTTGTTGCTTTACTGTTAATCCATACTTGAATATTTTGCTATTAGACGAGGAACCAAATCGGAAAAAGACGCTTAGTTAAGGAGTTTAAGGCACGGGAGGTACTCCCGAGCAAATTCGGTTTCATTTGACAGACAAATGCATATTGTCTCTGAAACAACTTTTCTTGGTACCCAAAAATGGCAGCAGCTATACGCAATTTTCAGGCAAAGTGGCCCAGTTTTTTTTAAAAATGCACTTCAGAAAAAACACTTTGTTGCAAAAATCGGTAATATCAGCTTAACCGCAGGCAGCAGAGTAACTATTTTTGAATGAACTATCAAGTAATTGGAATGTGTTAAACAGCAAGAAAAAAGATTGTTTGCGTGCAACACATAGTGGCACCAGGAGGCCTTGCATTTCAGAAATTGTGTTACGTCACGTCATTTTCACTTTTCTGGATAATGTCAAATCTCACAAAAGACGTTTTGTAAGCCACAATCTAATGAAATACATATCAGAGGGAAGTGCATTCATTGGGATTTTACTTGCAAGTACCTCTGATGAGATAGCTTATAAACACTAAGTGTGAGAGTTCATTACCGAAGCACACCCCCTGATTTTGTAAGTCAAAGTTATGTCATGAAAGGCTTTTGAGAGGCACTATGACAGGTAAGGGTGGAGTGTAATGGACTTAAAATGCACGTTAATACATAGAAAAATGCCTGCTCTAAGCGTAGGTGCAAAATATATAAAGATACCTGTGAAGAAATGTATGCGCGAGACGATAACTGTGTGCTGAGTCTCATTTAGAGAAACAACGCCTTTAATTGTTTTTCCTTACATTTTCAGGCAATGCTGGTTTTCATAAGAGTCGCATTTGAACCTTAAAAATGCCCGTCAATATAAAGTAAGAAGATAGAATGTAACTGTGATTGATAATGTGCACCATTTTTATTGAACATTCACTGAACAAATCGGGTGCATACCGTTTGTGGCGGTTTTACGTTTCACTGAAGGAAAAACGGAATTTAGTGTGTAATACAAAACTCTCTGGGTAACATGATTTACATAGAATAAAGAAGTACAATTTATGCCATATAGTTACTGAATGTAGGTTGAGCTTGCGGAACATTGTTTGAATATTGCACCTGCAATGATGACGTCACACTTTCCTCTTTTTTGTGTGTGTGTGTAAAAATTGTATCTTGTCTGTCTTGCGTTCTCATAAGGGTATAAGTGATTCTATGACCTTGACATAACGTGAAATAACAATTCCTATCTAGATGTACATATTTATAACCACACTTAATATAAGCTTAGCTTGTTGTGTGGCCACAAATGTTTATATCGTATATACATGCCACCCTGTATTTCATTGATAAAATCTTGTTTTAACCAAGAAATACAGAGGCGTGTAGGTGAGCATGCAGGCCTCCAAGGCAGTAGGCGGCGTGCTGCGAGCAAAGTGACAAATGTCAGCGCCATTTGGCAAATGAACAACAACACGAGGCTGCTATACCCGCGGTAATGAAGACGAAGATGAGCTGTGATGAGCTTGCCCTGTTCATCAACACTGCTTGTAAGGGGGCCAGCATTGGGCAGATTTGTGTGTGTGTGTTTTTGTGTGTATATGTTTGTGTGGTTGTTTTTTGCCCATGTGTTTCTCTTCTTGTTCTTTGTTTTTACTTGTGTGCTTGGTTTTCTGGTTGTGTTATTGCCGGTGCTGCTGACACTGATTGATGATGATGATGCAGCTGCTGCTGCTGCTGCTGCTCAGTGCTGCTGCTGCTGCTGCTGCTGATGATGATGATGATGAGGAGGAGGAGGAGGAGGAGGAGGAGGAGGAGGAGGAGGAGGAGGAGGAGGAGGAGGACAGCAGTGGCAACAACCACAACAAACTAAACCACAGTACACAAACAAAAAATGCCGGCAGCAGAGAAGAGTGAGAGAGATATCGGCAGAAGGTAAGGTTCTTATGGCGACACGCACGGCGTGTTTGGAGCCTGGCTGGAATGTTTCTAATGAGACGATCACACAGACGCGGGCCTGTACCAATTTGTCACGGTTAAAGCCTCGCTTCCGCGACCTCTCCGCTGTTGGCAAACTCTCATCCAATCAGCGGTGCTGTCCGTGAAGTGTCTCATCCGTGACACCACCGCTTTTGGATGTGTTCTGTTTCAGTGGACGCAGTTTAGCTTTTACGCTGACCGTCTTGTATACTTTCTGATAGTTTGGAAGTATAAGATCTTATGATACTCATTTAACTGAATATTCGACGTTAGCCGTTGCTGTTGTTGTTGTTGTTGTTGTTGTTGTTGTTGTTGTTGTTGTTGTTGTTGATAACGAAACGTTACCAATATCGTATTATTTCGTGAAAATTGTGAAGGTTTCAGTGTGCCAGCAGCATGTGATAGTGGCAATCCGTCTACACATCACATCAGTATGTTATGATAAGTCTTGTTACAGGTGCACTCTCACCTAATTAATTACGAAATCATTTACGAACAGCTTGCTACACGTGCACACATATCAACAATAATGACCCCAATAAGAAGTGACGGGGGAATTCCCTCACTATCGCCTCTCGCAGGTAAACACACATACACTGGGTGCAATCGCTTTGAGCTTGCGATGGTTCCAGTTACACAAAGAGCAGGCGTTAGATCATAGACAGCATACACATCAAAGGAAGCTGCACACTGTTAGTACAGCGGAGTGGCGTTAACGTTTGTTCAGCGATAAGACGGAACCGGAACATCATTGAACATGATGGTAGCCACTCTACCCGTGTGACTTGGAATAATAGGCCGTGAAAAGTAGGATATGCGCCAAAATGGCTGCGATCTGCTGGTCGATGTGAATGCGTGATGTATTGTGTAAAAAATTCCATCTCACACGGCATAAATAGATCCCTGCGCCTTGAGTCCGAGTCTGGAGATACGCGCGCGATATAAGACTTCATATAACATAACATAACTCTATAGGGAATTCTGGGATACTATCGGAGGTGGCGAGAGCTGGAAAGAGAAGATGGAGGCATCAATGCTCTCTGTGGGTATTGCCGCCTGGATTATCGTTCAGGAGTATTATGAATGATTTATTATGAGATGAGGAGGGGACAGAGGGGGGAACAGAGAAAAGGGGCGGGGATGGGTGTGGGAAAGACTGACTATTGGAGTTTAACGTCTTCTCAGACCAATTGGCCTATATTGGGATAGTTATTGGTAATACTCTAAGAATATTATGGTGTGATATTTTCACTTGAACCAGCCCTAGTCTTGTCAAATTATCAAGATACGAACATGATGACCAGTGGCGATCAACAGATGAAGATTTCCAATCCCTGAGACATTCGATTTGACCTTTGGATCCTTATAATACGCATATGTATACGAGGGAGGGGGGGGGGGGGTATCGATGAGAGTCTGCACAGAGTTTTTTTCTTTCTTTCTCTCTGTCTCGGTCTTTTTTGTGTGGCTCTTTTTCCTTTCTTTGTTTACTTTTTTCGTTCTTTATTTTCTTTGTTTCTTCATCCTTTTCCTTCTTTATTTTTCTCTTTCTTATCTACTACATGTCTAATGCTTTGGTTTTTGTAAAGACTCTAGGGGTTGTTTTCAGAGCAATGTCAGTTTTGATAAGACTTTGCTTTCGATGTAAAGGAAGGATGAGCTGGCAATGTTGAACAGTAAACGCTAGATCCGTACATGACGGGTTGATCGATCGATCGATCGATTGATTGATCGATTGATCCATTAATCGAATGATTTGTTTGTTCGTTCATGGGCTGAAACTCCCACGGCTTTTACGTGTATGACCGTTTTTACCCTGCCATTTAGGCAGCCATTCGCCGCTTTCGGAGGAAGCATGCTGGGTATTTTCGTGTTTCTATAACCCACCGAACTCTGACATGGATTACAGGATCTTTTTCGTGCGCACTTGGTCTTGTGCTTGCGTGTACACACGGGGGTGTTCGGACACTGAGGAGAGTCTGCACACAAAGTTGACTCTGAGAAAGAAATCTCTCGCCGAACGTGGGGACGAACTCACGCTGACAGCGGCCAACTGGATACAAATCCAGCGCGCTACCGACTGAGCTACATCCCCGTCCTGATCGAATGATCGAATGATTGATTGACTGATTGATTGATTGATTGATTGATTGATTGATTGATTGATTGATTGATTGATTGATTGATACATGTAGTGAGAGTTTTTAGATAGTAACAGAATGCCATCATCAAACATTTCTTAATTACAATATTTGTTTATATAGCAAGATAATTAGCCAACCATTAGAATATGCCCCTCAGATCAGTATGTGTCACGCGAGAGTGGTTCAGTAGCTGTTTCTGACGCGCGGGGAATATTAGCTGCCGTAGAGTTACCGAGACTGAAATCTCTTGAAGATCGAGGTAGATAAACACTCACGCTTCACGCGATACAGTGATATCTTCTCTTGCTCTCTGATTGCTACTAGCATTTCTTAATTAATCCTCTGTGTTGCCCGTCGTCTTGTCGTTACGCTCCGCTGGCGCTGGCATGACATGAAAGGAAGGAAGATGCCAGAAGTGCGGTCATTGACCGTGTCCGCTATCTCTGGCGAGGCACAAGGGACATTCCGTACTCTGGACCCACGCTGGTGAGCATGAATAGCAGTAAGTGCAGAAATGACTGGACATTTGTAAGACTTTGTAGCAATCATACTTCTTCTTCTTGTCGTTCGCTGTTAGATCGTCAGTCCGGACTGCAGGGCCAAACGTGCTGTCCTCTCCAAGTCCCCTTTGGGGCCGTATAGCTTCTATAGCGCTGTCTCCTCTGGCCAGATGGTGTCCATCAGAGCACTGTGGTATGGACAAGCCTGCATGATGTGCTCAGCTGTCTGATTCTTGCCACACGGACATATTAAGGGGGAGGGAACCAGCTTGAGCTTTGTGGCCATATGATGGTTTAGTCTGTTATGTCCAGTGCGGAGTGTGAGTAGGAGTAGCAATCATACCAAGAGTCTTGGGCCGAGGTACACGAAACTGGCTTTCAATTGAGCTTTGTTATCATTTCAACCAATCAGACCCCGCGGCTTGTTCCCATCCAGTTGGGTGGTACCATCTCCTGTATATCATCACAGTTGTTCCCAGGACTCTGGCTTTGGTAATTTACGCACACCTTTTTTATTTATTTTATTTTTTTATCTTACGCATTCTTCTGACCCCCGGACCGGTTGAGTGGCCGATAGTTTTGACACGTAGGATGTCTTTTAACTCAACAATGTTTTTTCGACCAGGACATTTTGACTGATATCTGTTTTAAATCGGGGTCTAACTGACCAATTGTCCTCTGTGTCTAGGAATAACACTCTATCCTACGTGCAAAGGTACCCACTTTCACAAAATGTGTGTCAGGACAAAAAGAGTTGAGCTTTGAGTCGAGCACAACTGCACCGAGAGGCCACTCCTATCAGATGATGGTGCGAACCTCAGCGAATTGCACCAGTAATGACATGTCCGGACCACTCAGCCTCAAGCCTCTCGGCTCGCAAGGTCCAGCGAGGGAGAACACTGGTCAGAGACGTGGGGCCAGTGTGTCCAGCGCTGTGCAGAGCGGCCAGTCTCCTGTCACGTCCACTCAGCCGACCTAGAGGCAGAGAGCGGCACGTTATACACATGACCTCATCACTCCCACAGCGCTGAAGATGACCCGCTCACTGTCACACCCACTCACGTCCACAGATTTTGGGAGTTGTGGGAACAAGAAGAACAAGTCGCGTAAGGCGAAATTACTACATTTAGTCAAGCTGTGGAACTCACAGAATGAAACTGAACGCACTGCATTTTTTCACAATGACCGTAGTCCGCCGCTGGTGCAAAACGGAGTGAAACTGACGAGCCTGTTTAGCGCGGTAGTGGTTTCGCTGTGCTGCATAGCACGCTTTTCTGTGCCTCTCTTCGTTTTAACTTTCTGAGCGTGTTTTTAATCCAAACATATCATATCTATATGTTTTTGGAATGAGGAACCGACAAGGTATAAGATGAAATTGTTTTTAAATCGATTTTGGAAATTTAATTTTGATCATAATTTTTATACTTTTAATTTTCAGAGATTGTTTTTAATCCAAATATAACATATTTATATGTTTTTGGAATCAAGAAATGATGTAGAATAAGATGAACGTAAATTTGGATCGTTTTATATATAGAAAAAAATTATTACAATTTTCAGATTTTTAATGACCAAAGTCATTAATTAATTTTTAAGCCACCAAGCTGAAATGCAATACCGAAGTCTGGTCTTCGTCGAAGATTGCTTTACAAAAGTTTCAATCAATTTGATTGGAAAATGAGGGTGTGACTGTGCCGCCTCAACGTTTACAAAAAGCCGGATATGACGTCATCAAAGACGTTTATCCAAAAAATGAAAAAAAAATCTGGGGATATCATACCCAGGAACTCTCATGTAAAATTTCATAAAGATCAGTCCAGTAGTTTAATCGCTCTACACGCACACACAGACACACACACACACAGAGACAGACACACATACACCACGACCCTCGTCTCGATTCCCCCTCTATGTTAAAACATTTAGTCAAAACTTGACTAAATGTAAAAAGTCAGACAGAAAGGGAGAAAGAATGAAAGAAGAAGAACTGAAAGAGGAACATGATGACCATAACGACGACGATGGTGGTGGTGTTTGTGCTGCTGCTGCTGCTGCTGCTGCCGCAGCTGTTGCTGTTGCTGCAGCTGTTGCAGATGATGATGAAGATGAAGATGAAGATGTTGATGTTGTTTTGTGTGCTTTGTTTACTGCTTATGTTAGTGCTGGTGCTGCTAATACTCATTGTGATGATGATGATGATGATGATGATGATGATGATGATGATGATGATGATGATGATGATGATGATGATGATGATTACGACGACAACGACAACGACGACGATTTGAGAGAGCAACATTAGACGCCCAGTGATCGTCACTTAAAAACCTGTATAATTATGATTGACGCCCGGGTAAAGCTGTGAAGAACAACAGGGTAGAGATGGGGTGTCGAGATTATCGGCCAGAAGGCCATAGAGAGGGCGCCACCAGCTAGCCGTTGGCCTGCATATCGTCAAGATGGAGGTCAGGTCGTCCGGTGCTGGATATCAGAGGTCCTTGAGTCGGGTGAACGAATTCGGGTGGGTGGGTATATCTGCATGTGTATGACTTGCTTACTAAGATGGCGTCCCATCACCGAAAGTAATTATTACACCGATAATAACGTACAAAACTGCCAAGGACAACTGTTGAACAACTGATATTACGTGAGGACAATAGCAGTTACGATTTCTAGGCCAGTATGCCTCGGGAACAAAGAAACACAGATGAATATTGGAAATATCACAGTGACCTTTCTTTTTATAAGGGACGATTACGAACTTGACCACTTTGGCCGGAATACCAATATCTTGAGGGATTCGTTTGACGCTGGTACGGAAGTAAGCAATGTGTTAATTGCAAGTAAACCAACAATCGAATTATCAATTTCACAGTTGCTGCATGTGTTGTAATCAATCAATCAATCAATCAATCAAAATACCAATCAAGTTGTACTAATATTTCAAAAACTGATCAATCCTGCAGTGTCCTTTATAATTATTCCTTTTGATGCTGGTATGTCGCCATACGTTGGTGGGATACATCTGTGCATCCGTCACTGTATCTGGTGCGTATTAATTCTTAAAGTACAATTCAACGCCCCTTTTAAGACCCCACACTATAAGACTTCGTCTCTTTTGAGACCTTGTCTTTTCGCACTTTTCGTTCATACGCCTTGCAAAATAATGTACCCCCATTTGATGACTCCCTCTTTTGTAAGACTTGCTTTTCTCAGATTTGTGGAGGTCTTGTTCCACTGTAGTGCACCCTGCTGCTGCTCCGCGTTACGTTGGCGTCACACGGGCGATTCAATCGGAAAATTTATCCGATCGGGAGCCGATCGCAAATCAAATCGTAGGCCATTGACCCGTCACACGATGAACGATTGACGAACGATAACTCCACGCGAGCGGGGCGGAAGTGACGTATCACAGTGAACACGGCAAACGCGCTGCGCGAGAGCAGACGCTAATGTTCGCTCTACCTTTCTGAAAAATACCTTTCAGCATTATGCCTTTGCGAGAAAGTAAGTTCCCAGACAGTTGCAATTAATGGTTCCCGACCGCTGTACACGCCTAAAACGTCTCCTTAATATCTGAGTAAGAAACTGTTCTTCCAAAAAGTTTTGAATCGACGAAGGGACGCTGTCCACCATTTGTTCAAGTCACGGCGTGAAGGCCGCAACGACGTGTTCTGATTGGCTTTGCGCTACGATTGCCCTACGACAGTCTCGCGGGGATAGAACAAGTTCTATCGCTCAAAGCTACGAGGGAATCTCATAAGACAGAGTCGTAGCTTTGTCGTAGCTCTTTTCTAAGACTGTGCGACTGTAAATCTTAGGAAAATGGCAGCGTGTGACGGCCCCATTACTGGCTGAGTGCCGTGGGCTGATGTGGACGAACCGAAAGTGGGCGCCACCAAAACGGGAGAGAACAAACCGCGGGGTCTGTTTCGTTGAAATCACAACAAATCTCAATTTCAACAAATCCAACACCGCGGCAGGCTTCCATCCGGTTGGTAACTTTCTCGTGCAACTCGGCCCTGCTCACGTGAGCGTGACGACACGACTGGTGGCCCTGTCTGACCCCTTGTTCTGTCGCCGCCGCCAGGTTGCAACTGTGACGATGTGACGCACAGACGTTGGAACAGACAACGAATCCTTTATTACACCACAAACTACCCGTCCAACTGTTCACATACTGGTACAGTGACGAAAACCAACATCCACAAATGTCTGCTGGCGCCCCATAAACCAAAGTACTACCAAGACACTGATTGAATGAGGGAAAAACCCTGTAACGTCTGCTTGCATGCACCGAATGGAATTCTTTGACCTAGTTATTCATCCAGTCATTCTAACGTCAGTCCATGCAGAGTGTTGTATCTAAACAACGATGTTACTGGGGTACGGTTGTTTGAAAATCGCCCAGCGCTTTGCACGGTTCACATGGCGATTCACTTCTTTCCGTGATTTTGCACAGCCAAAATTGTTCGACCAAAATACAAATACAGTTATTGTCGTCCAAAATACCTTACATTTTGATGATTATAAAAACTTTTTTTTTTAGATACGTAAAATTTTAAATACAGATAGTTATTGTCGTCCAAAATACAGTTAAAAATCGGTGGCGAGTGGTCAATCAAATCAAATTCAAATCAAATCAAATCAAATCAACTTTATCATCTGCAATTTCTCCATGTGAGATAATCAAGTTAGCAAATAAACAATGGCGACTGCACGTGAGAGCGAACAACAAAAAGACCAAAAATCACTGAACTCACGTTAGAATGACGAACACGGAACAAATAACGGCGACGTTTCGACCTCTTGGGTCTTCCTCATGAAAAGTTAATTTGATTTGATTTGATTTGATTTGAATTAGGCACTACTTTACGTGTATGCTGTAGGTATGGCAATGCACAACTAGGGCGGCTAAATGACTACCCAGTACATGCACTTGCTTCACGTCGTTTTACAGACGACCTGCCGAATTGAACATGAACAATAGGATAGTGTTTGCACCGAAAGAGAATGGTGAGAAACAGAGCTCCTTTTCTTGTCGTGTCCTAATCACTGCAGTCATCAAGGACACGACATAGTTCCCAGCAAGGACTGGGCAGCTCAAGGTCACTGCGTGTCCACTTGCATTCTGTGTCCGAGATGCTAATCGGGACGGATCTGCTTCGGAAAGTAGCGGCTTGTGAAGCCATGACGTGCTCGGTAGGTCACTGGGAACACGAAACCAGCTGACAGGCGCACCGAACAGCTGCGTTTGTCTTCGTTTCCTATTCATGTTTGTTGAACTTTGTCATTTATTAAATAACTGATATCTTTCACGTGTGCATGTATCAATTTACGCAAAACTTTGATGAACAGGTTTTTGTATTTACAATTTTAATAACGTGCATAAAGGCAGCATTGAGCTATTTGTCCAACGAGCCAAGATGTCTCTTTCCACACGACAGACTGTTCACGCAATTCGGTCATGTGCAATTCTATTGTTGATGGTTAAATTCAATGAACTGCCTGTTATAAATGGAAAGAGAGAGACAGAGAGGGGGAGAAAGACAGAGACAGAGAGATAGTCAGTCAGATAGAGAGAGAGGGGGGGAGAGAGGGGGGGGGGAAGAGAGAGACAGAGATAGAGCGAGGATGTGAGAGAGAAAGAGAGAGAGATCGAGAGAGTGTGAGAGGGAAAGAGAGAGGGACAGAGAAAGAAAGAGACAGACCGTGAGAGTGTGAGAGGGGAAGAGTGGGGGAGAGAGACAGAGAGGCAAGACAAACGGACAGTAACAATCGAAAAAACACAAACAAATGACAAATACAAGAAACAACCTGTTTACTGTTTACATAGACAACACAATAGATACACTCAGAAGATACATCTCCGGGACTTTCCATGCTGATGATCTTGCAGTCTGGACAGCATCAGAACATACCACCACGGCAACACATACAATGCAGGAGGAATCCATGAACTGCGTCACAAAATGGGCAAACAAGTGGTTGGTCGTCATCAACAGGATCAAGACGGTGGTCACCTGCTTCTCTCTTTTCTCCCAACCGAGAGAAGTTCAGCCTCCAGACAGACGGAGAGGAAGTCCCACAGCAAGACACGCCAGCCTACCTTGGAGTGACACTGGATACAAAGCTGACATGGGCTCAACAAGTCAACGACATGGAAAACAAGTCCACGAAAAATATGGCTTGCTGATACTCAATGGGGAGCCAACAGCAGAATCCTTAAGCAAGTCTACACAGGATCTGTGCGACCCCACCTAGAGTACGCATCCACTTCATGGTCTACACCAGCCAGAACCAATACGGCCAAATTGAGCAAAATACAAAATGCAAACCTCAGTTTTAACACTGGCGGCATCAAAACCACACCAATCCTGGAGAGGACGTTCAGTTCAGGAGGATTCTCCCTCTGACACATTGCTGATAAGACCTATGCGGAATAAGCGCTTAAACGGGGACGTAGAAGAAGAATAAAAGAAACAAAAGAATAAACAAACAAGCAACCCAACAAAAGTAATACATACAAACATGTATTTTTTACAAAACAACAACAAAAACAAAGACCGAAAAGACACGAACAAACACAAAGAAAACCAACATTCTACAGTATGCATGCTTTTACCACAAATATCCGCAGGGAAAAGCTCTTTGTGCTGTACCTTTGACTATTGTGGGTCCACTCTGACCCCCCAGTAACAGATCAGCATAGTTGTGGAGACTGAAGGGCCACGGGCCAGAGGCAGGGAGGAAGAGAGTCAGGTCCATTTGTGTCCACTCTCTCTTGTGTTTTGTGATAAAACAATTGACTCTGATCGCTGCTATGCTGCCGGCACCGCGCCGGTTTGTCTGCAACACTTAGTGGGTGGAGGGGAGGGGTGGAAGGGACGCTTGGGGGTGGGGGGAGGGGCACAAAATACGTTTAATGTGGATAGAGGAAGGTCCAGATAGTTATGTAAGAGTGATTGGAAATGTCATCACTATTTTCGTATTTCATGTGTTATTTTTCCCCCGACCTGGGGCAAGCAAGTTTCACTACCACGCAGTCGTAAGATGAAAAGAAAAGACGACTTGAAGAAGTTGATTTCATTGGTGTCGGTAGGTGGGTTGCGGGGGGGGGGGGGGGGGGGGGGAGGTGGGGGAGGTATATTACTAAGGTTCAAAAAAAAAAAGGAGGACTGAAAAAATACGATTATCATTTTTGGTTTGCTCCATGCACGCGCATGGTCGTGTCGATGTCTAGACACTGATAAGATCTACATGGGGGCGGGCAGGGGAAGGAATTCACAGATCTTGGTAGTCCTTGTGGCCGCCACCGCCATCTTGTCTCCCCTGATTACGCTGACCGCCAGACACTGACAGAGTGCAGAGGCCATTGTTTTGTCGTTTTACACATCTCGCCACCAATTTGCTTCTTCGCGGCCATTAACTGATATTTGTGTGAGTACAGCGGAACTCCCTTTTAAGACCTACACAAATCTTAGATAATCAGGACTTTAAATCGTCGCGATATAACCTTCGTGGTTGAAAACGACGTTAAACACCAAATAAAGAAAGAAAGAAAGGACTTTAAAAGGAGGGAGTCTTAAAATGGGGGTACATTTACAACGGCTATGAACAGAAAGTCTCAGAAAAGAGGGTCTTAAAAGGGCGGGAGTATTAAACTGGGGGGTCTTAATATGGGGGTTCCACTGTACAACTTTCGTTTTACTGTTGGCCTCGTCTTTTTTACATTTAGTCAAGTTTTTTCTTCTTATTCTGCGCTCGTGGGCTGCGACTCCCACGTACACGTGTAGTCCGCACGAGTTGAAACCTCTTTGCCGACACATCTAGACAAATTCTAAATAAGAATAACGTGTACTTGACAGGTTATTGACACTCGTCGGCCTTGACTGTATGAATAAGTCGCTGAAATTTGCTTGCTTTGAATATCTGTCTATGTTCTAATTTGAATTTCTTTTTCTTTTTTCAGGTCGATGTTTGGGCTATCTTAATTTAAAATATTATCATTTGACTCCTGAGAGAAAAAAAACCCGTCTCCAATCGATATAGAGTAAATGGATGTGAAACTACGTTTACACGAGTTGGCTTTGTTTAGACATTCAAATGCAAGAGAACGCTAGCTTTTCTATCCTGGTGGCACACAGCAAGCCATGTAGTATTTTGCTTATCCTAGATCCTGCAGTCTGTAATCGCGTACCTTCTACCTCAAACTTCTAGACGGAGTCAGAGCAAAGACCTTGCACGGATTCCGTAGGGAAACATTCTTTGGTCGGAGTATCAAAATTGAAGACGATTTTTGTAACTATTCCTTTTACATTTAGTCAAGTTTTGACATAGAGGGGGAATCGAGACGAGGGTCGTGGTGTATGTGTGTGTGTGTGTGTGTCTGTGTCTGTGTGTGTGTAGAGCGATTCAGACTAAACTACTGGACCGATCTTTATGAAATTTTACATGAGAGTTCCTGGGAATGATATCCCCGGACGTTTTTTTCGTTTTTTCGATAAATACCTTTGATGACGTCATATCCGGCTTTTTGTAAAAGTTGAGGCGGCACTGTCACACCCTCATTTTTCAATCAAATTGATTGAAATTTTGGCCAAGCAATCTTCGACGAAGGCCGGACTTCGGTATTGCATTTCAGCTTGGTGGCTTAAAAACTAATGAGTGACTTTGGTCATTAAAAATCTGAAAATTGTAATTAACAATATTTTTTTATAAAACGATCCAAATTTACGTTCATCTTATTCTTCATCATTTTCTGATTCCAAAACATATAAATATGTTATATTTGGATTAAAAACAAGCTCTGAAAATTAAAAATATAAAAATTATGTTATGTTCAAAATTAAATTTTCGAAATCAATTTAAAAACACTTTCATCTTATTCCTTGTCGGTTCCTGATTCCAAAAACATATAGATATGATATGTTTGGATTAAAAACACGCTCAGAAAGTTAAAACGAAGAGAGGTACAGAAAAGCGTGCTATCCTTCTCAGCGCAACTATTACCCCGCTCTTCTTGTCAATTTCACTGCCTTTGCCACGAGCGGTGGACTGACGATGCTACGAGTATACGGTCTTGCTGAAAAATTGCATTGCGTTCAGTTTCATTCTGTGAGTTCGACAGCTTGACTAAATGTTGTATTTTCGCCTTACACGACTTGTTGAACTTCTCTTCCAAAGGGAAATATCTGACGTCAAAAGTGAAATAGAGCGCAAAAAGAGTCCACAGTGGGAATTCTAGCGTCACGTGAAACAAAGTTGTATCGATAATGAAGTTTGCCTCGGTGACTTCGTCACCATGAGCAGTGGAAAATTACTTCTGAGGTCTCTGCCTGACTTATAGTTTGACCCGACCTCATTAACATGATAATACACACGTACGTAAGATATATGATTTAGTTATGACTAGGGTGTTCTTTCTCACAGCCGAAGCAAATGACTTTGTCAGGATATACATTTTAATAAAATATACATGTATAAAGTATTATTTCTGATGTGAAGATTGATGTAATACCGGTATTTAAATTGAAATTGAACACATTATTTAAACACGGTAGTTGTAACTAATCACAACGATCTCAGTAAGTGTGCATACTTGGTGTGGACGCTAACAATTAAAGGAACCTTTGTCAATATGTTTTATGTACTTACGACGAACCCTGTCACTGATTCACCAACGATAAAAATCCGCAACAAATAGGCACAGCAGTAACGGCAATAACGTATCAACATTACAGTCAGAAACTGTGTCAGATTTTGAGGATTATTCAGTGCGATGGCATAAAATAGGTCAGGTCGAACAATACGAAACAGGATGACAATAACTCCATAATTGCAGAACAATGTAAATAGAGTGGAAATACAAGGGGAGAGAATACGCGCCAGGCTGACACACACGCAGCAGTATGGCGACGTAATAGTGACAAAAGTGATAATTACAAATATTACAAATATTTTATATTCACCTTCCCATGGAAATTACCATTGAGAATGCTGTCAGTCAATAATCCCTGAGCCCAAAATGATACTTACACACGATATAACCGTAAATTACCAATATAAGTCCTTTCACATCTACAACATCTGTTGGAAATGCGCTTAATTTCTGAAGATTAAAAGCGATTTATCGTCGATTTCGCATGTGCTGAGGAGCATTGTACCGGAATTTGACGCCGGGTTAACTTTGACTTCTGATGCTACATGTAATACGCCACGTGCCCAGTGCAAGAAGTGTTTTCACTGTAATTGTAATTATCATTGAAAGATTGCTCTGTTGGATAAGTTATCATCTGAGAAAATAAGCGCTCTAAATGAATACAACACGTGCAATGGAGTAAGTGAGAGTTATTCGGAACTAATCTCCTGGCACCTGAAAGAATAACAAGCGACTTTCATCCTCATTCATTGATTGTCATCATATATAAGTGATAGGTAGGTTTTTTGTTTTTTTTCTTCTTGTTTTTTTTCTTTTTCTTTTTAAAATTTTTAATCACTTTTGGCGCGTATAGGCCGCTATACAGCACAACGTGTGTCGCCACCCTGCTGTAGCCGCAGCACCCTGCCCGTTCCTCTGGCGACAACGCTCGCCTAACTGCACTTTAAACAGCCGTCCACTCCGTCACAGACAACAACTATTTCAAATGGCCGCCATTAAGAGTCAGGGGCACTTAAGTCACTCCTCGCATTGACATTCCTCAGTAAAGGGATGTAATTCAAATTCAATCGACGTGAGGGCCAGAGGAAACCACACGGTTAAGGTAGATAGGACTGACGTTATGGTAACGTGTTGTGACGAGACAAAGAGGATCGCACTTTAATGAACTTCCCACAACAAAATCAATTCTTTGTTTCCTTTTCTTAAAGCTGCACAAGGCACCTGTAAGAAATTGTGGAGCGAATTTAAGTGTCTTAACTTAGGTTGTTTTGTCATCACTTGCTCAAGAAGAATAACGGAAAATTTAAATTTAAATCTTTTTTTTTTTAAAGGTTAATAATTATTGTCAGTTTTCGCTGCAGCCAAAACAAAGCACACACACACAAATCTTCTGCCCATGCACAGAACCCCCCCCCCCCCCCAACCCTTTCACTCTCCCCCTCCCTTTATTTTTCAAACTTGATTGAACGAGGATTTTTCCTGTTCAATATCAATTCTAAATCTATATAACAACAATTATTTTACTCCAGAGGGTGGAACATTTGTTTGCTTTAGTTTGAGCTTCTGTTCCACACCATGCATAAAGCAACAATTTAGAGAAGAATGTGCCAGAGAATTCATGCTATTCGCTTGTGATGTTTGCTTGAATTTTTCCCTGTGCAAACTCCAGAGACAAGCCTAGTTTATCATCTCCACGCAACATAAACCGTAACAGCGTTTCTTTATTTAATGCCGTCGTTTGTGGAAAACAGTCGCTTGAACGCTTTTAAATGCTCGTTAGTAGAGTCATTTTGCAGAGTGGCGCGACAAAAAATAATGCATGATACCTTTCACCCCGCCCTAAGCCCACCCACCTAGCGACTTACTCAGCAGAGAACGCACAAAATAAGCAAGAAAGAATTTTTTATTTTTGTTTTGGTAAAAATATAAAAAATGAAAGAAAAAAAGCGCACGGAAAATTGGTCTTGCATACATTTGAGTTTTTTTAATCACTTCAGCTTGGAGTCGATTAAAATAACATCAAGAGAGAGAGAGAAAAAAAAGGTCGCAGACGGAAGTCGCGGTGATATCCCTACAACCTTCCCCCAAAGCCCCCACTACTCCCCCTACCCCTCCCCATTCGCGCATCCCCGCAGCCTTGTTCTCAAATTAACACGATAATCGCACATAATGTGAACATCCATGACAGATTGAACCAGGCATGGGAATGGAAAAAAGTTAAAAAAAGGCTGAACATTTGTAATTAATAGCCCTGCTAGGGAGGTTTGGGGGTATTTTGGGCGGAATTTTTTTTTCTCCAAAGAACCCAACTGGTGTAATTTGGTGTCATCTTAGCTCCAAGTTTGCCATTATATTCAGTTTTTAGAACCATTTTTGCCTCCCCCATTTATTTTTTCGGCGGACACTTTTGCTTTTTCGGCGAAACAAACAAAAAATTCGGCGGAAATTTGCCTTTCGGCGGACAATTCCCATGCCCGTTGAACGCCAAAAGAGTGGGAAGTCTTTAACGCCACAGTGTATGTATATGACCCTGTCTAGTACACCCATTCTCAAGCACCATACTTAAAGCGACTTAGGTAACCAATCGTCTTTGTTGTCCCCTCGACCCTTGACACCGCGGAATTATATTAGGACAGGTAAATAGTCCGCACTTTATTAATGACACCGTCGCCATTTGCCGCTTGTCAGCCTGGGTTAGCCGAGAAGATAAATGGGGGGAAGGGAGAGGGAGGGGGTGATAGTTAAAGGGTCGGCGTGATGGCTTGACATTAAGGTAACATAATCTCTCGCATTAAGACGGCTGACGTCGAGATTAGAGATTTTATACACCTAGATGTGGTGAGGACACGACTATCGTTGACGGGAACTGATTTTATTGATCGAGTATTTAAGGAGAAAAGCGAAAGGTGATGTTGGGCGAGCTATGGAGGTGGGGTGGTGTGGGGGGGGGGGGGGGGAGAGAGACAGACAACGGAAGAGACTGAGCATGGAACAATCACAAGATAGAACGAAAGAAACAAAGAATTAAAGAGAGAATGACAGAAAGAACGAAAGAACAAAAGAAAGAAAATATACAAAAAAGAAATCGTACAAGGAAAAAATTTAAACAAACAATAATTTATACGCGCTCAAATAAACTCCGCAAGGTTTCACGGCCAATATATTTGCTAATTTCTCAAACAATTTGGTTTTGACAAATACATAAATATAACATCCACAGGCTCACTCCTAGGCCTCAGTAACATTCATTTTTGATATATCCTCAAAGTTTCCCCGAACCTAATGCATCACGACACAAAAGGGAGCTAATCAAATAAACAAATGTTAAGTCCCCTAATTATGTGCACAGTTAACATTAACAGTGATTTAATTCCGTTTTGTGCAGACAATAGATCAGAAAATAAGCTACATCTTTTATGTTTTAAAATATGAGCGAGCTTCATTTCAACGTACATAAAATATATTTTCGTGGTAGAAAAAGGGAGCCGCGAACAGAAAAAAGTGACACCCCTTTTCTAAAGTGCACAGTTTACATTTGAATGTAATGTCGAGATGCAATTACATAAATAAATGGATAAATAAGTAAACACACTTCAACAGAGTGTTTTATTTACTTCAGCACAATACATGGTTTCATTTCAACCAAATACACCTGCACGACAGAAAAAGAGAGAGAATAGAAAAACCGTTTTGTATACCTTTTATGTGCAGACTTTACCGTGATCTAATTCCGTTGTGTACCGACAAGCCTTGCCACAGGTCGTAAAACAACAGCAAGTGTTCTTCCCTGCGAGGGGCGGGGGTAAATAGGGGATAAAGCGTCAATTTCTTCTGTTTTTATGGACGTTTACTTATAAACATATCGATTTCACAGCAGGGCAAATTGCGAGACGCAGCAGACGACACACCCGTTCAACCCCGACCTGTCTACAAGGGGAATCATTTTAAGTTGCCAAGTTGTCGTTCTTGTCGGCTTTTGTGTTTTTCGCGGCGAGGGGGGAAGACAGAAGGTTGTTAAGAGAAATCGTCATCAAAGTGTCAGCTTAAAACATTATCGTTTGCGTCACAGTGTTGTGTTCTGCTGCACGCCGTTTAATGGACGGAACGGACCAGGAAATCTGCGTGCATTCTTATCTGCTGATGCGTCCTAACTTTTTTTTTTTTTAATCGGCAATGCAGGTCACTGCAGTTTCTGCATCTTGGGAGGTTGTTATCTTCTGCGTTGTTATCCTTTGCGCGCGTAGAAAGATAGATAGATAGATAGGGATGGATAGATAGCACACACATACACACGCACGCACACACGTACATAGAGATGCACGTACGGACACACACAAGCACCCCCCCTCCCCCCCGCTCACACATACACACTGAGGCGATTTGGACAAAATGCGCGTTAAAATAAGCTATAAGTAATATATATTCTTTTTCAGGCAAAAAATCATGTTCAAAATAAGCTTTTTAGATCACACAAAAGTATAATGAAAGTGGCAATTCATCAACATTCAAGTACTGGAAAAATACTGAATAGATTTTCAACACAAAGGCTGGTTTGGTTAAGTGATAGGCAAAGCTATAAAGGCTTAACAATGTAAAGAGATTCATTATAAGAACAATTTACAATACATTTGTAAATACATATAATATAACTTCACTGTCATTATATACGTTCAACTTTGCTATAATGTTGTTAATTGAGAACACAAGACGAGGTTTGAAATAATATTGCAAAATTGATCAAAAAGATTGTTTAAAAATGGAAGCTTTCTAAAAAAAATATAAGAAAAAGGAGAGTCAATACTATATCAAAGATTGAGAAAATGGAATTAACAATTCCAAAATATCGCCCACCTTTCAAGTTCAAACACGCAACTAATGTCTATTTATAGAGTACATGAATATTATGAAAGCACTGACCACAGTTCTGAAAAATATCACGTTAAAGCTACAAAATGTATATAAATGCCCGATGTTTGGGAAAAAGCTCAAAACAAATATTTGGTTTTTCCTATTCAACAGTTCAGCCGACAGACATGGATTTATTGGGGTGGGGGTGGGCTTTTTTCCTCTCGATCTCTTGGAGCAAGACCAAACAAAAATGGAATGTTGGCCTCTCTCTCTCTCTCTCTCTCTCTCTCTCTCTCTCTCTCTCTCTCTCTCTCTCTCTCTCTCTCTCTCTCTCTCTCTCTCTCTCTGGACAAAGAAACAAACACACACTCACACTCATACACATACACAAGTGTGTGTGTGTGTGTGTGTGTGTGTGTGTGTGTGTGTGTGTGTGTGCGCGCGCGTGTGTGCGTGTGTGCGCGCGCGTGTGTGTGTCTGTGTCTGTGTGTGTGTGTGTGTGTGTGTGTGTGTGTGTGTGTGTGTGTGTGTGTGAGCGTGTGTGTGTGTGTGTGTGTGTGTGTACGTGTCTGAGTGGCTGTGTGTCTGTCTGTCTATGTTAGAATGTCTGCGTGCCTTTGCTTGTGTGCATGTCTTTGATTGCCTGCGTCTGTAAGTGTGTGCGTGCGCCCATTTCCGAATCATGATTGTTTTCAAGGATTTCTTGGCGACACAATTATTTCAGATCATCATCATCATCATCATCATCATCATCATCATCATCATCATCATCATCATCATCATCATCATCATCATCTCTCCCTCAGATTCTCCTTCTTCGCCTAATGTCTACCGGCTATAGGAGCCATCATAAAAGTTCTCCTCTTCAAAGATACAACAAACGCTTTCCAAGTCATCGGTTACAATAGACAACCAATTCCTCTGTTACAGAAACTATACCATCGCTGAATATTCTTTTCCGGTAGAAGGCAGCTTCGTCGCCACATTCGTGTCATGTCCACGACGTCATGTTCAGAGTCCTTTGTTGTAGTAGACGACGTCATCCTCTACTTCCTTCTGAAGTTCCGGTTCCAATGCATCGCGGGAAATCTGTATGAGGACGACAACAACAATACAAGAATTGTAAGGGAGAGCCGAACATGGTTTACCCACAGCAACTAGCTAGAGAACGAGCTACGTAGTACATTGTCATTGTGCATGCAGAGCATTATTTCAGTGTTGATACGTCAAAGAATACAGCATCAATTTACCACAGAGGCTAATTGTGAAAAGGAAGGCCATATACTTTGTGACGTTAACATTTCGTGCAAATTTACAGAGAGAGTGAAAGAACGAAAGAGAGAGAGAGAGAGAGAGAGAGAGAGAGAGAGAGAGAGAGAGAGAGAGAGAGAGAGAGAGAGAGAGAGAGAGAGAGACAGACACAGACACAGACACAGACAGAGAGACAGAGACAGAGAGACAGAGAGACGCAGACAGAGAGACAGAGACAGAGAGAGACGCAGAGACAGAGACAGAGAGAGACAGAGAGAGAGAGAGACAGAGAGAGTGTGTGTGTTTTGAGATAGATAGATAGTGAGAGTGAGTGAGGAAGAGAGAGAGAGAGCCATGGGGGTGGGAGTCACATAGGCAGACACGCACAAGGAATAGTAATTTCGCCTGACAATAATTAACACTATTGAGAAAGGAGATGACGACGACGAAGAAACATTACATACTTAATGTGTGTAAACATTTTAGGCAAAACATAATATTAAGACTGACTGACAGACCAACACATAGAAAATACAGGCTGGGATGATAGACAGACAGACAGACAGAACCAGAGCCAGAGACAGACAGAAGGCTGCACATAGCACCAAGGAGAACCAACAGAAACTTTCTACGGCAATCAAAGCGGGAAGGAAATGCGTGTAATGATGTCTATGAGGCTAAGTGACATCTCCATTGCCAGAGCCCCTGTCACCCTCCCCACTATCACCCGCTGCCATCACAACAGCACGCGCACTGGAATGTCAGGCAAAACATAAAGCAAACAATGCCCCTACACTGCCTGAATGTGTGTAGATGGACAGATAAGCATGAGAGAAAACCAACACTCTCTCTCTCTCTCTCTTAGTTCCCATCATCAAAATGTTCTTATTGCCTCCACTCCCCCCCCCCCTCCCCCACACACACACACTTTCTTGCCTCCACCCCCCCCCCCCCGCCACCCAAACAATGTATCTTCACTTACAAACCTTAATTTTTTGGTTTTAGAACAATAGATTAATAAATAGAAGAATAAATATATAAAATACTTCCTTAAACATGGATCCCATTATTATGATACATTTGTTTGTTACCTGAACTAAGCTTTAGATGAAAACAAGTTTTTCAATCAATTTTGTCGCTAAGATAAGATACATGTACATATTTGACCACTCTAATCATGACCAAGCCCATGATGGGTTCCTACGTATATATTACACTTTAAAGAACTGACATTGTCATTTTGTCAACAACATGCCTGAACAAATGCTTGAAATCATGTTAAGACATATTAATAAGAACTAAAAACTGCGGAAAACGGATTAAGCAAGCAGTGTTTCCGGTAAGTTGCATTATTTTATCGTTTTAAGAACATTTGGGGGAACCATTTTAGTTCAAGGGGGAATTTGTTGTGCCGGTGAAATCTTTATCATCTCTTATTAACATGTCTTTTACAATTTATTTGCCGAGTCTTTCCACTGACCCTTCCTTCGTCGAAATGGCCGCATACACTGACTCCGAATTACACGCACGCACGCTCAAACACACATTAGTACAATTCTCACTGTTGATTCCGAACGGATGGCAAGCATCCTCCAGCCAATGAGCGCACGTCTTTCGGTCGACACCCACTTTGCAAATGGCGGTCAGTTCAGCATCAATTAAATTGTAAAGAAATGCAATTTAAACCCACAAGAAAATACTTAACCACACACACACACACACACACAAACGCACACATATACACACACACATACACACCCCCCCCCACACCCCACACACACACGCACACACACACACACACACTAAACCCACGTTCTCTTTCTGACAGAAATGAAGACAATGGCGTCAGCGCAATGCAAATTGAAACGAATATGGGAGCGATGCGGGAGAAAAGGGCTGTAGCGTGGAACGGGCGGGCAAATGTGTCAAAGTGAGTGGAAACACTGAGTTTTATGCCGCCAGCATTCCGACAGTCTGTCAAGTGCCAGCGTGCTTCCACACCGCCAGGGGAAGACTTGCAGGAAAGGTGGAAAGCCTTTTAATGGAACCGCCGCTGCAGCTTGACTTTATTACTGTCTTTTGTCGCTGAGGACTGGCGGAGTGGGGAGGGGAAGATAAAGAAAAGTTTGTATTTTGAGAGGTTGTGCTTAGTATAAAATATATATATACAACGTTAAAAAGCGCAAAAAAGTAAACGACGGACTCACATGCGAGCCTATATTGAAACAAGTATGGTTTTTTTCTGACATTTTTCACCAGCCGGGACAGCAACATTCAATTCAATTCAGTACAACTTTATTATTTGAATGTAGGACAAACAGAATTTTTTCTTGATATTGACTAAATGTTTTCGGGGAATCGAGACGAGGGTCGTGGTGTATGTGTGTGTGTATGTGTATGTGTGTGTGTAGAGTGATTCAGAGAAAAGTACTGGACCGATTTTCATGAGATTTCACATGAGAATTCCTGAGTATGATATCCCCAGAATTTTTTGATAAATGTCTTTGATGACGTCATATCCGGCTTTTTGTGAAAGTTGAGGCAGCACTGTCACGCTCTCATTTTTCAATCAAATTGATTGAAATTTTGGTCAAGCAATCTTCGACGAAGTCCGGACTATGGAATTGCATTTCAGCTTGGCAGCATAAAAAGCAGTTAATTAGTTTGCTCATTAAAGTTGTCATAAAAATCGAATTTTCATTTACAGATTTAAAAATGATTGCATCGTATTCCTAAATTTCTCATGAATTCAAAAATATATATCTGTCATGTTTACTCTAAAAATGTGCTCAGGATTACAGAAAATAGGTTTAAGTAAGTAAGCTTACTGCGTTCGCTGCGAGGAGACGACGTGACCTGTCTCGGTCTTTTGGTGTGGTTCCAGGTTAGTCGAGACTATCTTGATATAGTCTCGGCGATGACTGGTTTTTGGTGTTCATCTGTTACTTTGATGCCGACAGCTTGACTAAATGTTTTTCTATCGCTTCACGCGACTTGTTTAAGATGTTAATATCATCTTGTCAAAACATCTTTGCTGGTTAATCTTTTTTAAAAGTAACTCAACATCTTCTTGTTCTAAATAAAATATCTACAAGAAGTTTTGTTTTCGACGAACATAATATAAAGTAGAGTCTTTCGTTAACAACAGTACTTTAAAATGTTTGCCAATTTTTTTTCAAAAAAAAATGTCGATGTTATCTTGTTCGAAGTACTGACAGCTTTTATACACAACATCAACATCAAAATGTAATGAACTTCGTGTTCAACATGTTGTGGAATAAAATACACGTATATATAGTTGAACTAGTTGACAAGAACCAGCTTCTCAGTCAGTGGGTAAAACCAACTCCAGACTCAACGCTGGAGAAGTGCAAAACATCGGTACTGCGTAGGCACCACCAGCATGTCAGCAGAATCTTGTCAACAAAGTCGTCTAAAAGTAATTAAATGAAAGAGAAATGTGAAAAGTGTTACCACAGTTCACCCCAAGACGTCGCGCAACAAAACCGACAAAACTTGATTTACGCGTCATCTTCTAACCTTTTTTTCGCGCCTAACAGAGCTTGTATGTTTCTGTTCATTTTATTTAAACAATCAATTCCAAAAATACCGAGAAGCATGTAAGATGCGGCGCATCAAACCATAAAAACTAGTGTAAATGTAACATTCTATTTTGTCAATAATTAAACGTTCCAATAACCTACCTTTCTTGTTTTTTGATTCTGAATTTTGGAACGTTGGCAGGCTATCTGTTTTTGGAAGATAGAAACAAGTGAAATGTGCCAAGATGATGCTTTTTTTTAAGTGTCCAGGTAGGTAACACAAATTTCGTTCACATCTTTGTCCTGCTTGCGGACGGTTTGGCCGACAAACAAAGATATGGTTAAACAAAAATGAAACGGGGTGCCGGATAGGATGAACGGTAAAAAGTGACAAAGCCAAACCAGACTCAGTTTCGACTTTACCCTGCAGGGTCCCGCAGCGCACAGGGTGCAAAGAAAGGAACCCGTCTCACTCCCTGCATACCAGGCTGTCATAATTCCGGCTGCACTTGGCGTAATGAAGCCCGACACTTTTTGTCATTGCCGCTGTCATTGAGGACAAGCGCCATCTTCCTGCCCCTCCAAATCTCCTCCAGAACAAAATGGGGGTCAGCCGGTGCATGCGCTGCGCACGCCGGGTCTAAGGGAGATAACACGTGGTGCAGTGGGCGCGACATAGTCGCCGCCCTTCTTTCTCACTCGCTCACTTGCGTTGATGGGGTCTAAGTCGACCAAAAGAGTGGGATTCCCTGTAGGTGGAGTTCCTGTAGAAGGATTCCCTGTACACAGGGAATCGCAGAGGGTGGAGTCCCTGTAGCGTTTCGCTGATCTTGCTGAAAGTCACGTGATGCTTAGCGACATCGGTAGAATTTGTTGTTTTTCTATCTTTTTTTTAAATATTATTTAGGAATACGAGTATGGTTTGCAATTTGTATTGAAAAAAAGTTTAAATCGATAACTAAATGAAAGAAAACGCAGCTAAAATAAATTACTCGTAATAACGACAAACTGCAAAGCGTTCCATTAGCATCTCACTTCCGTTTGACGCCATGGAGTTACTTCAAGCTGAGACAATTTGATGAAGTGAGGTTTCCTTAACCAAATCATTTCGAATTATACGACGTTCTTACCGAAGCATGTTAGCTTGGCTGATTGCCGCACGTAAATTCAGGAATTCTAACAGATTTTCTTGTGGAACCGCCATTTTGGAAGGGGAAGTAACGCTAAGGTAACTCAAATCGGTTTACGACAGTCACGCGCTTGGTGCGAGATTTGGCGCTATCGTATTTTCCTGCGAGATTTGGCGCTATCGTATTTTCCTACAGGAACTCCACTCTCAGGGAATGCCCCTACAGGAACTCCGCCTACAGGGAATCCCACTCTTTTGGTCGACATAGACCCCATCAGCCTCACTGTCTGAGCTCTGTTCCTTATCTCTGCCCCAAGTCCACCCCGCTCCTGCACGTGTTACCAAAGATTTGGATCCGAACGGTGGCGGTACTGACTCTGTTCATCAAATCACCAACAAGTTAGTTTGCTGTCATTTCGGCAGAGCTGTCCAACTGTCCACCTTGGGGGAAAGGTGACGCCAACAATAGTACTGCCTGAATCCTCGGAAAACTGAGTGCCCGATACTTTAACTACCATTTCGACACATTTGCCACAGGAAATGAGCAACATTTACATGAAACAAAGAGCGGATACTTCCACTAAGCCCTACTTAACTCTGGTGATGCCAATTGAATACCTCTTTCTGAAAGATTAAGGCCCAAAAAGTTCAACAAAATCTCAGCATACCACGCTCAGTCAGTTCACTGCCTTCACCAGACACTCAATGATTGTGTCGGAGTACACAAAAATGGGCCCCGCCTTGCAACACGAAAGTGATTACGGAATTGCAGAGAGCGAAAAGTACGCGGTTGCACTGCGGTAAAATCACTTAGATGACAGGGAAAGGGGGATAACTGATGAAAAAGGCGCGCTACTCGGCACTGCCAAATACCTGGCGTAACGTACGTAACGCCGGCACGTGACAGTAGATGCGAGGGACAAATGGAGGTAATTAGCCAATCACATGCAATCGCCGTGATGGCCAAATGAATGTAATCATTTCATCACGTTTTATCACGGCCGAACTTGTTAGGCAACGCGTATTCGGGACACATGTTTTTCTCATTATCAAGAAGCGTAACGGCTCTACATCAAAAACATGTTGAAGTATATGGGGTAAGCCAAGTCCAAAACATAGCTTGAGTGGATACAGGGTAAGCCGCTTCACGCTTTCTTTTAGAGATTTAGTAAGTGAGGCAAACGTCCACACGAAAAGTAGGTTTTCACGAAATGACCTTCGATGACAGGAGACTGATTTCAATGCGCATGAAGCTTGACTGAAACCGTCATAATAAAATCGATTTAACAAAAATTTGGTTAAAAAACTAGTACAATTCTTCATTCCGTCATGCCTAGTTATATATATGACAGGCAAAAGGACAAAGAGAATCGGGCATGGACTCTCTCGAGAGCATGGAGACTCACTCACTCACTCTCTCTCTCTCTCTCTCTCTCTCTCTCTCTCTCACTTTTTAATTTTTAATTTTTCAATTTTATCATTGTGTGTCTGTGCTTCCCAAGGACAGATGGTAAGAAAAGGCGTAGCCTTAAATCTTAATCCTTGTTAAATAAAGTTCAATTCAATGCAATTCAATTCTCTCTATCTATCTCTCTCTCTCTCCCTCCCTTCTCTCTCTCCCTCCCTCTCCCTCCCTCTCCCTCCCTCTCTCTCTCCCCCCCCTCTCTCCCCCTCTCCGTCTCTCTCTCTCTCTCTCTCAGCCCTTTCCCTCTCCTCCCATTCCCCCCCCCCCCCCCACCACCCCCAAAACCTATCTTTTTTTCCATTCTCGTCGATAATGCAGGTGACTTAATAAGCTCATAGGTCTCTGTCAGCCCGCTGTGTGTGTAAATCAGCGGGCAATTTGCCTGCAAATGACGGCATTGTCAGTGTAGCATCAGATAGCGGGTAGCACGAGCATTGTTCTCCCTGCTCTGTCTGTGTGTGTCGTGCCGTGACGCCACATTGCACAAATCGGCAACACTCTATGTGTCGTGCACAACATCTGTGGTCCACACACACACGCACGCACGCACGCACGCACGCACAACACACACACACACACACACACACACCATCACCCTCGTCTCGATTCCCTGTGCGCGCGCGCGCAGACACAGTCACATACGCACACTATTACACCCACAGCCCCCCCCCCCCCAAAAAAAAAAAAAAAAAAAAAACACAAACCCAACAACCACACATCCCAACAACAACAACAAAACATTGTATTACGTGATATTAACCTACACTTTACACGTACCGAAAAGATTATTTTCAAGTATTACATGTATGTAATTCTTTTTCTTTTCTGTCAATTTTGTTTTTTTCTATGACAAAAAAAATATCATAGGGCAGAAAAACTGTTACTTTGTAGCATCACGCATAAAGAACTTGCCATCGTGTAAGCATAACAAGGACGAATTGTGACTCTCAGAGGCTAAAGAGTTGAAGTCTTTATAGATATGTTTAGATAGACTGATCACATCAACTATGAATACCCCCGTATGGTTTTTAAGCCTAAAACAACAGAACTTTGGGCCTGGCATTTGTGAAATTGCACATCACTATACCCTGTTAGCTTAGCCTGCCCTGAATGTTATGGCAAAAATAAACACCGCTGAAGATCAAAAGTAGATAGAAAGTATCTTTTTTGGAAGTTGTGTTGGACAACGAACCAGTTCAAAAGAGCTTCGTCATTTTGAAACACTGAACTGACTGTCAATCAACGGTCTACAAAAATATTAACGTCTAGACACTTGGAAAAAACCTCTACCTCCTCCCCTAAATCCTTGTCTGAGACCTCACCCCCATCCCCACCATCCCCCCCCCCCTCCCCACCTTACTCTCCCCCCCCCCTCCCCCTTCCAGAGAGCAAAAAGAACGACAAAGCGGCAGAAAAATGACAGTTGTCACACTTAGACATCCCCGTTGCAGTCAGCATGAAGGAGCGAGCAGTAAATCACGAGCGCTGGCTGGCACCTTTTCAAGTCGGGGCCGAGAGAGAGGCAAACTGCAGCCCCCGTGCGCCGCGCTCTTGTTTTCTTTCAATGCCGATTTGTGTCGTAAATGCTGCGCGTGACGAGCCAGGCATAGCGTGACGGCCCACACACTCGGGTGTCTGCACTCTCCAACCTGGCTCCATCGCATGGCGAGCAGTGCCTCGGCATTCTTTACACCGTTTTGAGTGTGTGTGTGTATGTGTGTGTGTGTGTGGTGTGGTGTGGTGTGGTGTGGTGTGGTGTGGTGTGGTGTGGTGTGGTGTGGTGTGGTGTGTGTGTGCGTGTGTGTGTGTGTGCCTTTTAATAGATCTAATCTAGGATCTTCTGAACATTCACATCAACGCCTGCTTTGAAAAACAAAATGCCCTGCAAACCCTAGAAGAGGACCCCACTAACAGCTTTACTTGCAACCTAAATCTTTATCGTAGAATTAACAAAAAACGTTGGGCCTTCTTACTTTTACATTGCTTAAACTGGGACCTTCTGAAAAATCACATCAACGCCCGCTTTTTAACTGAAACATATTTTTTTTAATAAAAATGTCATGCAAACCCTTAATTAAAGAAGACTCCACTAAACAGCGTTACTTCCAACCTAAATCTTATCGTAGAATAAAAAATAAAAGGTTGGACCTTCTTACTTTCTGGTTACCTAATCTGGGACCTTCTGAAAATTCACACCAACGCCTCCTTTTTTACATAAAAAAAGGTTACGCAAACCCTAGAAGAGGACCCTACTAACAGATTTACTTACAACCTAAATCTTTATCGTGGAGTTCAAAATAAAAGGATGGACCTTCTTACTTTCCTTTGCTTAATCTGGTACCTTCTGTCAACTCACACCAACGCCTTCTTTTTCACTAAAAACAAAAACAAAAGCACAAAATGTCATGCAATCCCTCGAAAAGGACCCCGATAACAGCTTTACTTGCAACACAACTCTTTATCGAAGAATTTTTTTTTAAGTTGGACCTTCTTACCTTCTCATTGCTTAATCTGGTACCTTCTGACCCTCGGCACTGAGACAAAATAGCGAACGTTTTAGCAAAGCTCAAAGACTAAATTGAGACTGTGTTAAAATTCCGGTTCAGTTTACTTTTCAGCTCTGACAACTGTCGATGAAATCTGTTTTCAGCTCCGTCTGGGGTCGAAAAAGTCAATGTCAATGCCTATTCTCTAACGTACCTTTTTTCTTCTTAATTTCTGTTTAAACAGGCATCGGAAGAGTACCTTACTGAAGTCTCACTGCATGAGAACTTTAAACTTTGATATTAAAATCTGTTCACATCTTATTCCTATTATCACTTTCCCATGCACTTGGAGCTTCGCAAAATCCACTTCAAAGCCCGTTCTGAAACTTCTTGAGTTCCATTCATGACTTGGCATCTTATTAGAACCCCATGTATGAACATCAACGTTGATCGTGAAATGCAGTCAGACCTTACAGTTAACCTGCATCATCCTAGACTTTCTCAATGCCCACTTCAACGCCAAGTATTTAACCCTCTTAACTGATATTCTGACCCCAAAACAGGATTTTACTATACAGTCTCACCCAGAATCGAAACCTTAATATTAACACATATTTTCCAAATATAACAGAGAAACGTTTTATTTGTCCATCCAGAGTTTATTCTGGGAACACCTTAGACTTAGCACCAAGCTCACTAAAGTATATCTAAGCGATATATATACAGTCTTATCTGGAACTTTCTTTAAAGTCAAATTCTGAGCCTGTCTCGGTCCAGTAACATTCTTAAAGTTTCGTTCTTTTTCAGTATCTGTCGGTTTCGCTTCCAATACAAGTTTATAAACAAAAACAAAAAGTCCTATTCAAAGTCTGACTCCTTTCTTAGACGTCCTCGCTGTTTTATTCTATCTGTTCCGGACTGTACTTACAACCGCGATTACAATCCTATTTTTGTAACTGTCCATTCCCGTTTAGAGTCCTATTTTGGCATCATCTACATTCTCGTTCAGAAAACCATCTGAGGCCTTGTAGAATTCCTAGAGAGGGATATATTCACAACATTCCGACAAACCAAAACTGAACCTCAGTTGGCACTTTTTGGGGTGTTTTCCTGTGCTTTGTTTTCCTTAAAGAACATGCTGCAAACTTGTTAAACTTAAAGGAATGTCCTGGAAGAACATGCCGGCAACTATTAACAGTCGCGTAGAACTCTGCTCAAAGTCAGAATGAGCAAGAGACGCAGACATCTCATGCGCGGCGGGTAGCTTGCAACAATGTGGTAATTAGACCATTACTCCAAACGTTAGGAGGTAAGCTGTTTAGCTAATTGGGCGACAGAAAAAGAAGGATTGTTTAAGAGCACAAAACTGACAATATATTGTTTTCATGGAACTATGCGTGTCCAACATGTGAGAAATATGTAACTGCTGCATTTGCAGAGACGCCAGAGAGAGAATGGCTCCATGACAGTAGGCTACAGTGAGACACAAATTCAAAGAATGCCAATGGCACTGACACAGAAAAATCAATGCCAGAGAGAGACAGGTAAACAGACAGACAGACAAACAGAGGAAATGTGTTAGTACTATTATTGCATCTTAGACAAAGGTGCGACAAACAGAGACAGTTATTGACATGTGTTCGTAAAGCAAACATAGAAACCACAGGTACCACTGACACACAAAACAAGGATCAAAGGTGCAACTCGGACACAATTAAGGACAAAGAGTTTAAGAGAGACAAGTACTTAAGAGAGACAGACACAAAAGTGCGAAAAACAGCGTAAGAGAGACAGACACAAAAGTGCGTAAAACGTCAAGAGACAGACACAATAAGGTGCCAGCTATTCATATAGAAAACAAACAGAAGGCGCGAATAAAACAAAGACACAAAATGGTGCACATGAGACAGAAACAAAGACGAAAGAACCCCCATGCAGAGACAGATACAAAGGTGAACGATCGCAGCGACGTTAAAAGACTAAAGAATAATTCTTGGTCTGTGCCTCAAATTCGGATACAAATAACAAAAGATGTTCGTGAAACACACAGGATCAAAACAGGAACGATAAAAAGACAGATCAAAAGGACATGAAAACGAAACAAACACATTATTCGGAATATATGGCAGCACCCTTTTCATCAAAACATGTTAAAGGGCAAGAGGCGTAAAGTGAACGCATGATGGGCGAAAAGAAATTCATGCAGCTATCCAGGGAAAATGTAGCGCAGACCATAACACTATTCACCGCACAAAAAGAACCTCTCAAGCAAGACATTGGCTGCATTCATCATAACACTATCTAACAGATTCCAATACGCTTCATGATTATGTCGCGTAGAATACGACTCTGTCTACGGCCGCACAAAACGATCTTAACACGCACTGGCAAAACAGCGCAGATTACACCAAAGACAAAGCAAGAGACATTCTATCCATAACCAGCATGCGTCATAACACTTACACCTCCGCAAACCCAATTCATCTAAACAGCGTATATCATAACCCCCAAAGAAGCCAACATGCTGTTCATGAGCCGCATATAGGCAAACACTTTTTGCCTCACAAAAGTAAACCAGCAATAGCACGGGATCGTAAAGCTACCACACCACACACATGCAAGCCATCAGCAAAGGGGACCTGATATTTGTCTCCCAGCGGTTTATAGTCGAGGATAAAGAGGAAGAATTCAGGCTATGATGCGCAATTAGTAAGTCCGATGAGAACAAACAAGGCATCCAGTGCGCCATTGGGTGAGAGACGCCCGTAGCTCTAAGCCGTCTGGTTAAGCGCCGTTCACATGGACGCTTTGAAACCAATTTATGACGATTTTGTCCGAACGAAGAGGCCATGAACGTCTTGAACCTTACTTCTGGACGAGTTTCGTCGGTGAGCAGACGCACGAAAAACGCCCGAAAGTTGGCCAGGAAAAAATCACCGAGAAGTTGTACTTGTGAACATGGCGCCCAAATGTCAACCTTTTTCAAAACGACATTTTGCCGACTTCACATCCGAGTGAAAACTACCCAACTAAAATAAACCCACCAGTTTAAATGCGTTTATGTCACCGAGGTTTTGAAGGCACACTCGTGCACTGGAAGCTAAATCCAGATCAGTGTACCCCTCTGGGTCTCTCTTTCTTCGGTTCGCCTCGCAACCAATCTTCTGCCAGGACACTGAAAACTGGAAAACACACTCAAAAGTAGCTGGTCGGAAAATCTTTCCACATGACAAAGTTGTATAAAAAAAATATCTTACCTCCACAATTCGCAGAGAAAGCGTTCAAAGATTGGTGGCATACTAGACCAATGGCAAACGACCATTATCTTTTCACTTTCAAATGCTATTTGTCTCTAGACGGCACCTGTTTTGATTGTGAAGTTGTATCACCGATTTTGTATATAAGTTGAGCAAAAGTTGACGAATTTGTGCTAAGAAAGATGTCCACCGACTATCATCGTCGGCATGCTCTGCCACAAGCATCGCCTCAAGCTCTTCCACACATGTGACTACGCTGCCCTTGTGACACAGGAACACACGATCCCCAAGACACCTTACAGCACTCAAATGGTGCCTATACAACAATGTCCCGACAGGGGCCACAGAAACTCTCCAATGCGTTTAACATTCAGGAAGCTGTTCCGTCCTGCAGCACTGGTAAACTTCCTTGCCAGACGGAAGGCGCCATTGACCATCTGGGGCTGGCGCTTGATGGAAACGCTACGGTGATCAACACAGTTGATCAGAACAACGGTTGAGCTAACCATTTTAGAACATCAGCATACCGGTTTAAACCAGGAACAACGTAATTTAAAAGCAGATTTTCTTTTATAAAATGTCCTCTTAGAGTTTCTGATACATCCTCGCCCATCCCACCAATACAAAATTGTACACCTTCGCGAGGCTCAAAAGCTCTCACTGGAAGGTGGCATGGTGTCAATGTGAACACGGCTTTAGTCTGCTAACTCTCGCTCCTTACCACAGGAATAAAAGCCGGGGCCACAAACACAGGCCGTTAAGTAGTGAGGTATAAAACGGCGCGTAAACCATCTCGGGATAAAAAGCCTTGATGAAAATGAACGCGCTATCGCCGCCCGAATCTCTCCCCAACCAACGCGCATTGCGTGTCGGTGTGTCAGAATCAAATCATTTGCTGGCCCCATCATTACACAGACGAAAGGAAGGTTGAGAGGCGTGGTAATATAGGAGGGGGAGAAAAAAGCATAGCACCGCCCCATTACATTTCTCTCTTCACCTCGTAGGGGCGATTAAGGCTCGCACAAAGAGAAAGCTTGAAATGAATGGTTAATTCTGGGGAATGAGCGAGGAATCGGAGAAGTGGTGGGAATTCGGGGTGGGGGTTCCAGGCGACGACATCGTTAAATGGCGACAGGTTAGCAAGAAGAAAGAACGGAATGCTCGGCGAAGGACCTCTTTATTTACCGAGACATTGGCTGGGTGCACCGACACAGAGCACAAACAGACACATTACAGCAACAAAAACACATCGCGAGGACACCCAAGGCATACAAAACAAGCAAAATAAGAAGAAAGAAAACACCAAGAAGAAGAAGAGGAAAAACAAAGAAAGGCCCCTTGTGGAAAACGAAAGACTACAACAGAAAAACAAACAAAACAAAAAACTTATTGGAAATGCGCAGTTGTAGTGAACGTCTGCGGTAGTACCGACATCAATGTCGAATAAGTTTAGTTGTCCACAGCTTTTGTGCAGGAGCCAGTTTACCAAAATGCGAAAGTTGTTCCGATACTAAGGCATCTTTGTCGTATAGTTGTTCCGATACAAAGGCATCTTTGTCGTATAGTTGTTCCGATACTAAGGCATCTTTGTCGTATAGTTGTTCCGATACAAAGGCATCTTTGTCGTCGTACAAATCCTAAACAGATAGACTGCTAACACTCCAATATTTAGAATCAAAAACCAAGAAGAGGTTGGAATAATAATACCTGAAGATGAACATTTTAAAAGGTGTTTGACAAAGAGAATAGAAAAGCAAGTATGGTAAGTTATTGGTGGAACGATTAATTGATGACAAAATAAAATTATTTTTAAAGTGGACAGACAGACAAACACTTTTGTCATCATTTTCACGAGTTTTCATTCACAAGCACCTGGGGAATAAATCTCATGTTCCCCAGGCAATAAATCCCCGGTTACCATAGTTGCAAGAAGCAGGTTATACATGGATAATCAAAAGCAAACCCAATAGAAACGCTAGGGGATTCTTCGGCTCTTTTCATTGGTGTTTCCCCAGACCTAAACAGACGACACGACACTGCTTTGCAAAGTTCCAAAAACGAACTGGCAAACTGGCAAAAGTAAACAAAAAACAAAACTACTTCATGAAAGGTCATACATTCATCAAAAACAAATGAAACCTAGCGATATGTTTTGTCTTCTTACAGAGTCATGGAGTGCGTGTATCTGTGTTTCGATACACAGACGTTCGGAGAAACACGAACGTCAAGTTCAAGTAAAACGACCCCTGACACACACCGTGCACAAGACGTTGTATCGATAAACGAAGCACAAATAAGAAACAATATTAAAAGCAAAGAAAATAGCAACAAGATATGCAAACATCTAACAAAGCCGAGCAAGCAGAATGACAGGTCTAATGAAAAACAAAGAGGTACTGAGTCGGAAACAAGATCGCGATTCTTTTCCTTCGCTGCACGACGCAAATCTTCTGTGACCTTTGACCCAACGTAGCTTCCACATTCGATCACTCAGCTTAATATTTACAACAGACAGCCGAGGGGGTGGAATACCGAGATGAACCTACAGAACTGTGCATCCTCAAACCTGACATATTCATCCCAACATTTAATGAACTCAAAAACACAGAAAGTTGCTTTCACACGCCAGCTCATTCTGATAATCCTCGCTCCACGGCTATCGTTGATTGCCAGTGGTTATCAGCACGGAACCCATGTTTCAAAGCATGGCTCCCTGGGTTGATTGTGCACTTATTTTCTCACTACCAAAATGATGACAAAAACGATGTTTGGTGGTTTGTTGACAGACCAGCTTTTTTGTCGGTCCTCGGGGGGCATATGGACTTCTGTTTCATATTTATTGACCGCGGCCTTCGGCCTTGGTCAATAAATATGAAACAAAAGACGATATGCTCCCCCTCGGACAGACAAAAAAGCTGGTCTGTCAACAACCCATCAAACATCTTATAATGTTCGTCATTCTTCATGACTTTGACCATCATTCTCGCTAGAGACTGAGCATCAGCTTCGCTTTCGAAGCTATGCTCTTCTTCTTTTTTTTGTATCTGTACCGTAAGCGTTTGTCTGTTCACTTTAAAGAACATTAATTGGTCGACGCGTACGCAGTTGTGATTGTTTTATTTTGTCATATATTAAACGTTCCAGTATCTTACCATTCTTGTTTTTTTTATTCTCTTTGCCATACACTATTAGTATTAAAAATATTAAATCTGCAGGTAATCCTGGTGTGTGGTATAGTCGAACCTGCCCTGGAGACCATCTGTTCTTAAATACCGACTGCCCATAACGACCACCCCAAACGATCCCCGACGGTTTTACTATATAAATAACCTTTCCATAAAGACCAACTGTCCAACGCGACCAAAGACCACTCAATTTCGGTCCCAAGTCACGGTTTTCAACCTGTCATGTAAGACCATCCGACCCGACGTCTTTTTTCAACTCTAGTATAATATTCTAACCCCTAAACTGTGTATGTCTTGGGGAAATTGGAGACTTGTTTATTTAGACACGTTAGCGAGAAGAAAGAGCAAAATGTGATGCTATGCGAACTTGGTTTTTCTGTCCCCAGAACTGGTGTCTATTTGGGAAATGACGTGGTTATATGCTAGGAGAGGTGAGAGGTGGGACGTCTTCATGTACTGAGACACTGCATTCAATGCACCAAGAGAGAGAAAAAATAAGACACAACAACATGACACCGCAAGGACACCCATCACGTAAACATGATCACAAAAAAAAGAACCGTTAACATAAAGGAGAAGAATAAAAAGAAAAGAAAATGGAAAACAAAATCGAATAACGATAACAACAAAAAGCAAAGCAAAACAAAGTCAGACAAAATAAACAAAAATCGGATCTGCACATTTGGAGAAAACGCGCGCGGAATAACGACCACATGACTATCCAAAACGATTAGTCGACCAAAGTTTTATGCGTTTTTGTGATTTTTATGCGTGTGTGTGTGTGAGTTCAAATGCGCAGACTGATAGTGATAGTTCATGGGTTTATCCGGTCTACTCAATTAACACAAACAAAAGTTGCAGACATTTATTCTGATGACCGAACGAATAAAATATGTAGATAAATCAACAAGTCGCGAAAGGCGAAATTACTACATTTAGTCAAGCTGTGAAACTCACAGAATGAAACTGAACGCACTGCATGTTTTCACAATGACCGTAGTCCGCCGCTTGTGCAAAACGGAGTGAAAGTGACGAGCCTGTTCAGCGCAGTAGTGGTTTCGCGCTGTGCTGCATAGCACGCTTTTCTGTACCTCTCTTCGTTTTAACTTTCTGAGCGTGTTTTTAATCCAAACATATCATATCTATATGTTTTTGGAATCAGGAACCGACAAGGAATAAGATGAAATTGTTTTTAAATCGATTTCGGAAATTTAATATTGATCATAATTTTTATATTTTTAATTTTCAGAGCTTGTTTTTAATCCAAATATAACATACTAGATGATTACCCGCTTTGCCGCGTACCGGCTTCGCCGGGAAGAAGTAGAGCCGAATACCAGGCTGCGCCTGGGACCCGGCTTTGCCGGCGCACGAAGGAAGGAAGATCTAAAAATAGTAACGTGCAGTGACCTTCTTAAAATAGTAACGTAGTAACGGGAATATGGATTGACGCCACACGAAGGGAGATCTAAAAATAGTAACGTGCAGTGACCTTCTAAAAATAGTAACGTAGTAACGGGAATATGGATTGACGCCACACGAAGGAAGGGAGATAAACGCGCAAAACAAAACACTGGAGAAGATAAGGAAGAGTTACTGGGAATGGATATAGTGGATCTACAGAAAAACCAAAATCGTTCAGCGCTGAGAGCACGTATTGAAATATTTCATCGATGAGAGGTTGTGTCCGGGGTGTAGCTGAATACGGTCTCCAAATTTGAAAAAGATCGACCGAGAACTTTGGCCGTGCATCGCGAACAGACACACAGACACTAGTCGTATATATATATATATATTTATATGTCTTTGGAATCAGGAAATGATGTAGAATAAGATGAATGTAAATTTGGATCGTTTTATATAAAAAAAAAAAAATTTAATTTTCAGATTTTTAATGACCAAAGTCATTATTTAACTTTTAAGCCACCAAGCTCAAATGCAATACCGAAGTCCGGCCTTCGTCGAAGATTGCTTTACAAAAATTTCAATCAATTTGATTGAAAAATGAGGGTGTGACAGTGCCGCCTCAACTTTTACAAAAAGCCGGATATGACGTCATCAAAAGTATTTATCGAAAAAATGAAAAAAAAACATCGGGGGATATCATTCCCAGGAACTCTCATGTCAAATTTCATAAAGATCGGTCCAGTAGTTTGGTCTGAATCGCTCTACACACACACACACGCACAGACAGACACACACACATACACCACGACCCTCGTCTCGATTCCCCCTCTATGTTAAAACATTTAGTCAAAAATTGACTAAATGTAAAAAGCGCTTAATGTGACAACAACAACAACAACAAAAGAGAGAGAGAGAGAGAGAGAGAGAGAGAGAGAGAGAGAGAGAGAGAGAGAGAGAGAGAGAGAGAGAGAGAGAGAGAGAGAGAGAGAGAGAGAGAGAGAGAGAGAGAGAGAGAGAGAGAGAGAGAGAGAGAGAGAGAGAGAGAGAGAGAGAGAGAGCGAGCGAGCGAGCTAACAACTATAGAAAACAACGAACCAAGAAAACAAAAATAGTCTCAATTGTAAATATACATTTTAAAAAAAACTGCAGCTTTGTAATAAAAATCCTTATGCGGCGAGATCGGGTGGATGATGCACGAGGGAGGATGGTGCACGCAGATGACAGATTTCAGAACTGCATGGCAAAAACGATGACACGTAAAATACAAGGAGAAACTTGACATAAGGGGGGTTTATCAGGGTTTAACGTCCTCTTAGACCAACTGGTCTATATTGGGACAGGTATTGGTAATACGTTAAAGATATGGTGTGATACTTTGATTCGAACAAGCCCGCTGTGGCTGTCTTCTTTCACACACCAGCATTGGGTTTGTCTCGTCAAAGTATCGAAATACGATCATGATAATCGGAGACGAGAGATGATGCATGCGTGTCTTCGTGTTTTCCAAGCCCTGAGACTTTCGCTGTGAACGTGGGATCTTTTTCGTGCGCATGTGTGCACACGGGGGTGTTCGGACACCAATGAGAGTCTGCACAAAGTTGACTCCGAGAAATAAATCTCTCGCCGAACGTGGGGATTGAACCCACGCTGATAGCGACCAAGTCTCAGGGCTTGGAAAACACGAAGACACGCATGCATCATCTCTCGTCTCCGATTATCATGATCGTATTTCGATACTTTGACGAGACAAACCCAATGCTGGTGTGTCGAAGAAGACAGCCACAGAGGGCTTGTTCGATTGACATAAGAGCTAGTTGTCACGACAATGGCAACAATTGTGTTTCAAAATAGGAATGACTTACACTGGAGATCTGCGGGAAGAGGGCGATGGCCACCGGAAGTGCACACCCAAAAGCAATCGTACACACCATTGCGTTCAAGGGAAGATGCATCTTGGGATACGTGCGTAAAAACCGGGTTCTGAAAACGAAAAAGAAACCAAAATCTTTGCAGAACTTACGAAAAATCGACTGCCTTTTATAGTCTTCAAAAGTATGTGTATACACTTCAGGTATAGAATCGGCCGAACAACGTAAAAATATGATCTCACTACTTGTAGGTTTGGAGGGAAAGGCTCCCCCTGAAGGCAATGCAATGATTATGGTTGCTTGCGCTGGTAAAATGAATCGTTACGATCCCAACCACACAAATACAGATAACTCAACCTGTTGCTATACACAACCGTCGAAAGTAGTTCAACCCTTGAACATAAGTGACTAAGTGAAATACTTTTAGGTTTTAAGTATGAACGCGCTCATTCGTAGTTGTTATTTTTAGGTTCTTTGGTGTGTGTTTGTCTGTGTGTGCAGTGGTGTACTGACTTTTCCAGGTAGTTCATGACGACGGGGGGTATGAGCAGTATAGGTGCAGGCAGGATCATACGTGTCAGGGCCGTTTCCTCTAGAGCCTGCACAAACACACAAACACCTGTCAAGACAGCATCTGACAAATTTAATAGTCAATAGGTTGGGTGTTTTCTTAAATAGAATAAATAAATAAATAAATAAACGTGACATGATAATACCAAAAAAATAAATAAATAAAAAACCATCTGACAAACTTATACATTTTTTCAATATGCGCTGTTTATTTCACTGGCAATACCGTTAAATCGTTACAGGAATAAATACCCAACAGTGCGCTATCAATATCTTTCAGTGAACAGACACTGAACATAACTAAATCTTGATTTTCGGTCATCATTTAGAGGTAGTGTGTGTGTGTGTGTGTGTGTGTGTGTGTGTGTGTGTGTGTGTGTGTGTGTGTGTGTGTGTGTGTGTGCGTGCGTGCGTGCGTGCGTGCGTGCGTGCGTGCGTGCGTGCGTGCGTGTGTGTGTGTGTGTGTGTGCGTGTGTGTGTGCGTGTGTGCGTGCGTGTGTGTAGGGGGGGTCAGATCTCTATAATGTTATTCCTGACCTTCTTGGCCGCCGCCCTGGAGGATCCGATGACGTTGTTGTCCTTGTCAAATACCTCTATACCCTCCACCAGCTCGCTGTTGCGCATCAAGACCACGTTACACGTGCTTGCCATCGCTGAAAACAACATCAGGCAAAGTCTTAACTTAGTGAAAATATTATTGCACCCATTTTCGTACCCGAGCCAAATCATGCATTCAGAGTAGGCACAATTTGGCAACTTACGAGGAGAAAGTCCAATCATTTATCTATCCAGAACAGGTTGCTTTGTTTCGCTGTCTTGCGTATTTCGTGTGTTACGCCATTCCTACTGATGCAGGTGTCCTTTACTTTAGCTTAAAGGTCGAAAACGGGTGGTTTTTGCGTCCATTTTGAGGGGTACCATGATAACAAGCGCTGTTTTTCAGCAAAGATCCAGTGGATTGCTTTCAGGATCGCATACTTACATAACGAGTCGTTCTTTGGGTAACATTTTGTATCGTTAAAGATATTTGTTCAGATGGGATGCAATCTCCGAGAAATAAAAAAAATTAAAAAATCGTCATAGGTAGATCTACCTAGGTCTTACATCCAAAACTTTTTTTTTATATATATATTTTTTTTTTTAAGATTAAAGTCTTTCTTTTTACCCTGGCGCATGTGGCTTTTTATTGGCCAAAACGAGTCGGGAAGAAAATAAGGTCGCCGAAAAACCGAAAGCACTGATTTTTCTTTCTTCTCCATAGCCGAATGGCTTATTTCAAAGGCTGAGGTACTGTGTATACTTCACGTGACACGGAGGTCGTTGTTTTTCTTCGGACGCTTGGTTGGCTACAATTATGCATGAAAGCTACACATATTAGCGCCATTATCTTCAATTGAAAGAAGTTTGAAAAATAATGTTCTGTGACGTCACAGTACCTCATATCCGATTTGGACATTCTTCCCGCGAGGTGAAGAGTTACATCATTTGACTTCAAAGAAAAAGCCCAGTGGTCGCGCTAAGTATTTAGTAATCCAAGATCGGTAATAATGAACTTTAGAGTTGTAAATTCAAAGCCCACAATCCAGTGCAATTAGTACATCAAATCTGATAAGACATTAATCAAAGGGTTGAGATAAAAAATACAAAATTTAAAATGGCATACGTTGGTAATTCAGTTGTTTCGGCGTTGGTCGAAAAACAAGCATGATAATGCATACTCTGAAGTTCATGCACGCCAACTACGAAGATAGAAATGCATCTCTAACATGCAATTTATCAACTGAATTGTCTGAAATGTTCAAAAAACCATTTCATGTAGCCTATATTTTGTTGTGTTTTAACTGACAGGTCAATGCTACTGGAAAAAGTAGATGAGCTTTACGCAGGTGATTTCCCCAAGCTCGAATGTTGTACATGTTCTTACCCCTGAATAGAAATGTGCACGTTTCCAGATATCTCCTATCAACCGTTACATGGTTTGGGGCATCAGAAGGTACCATCTTTCTTTCTTTATTTGGTGTTTAACATCGTTTTCAACCACGAAGGTTATATCGCGACGGGGAAAGGGGGGAGATGGGATAGAGCCACTTGTCAATTGTTTCTTGTTCACAAAAGCACTAATCAAAAATTTGCTCCAGGGGCTTGCAACGTAGTACAATATACTGAGAGAATGCAAGTTTCCAGTACAAAGGACTTAACATTTCTTACATGCTGCTTGACTAAAATCTTTACAAAAATTGACCATTATTCTATACAAGAAACACTTAACAAGGGTAAAAAGAGAAACAGAATCCGTTAGTCGCCTCTTACGACATGCTGGGGAGCATCGGGTAAATTCTTCCCCCTAACCCGCGGGGGGGAGAAGGTACCATACCTTCAATCAATTTTACCTGATATTCAACAATTAAGTACAGAAAAAGGACAGAAAGAAGGAATGAATGAAGAAAGAAAGTAGCAAAACAGTACTCACACCTAAGGAAACAACAAACAATCCAGAAGAAGCGTAAACAAACACAAAAGAAAACGAACAAAGTTTAACTGACCTACTGCAGGAAAAGGCACAAATCGCTGAATCAGCGTTTTGGTGGTAGCACTGAATCGGTTGGCCCGTCGTATAAGCAGGCTCAGTCCTACCTAAATAGTGATAAACAGAAACCAAGACAGCATTGACGTTACATTTTGCTCACATTCAATAGTATATTCCAAACTGAAGTGTTCCACTTTTGAACACCCTTTCTGTTACCAGTTTTGAACACTGTGTGGTATACTCTATAGTTCTACTAGCAAAAATTAGCACACATGGTAAAAACTAAATAGCGTTTGCAATGTGCAGTGTTAAAAAAAACTGGTTACAGAAAGGGTGTTGAAAAGTGGAACACTTCAATTTAGAGAGTTCCTTCAGCCTACACACATCTGGTCAGATTTCTGAAACGTGTTTAAGACAATCCCTCAACTTGGACACATATTATAATTCAACGGCCTGGCTACTTTCTATACAGAGTGGACATTTTTGATATTGAACTAATTTCGTAGCGGACACAAGGGTCAACACGCAAATTTCATTCAGAAACAAAACACTCTGCTCTAGATATTAAAAAAAAAATTTAAAAAAAGATGTACCTAGAAAATAAAAAACATCTGTTTTGACGACACTGACCCAGCACAATTGTCTCTCCCAGACTTGTCCAGACGATCTGAAGTCTGCTAACAGTCGGCTTGAATACATGTATGTGGTGATGTGAGTTTTCGTCAACTTTTCCTTGGAGAATCTATACAGATGAAGGTTTGGCGAGGGCCTTCAGCCGCGTGGTTCCATGCGGAGTTTCAACGAGTATTTTGAAAAAAGACATTGACGTCGATCGACACTGGGTGTCCAAACTTCTTGTATTTGTGCATGAATCTTTTATATGTTAACGGCGAGAGTGTTTGGGGGCAGTGAAGTGCTTAGTTCAGAATAATTCTATTAGTTAGTACAAGTATTCATATGCATAATTATAATGTTGTAGTGTTTCGTCTGTCTTTTTGTTATTTTGCACCACCACTATAATTTCTCATACTTAAAAAACAAAACAAACAACAACAAAAAACACTCTGCTCAGAACGCAGCCAGACTGTTGAGATTTAGTATGATGTTTCCATTCACTGCAAAAGGCTGAACAGATCTGTGATGGTTGACATGATTGTGAAATTGATTGACGGAATGAGCTCCCAATTTAAGCATAATTAATTAATTTAGCCATTTGATCGACGAAAATCATCAGAAAATGCATATGTAATATATACAGAGTTTTCTCCCATTCTTCCAAAACAATGGCTTTTCCAATGTTTTTCTTTTAATAGCCATGAAAAAAAGGCACCTGTGCAGTTCATTCCGTAAGTTAAAAGGTATCTGAAATGACTTGTTATGCTTACAAGAGCAGGTTCTGTCAAATTGGAGGCTTCAATTGCAGTGGGTTGTCAGCTCAGAATTTACAACGCTAAAATTCAACATTACTCCAATAAAAATAAAAACTTATTATAAGTAGAAGGATTCAAATCCAGTGCTTTATACGGACATCAAAGTGATGCTTTCTTTCGTTGTTCGACGTCTATGCAAGCCCTTGGCAAAGAACGGTTTACACATATCACGAAGTAATCAAAGGGAAGTAACCGATGGAACGGCATCTTTTCACTTTTGTCTTACCCTGCTACACTGAGTTTTGTCCCTTAATTTTTAAAAATCACCATCTCAACCGTGTTAGCGCAACCAAACACATACGAGCAAGAAAGAAAATAAGTTAAAACAAATGTTCAGAGAAATAAAAACACGACAAATTAATTAATCAACTAATCAAGTGGTCAATTAAAAAAAGTCACCAAAAGTTGATACCGTCTTATATCAGTCTTGGTCCTACAACTGACATTTAAAATATTGAGGTATTGTATTGCAATAAAATACATCTCAGACACTTTACAAAAAATCTTCTTATCTTTATACCTTTTAAAACCACATTTATAGGGATGCATCAAAGTGTGCGGGTGATAGGTAGGGAGCGTTATCTACTGCACATAATGGGGAAGAGGTCGTTATCGACGTGGCCGGTTCCATCCGCACATTCCGATTCGGCGAGGGATTTATTTCCCAGATTCAAATTTGTGCAGACTCTCCCCAGTGTCCAGGCATGTGCACGATAAAGAACCCAAGTTCACAGCGAAAGTCTCAGGGCTTGGAAACATGAATACACGCATGCAGGGGAAAAACATGTGAGAGAGAGTGTGTGTGTGTGTGTGTGTGTGTGTGTGTGTGTGTGTGTGTGTGTGTGTGTGTATGTGTGTGTATAGTGTGTTTGTGTGTGTGAGAGTATGTGTGTACATGTGTGTGAGTGTGTGTATGTGTGAGTATGCAGTGTGTGTGTGTATGTGTGTGTGAGTGTGAGTGTATGTGTGTGTGAGTGTGCTCTCTCTCTCTATATATATATACTGTTCAAAAAAAGAAACGCATAGCTTGTAATATTTGGTTAATTTAGTTATATGGCTACAAGGATATCCACCAAACTGCCGAAAATGTTTATCTGGTCGTCGACCTTTCGTCCATTGCCACAAGTGAGCTCTGCACGTGACGCATGCGTTATCAGTGGCTACAATGTCAAAATTGCTCATTTGGCATGACCACTCGTCATGCTTCAGTGTAATCTCGTGAAACTCGGGGAATATTGAGCTCTCACCATGTCTTCCAAAACCCATAAAAGCGGATTGTTCGCCACAAAGAAATCAGACAACAATTCAGCGACGAAAGATGGCCCGATTGAGCAGAGAAGACCGCCAAATTGCATTGGGTCGTTTACAAGCAGGCCAAAGTCAAAGTGCAATCGCCAGGCACTTCCACGTGTCCCAGAGCACCATCAGTAGACTGTGGGTCAGGTTTCAAGCCACTGGCTCCGTTGCTGACTTGCCATGAGCGGGAAGACCAAGGGCAACAACTGCTGCTCACGACCGCTTCATACGGCTCCGCCACCTCCGGAATCGTTTCCTGTCGGCCTCATCTTCTGTCCAGGCTCTCCCCGGGCCACACCGATTATCGGACCAGACCGTGCGGAACCGCCTGCATGAAGCTGGTTTGAGAGATCGCAGACCTCACAGAGGAGCTGTCCTCACCCGCCGCCATCGCCAGAACCGAGTGCAGTGGGGCAACCAGCACCTTCGCTGGACCGTCCGGAATCACTGGAGACACGTGTGGTTCAGCGACGAGTCCAACTTCCTGCTCCAGCGACATGATGGTCGGAGGAGGGTCTACCGGAGAGTAAACGAACGTTACGCGCCCAACTGTGTGGATGAGGCACCCGTTCATGGTGGTGGAGGCGTCATGGTGTGGGGGGCGATCAATACCGCTGGAAGGAGCACCCTGGTGCACGTCCAAGGGCGCATAACTGCCCAGCGATACGTGGAGGAAATTCTGCGCCCACACGCCCTTCCTCTTCTGGCTGACCAGGATGCCATATTCCAGCAGGACAACGCTCGCCCGCACACAGCACGACTCACCACCCAGTTCCTCACCGACCACCATGTCCAGGTGCTTCCCTGGCCATCCATGTCGCCAGACATGAACCCGATAGAACACCTCTGGGATGAATTGGACAGACGTGTGCGCAGGCGAGAAGAAGCGCCGGCAAATCACCGCGATCTATTGCAGGCACTTCAGGAGGAGTGGGACACCATCCCACAGCAAGATATCCGGCATCTGATCCAGTCCATGCCCAGAAGGTGCCGGGCAGTTGTTGCTGCTCAAGGCAGTCACACCCCCTACTGACTTGACAGCCTCGGCACCCAATCGTATTGATTGACTGATTGATTTGAAGATGCAAATGAACTGTGTGTGCATTCAACTGTGTCCATACCAAATTTCAAACAAATAATCTAAATATTGGATTTTCTGTTAATTTTTTCGAAAAATAAAACAAATTTGGCAAGTAGCAACTATGCGTTTCTTTTTTTGAACAGTATATATATATATATATACTAGAATGAATACCCGCTTCGCCGGGTAGCCGGCTTCGCCGGGAAGAAGTACTTAGAGCCGTACGCCGGCTTCGCCGGGTCCGAACAATGGACCCGCCAAGCTTAGGTCCCTCCCAGATTCGTGGAATGGGAACAGCACGAAAATGATTCAGTGGCCATAATGCCATTCCTGACCATATCAAGTCCCATCCTTGTCGACGAATGTAACCGTGTTAATCACCTTTGGAGGCGAACTCCACTCAAACAGGACTGAGCAAGTTAGAGCTTATCTCTAAGCCCTTTTGAACTGTTATGGCTTCTCAAAGGAAGGCCAGTACACAAAATTACACAAAAGCCGCCAGACCACATCACAAACAGAACTGAACAATGCACAGGTGTTCCTCACATAGAGACACACACACACACACACACACACACACACACACAAACACAGAGAAGCCGTATCTATAGAGAGATAGATGACAGTGTATTTTTCGCGTGGCTATAAATTGATTCGACCTTTGCACTTTTACAGTGAGGATAATTTACGGGTCCAATTTACGTTCTGGACACTGCGGTGACCTTCTAAAAATAGTAACAGAACGGGGAATATCCGAAGATGCCCCCTTCATACAAAAGTGCACCATACGAAGGAAGGGAGGTAAACGCTGAAAACATGGAGAAGATGAGAAGATAAGGAAGAGTTACTTATAATGGTGAAATGAACACAAAAACCAAATTCGGTTCAGCGCTGCGCGCTGAGAGCACGTGTTGAAATATCTCATCGATGATATTGTGTCCGGGGTGTAGCTGAATACGGTGTCCAAATTTGAAAAAGATCCACCGAGAACTTTGGCTTTGGTGTGTCGGTATGGGGGCCCGGGTAGCTGAGGTGGAACCAAAATAGCTGAGGTGGAACCAAAATCGGTTCAGCGCTGCGCGCTGAGAGCACGTGTTGAAATATCTCATCGATGAGGTTGTGTCCGGGGTCTCTCTGAATAAGCCCACCAAATTTGAAGCAGATCCATCGAGAACTTTGGCCGTGCATGGCGAATACACAGATACACAGATACACAGACACACACACAGACACACAGACACACAGACACAAGTCGTATATATATATAGATATAAAACATCAGAAATTGTGAAATAAACAATTGAAAGTCAGCAGACTTTCTTCCGAGATTTAAATCTCTAAAGCCCTGTCCAGACTTGGCCGCCGTTTTACGCTCTATGCGCCGCAGGCCGTTTTGTGCGTCGCGCGGGATTTGCCGAGTGGCCACACATCGACGATTCTTTTCACAACGCGGTATCAGTCAAGCGGGTCACCTGACAAGAAGGTTCAGTTGCATTCGACTGCCGCGCCGCGAGCAGCTGACGTCATCGCTCTGGTTTGCTCTGATTGGTCAAATTTCCGTCGTTCTATGTCTGTGTCATAGAAATTAGAACACGCGCTATTCTTCTGCAAATAACGCTTCGCGATCATAGCACGACGCGGTGCGCCGTTTTGAGCATAAGTCAAATGTGGACAGGGTCGGCCGGGACGGGCCTTTAGCAGAGAAAGAGAGAGAAATAAGTATCCCTTCACAGACAGCCTATTGGGAGCACCAGATCCTCCTCCAAGATTTACAGAGCAAAGTCCCTTTGTGGGGACATATCACAAGGTAATCTAGTCCTGAGGAGGACCATTGTTATAGTACCTAGACCAGACACCTGTTTCCACACTATTGTGTCTCATCAGTGGTCAGATGGTTCTGATGGCGAGAAGTCAACCCATGGTATCCAACTAAGAAGCAAACCACTCTCTGAATGGTAGCTTCTGTTGGCATGGGAGACTACCCTCATCTGACAACCCCAAGGGGATATCTGTGAAGGGAAACACTTTGATTTAAGGCCAAAGTGTGGAATTGATATTTATTAAGAAAGAATTTAGAAATTTAGACAAGTTTTAACCAAGAAATTAGGTTAAAGCAAGGGAAATTTGAAAAAGCCTAAAGGGAGGTAACTCTGTACCAGCCTGCAGATCCAGAAACGGATACGCGAACAAGTTAGATCTAATTTTGAAAAGGTTAAACAGGAAAAACGGTCAACTTTTCACTGCTGTTCAACACAGTATATATATATATATATATATAATTTATCCTACATACGTGAGAGAGACACTCGTGAGATAATCATCGTTCAAATCACACGTGTGTATACCATGTAAATGAGGTCATGTCAAGCAAGTCTGGCAGGGACCTGTTTTTCCACTGCTCATGATGCCAAAGTCACCGAGACAAACGTCATTATAGAACAAATAATTGCGCTCGCTAATTACCCTCGATGAATGTTTAGAACTAACACGTCACGCCACACTTTCAGAGTGACGTTTCTTTACTTTGACGTAATAGATTGCACTAGGCTTTGGAAGAGATCGAGGTTCCAAACAAGCGTCTTCAATCTAGCTGCCTCGACTGCAGGACATTTTCAGTAAAATACACGTAAGTACTGTATGTAGGATAAACAGAATACTACATGGCTTGCTGTGTCGTACCAGATTTACACTCGTTGCTTTTTCAAATAGTGAACAGCTCGCTTTCGCTCGCAGTTCAATATTTAAAAAAACAACTCGTGTAAATTTGGTACGACACAGCAAGCCATGTAGTATTCTCTATACATGTATATCTCTCTGTGACTTCACTATATGAATGGCATATAACTTGTATATACATATATTTGGATGTTTGATTCTAAGCACAATATGGTTAACTGTAATAATTTGTTTCTCTCACCGCTATAGAGACTGCACTGGTGACAGCACCAACATATCCTAGAACAAATCTTTCTGTTGGGGTTGGCTGCAAAACAAAGTTACACATTTTATAAGAGTGGGTAGACAAAGAACGGAAAACACTGGCCAAACCGCCCACAGTGACATCGCTGCACACCAAGCTATGGGGCAGCACTCAGGACCTGGAAATGACAGCCCACTTCGTCAACATCACGGGCCAAAGAATCTAGACACAGCCATCGTCGAACGCTGAAGAAGAAGAAGAAAACTGGCCAAACCCTAACATATCACACATTTTATTAACATTGACACAGACAACATTCTATTTAAGCAATGACTGTTATAAAAAAAAAGTGAGAATTAACATGAAAACAAGCTCTGCCATTCTATCAAGTCTGCATCTTAATTGATAAACACACACACATAATTCACTGTCAAGTAATGTTTTAAAAAGTTAAACCAAATACAACCGCAAAAACAATTCCTTCACACATTTGTGTCAGTCTTGCCATCTATGCCTGTGTTACTGCTCTTTAATGTGTGTGGTAAAATTTATATCAAAGCCATAAATGACAATAAATATTACACATCCTTTGAAATTGCTATTTAGACACACAATATACTCCGGTTTCAGCAATGCATATAAACTTTTTTCTAATATTAACAAGAAAAACTAGCAAAGATCCAAAATACAAGTGCTTGTGACAAAAAGGTTTTCATGTCCGTGTCACAAATCTCATTACCGGCATTCATTTTTCATTCTGGTAAGTCTGTTTTTTGTTGTTGATAATCTCAACAATTGTATACACTTGCTTGTCAACTGGATTTGAAGTAAAAGTAACTTGATGTGCATTTTCTGCAGGGAGAAAACCATCATCCGGTTTTCTATCCTTTAAGAATGTGTTACAAATGACTTAAATGTTCTGTGAATAGCTATTTGTGGCTATCGTTATAAGCTCAGTAATATGTACTGTGTTTGTAGAAAATACTGAAAAAGAATTAAAATCAGTTATCACTTCCATTTTCGGCTTCATATTTTTCCATTATTAAATTTTGTCAAACCTGATCTTTTGTCACATACATAAATTGTTGACCCAGGGAAGACAACTCATCCCGTCACCACAGAATAATAGACCAACTCTGGAAATAACTCTGTGGGGTTTGCATGGTTTGTAAAAAAAATTGAATACTCTTGCTTTTATTGAGGGAAGCTTTCTACATGCGCTCTTTGTCTACATGTTTCCACACCCCTCGCCAGTGACTGGCCTATAATGTCATGCAAGAAAGTTTGACTCATTAAAAGCAAGAGAATTTACTCTTTCACAGCCCATAGAAACCTGACAAGAGTTATATCCGGAGTTGGTCTATTATACTGTGGTGATGGGATGAGACAACTTCCTTGGGTCAGCAAGTTCACAACCCATTCAAACCCGACAGAGTTATTTCCGAACAAGGTCTACTGTGAAGGTACTGACCTTGGAAGCATTCCTGTTGGCAAAGTTGACGCAAGCGTTGTGCGACTGGTTGACCCACTGCCAAAAGATAATCCCACGTAGGGTGGGGTTTGGTAGCAGCATCCCCACAACCTGTAACACAACAACCAACAGCGGTTGACAAGTTTTGCTTCAAATACAGTATCATTATCGATCCTAGTTCTAGTTCTCACATATCGAGCCTGTCTTTTTCTCTTTAATGTCAGAAAAAATTTATTAAAAGTATTTGTGTGAGTGTGATTCTGGTATGCAAGGCAGTGACATTTTTTAGAACTACATTCTCTCTCTGCCTCTGTCTGTCTGTATTTCTGTCGGTCGGTTAGTCTCACACACACGCACATATTCATGCACACACGCACACACACACACACATGCACACACACACACACACACACACACACACACACACACACTCAACTGCAAATTTAAAGAGTTTGTGAGGAAAGCTATACACAAGCCAAGCCAACATACCGGTATTGTTCCAAAAGGCACAAAACCTGCACACAAAACAGAACTACAGTTACTACATGTAGACAATGATTCCCCAGGCAAAAGCTAAATTGCATCTTTTTTTGCAATGTATCTTGCTTTTCAATGTAAGTATTGCAATTACACTGCAGATGGAAAACCCTGATGGTGCCCCCCCCCCCCCCCCCCCCCCCCCTAAATAATTTCAGATCCATACTATACTCAGGCCAGTTAGTCAAGTATTGCACACATTGAAACACAAAGGGCTCTTTTAAACAGTGGTTGTGGTGACGAATATGCATCGCTTTTTGTGAAAAAGGCTCATTCTGGCATATCTGAACAATCATGTCATAAATTAACATGCAATAGCATGTGTATCCATCAAAATTATCATCAATCAAACATAAGTTTTATTCATTCTCTTGTACTCACACACAGATGCTAGAAAAAACATGAACTAGTGCTCACAGCGCGTGGTAGTGAAAGTTTTAAAATACACAAAGCACTTTGTCGCCCTGAATAAAGAGGTATACACACCTGACATTCTGAGAGGCAGGAAGATTTTCTCTCCGGTGTCTGGGTGGATGATTGCCTGTTGTGTGCAAACAAATTGCAATTCTCAATCATTAACCATAAATACATGTACCATAATAGACCTTTTTCCATAAATAACTCAGGAATTTTAAGCTGTGTGGTAAAGTAAGGCCCACTTTTACGGGGAAAAGCTTTTCAAAACAAAGCGAAGCAAGCACAACACTTCCAATCAGAACTAAACTTCCAAACTTGACTGAACGTAAAATCAACGCCTACTACTGAGCAGTACTTTCGCAGGCTCCTGGTGGGCCCAACTCGTTGTTGTTGTTGTTGTTGTCATCAATGTGGTTGTTGTTGTGGTTGTTTTTGTTGTTGTTGTGGTGGTTTTTGTTGTTAGTTTTGGTGGGAGCAAACATTTCAAAAAGTTTTCTTTTCCTTTAAAAAACCCACATTTTTTACACATATATTTCTTCAAGTTCATGTACCTGTTTGATTTTCTGAGCCTCCCATAACTGTTGATTGGTGACTCCAGGAGGGACAGCTCCCTTCTTGTAGTCTTCCAGCAACTTCAGACTGGACTCCAGCTGTTCCTGTTACATGACAACAAACAATAAATACAGCACAGTGGAACCCCCCTTTTAAGACCCCCCAATTTAAGACCTTGTTTTCTCAGACTTTCTGTTCAGAGCCTCTGTAAATTTACCCCAATTTTAAGACCCCCTCCTTTTTAAGACCTGATTTGTTTCAGATTTTTAGAGGTCTTAAAATGGGGGTTCCACTGTACATGTGGTTATGTACAGCCGACTGAGCCATGTACCTGTCCCCGCTACCTCCTGTATTCCTTTGTCTCAGAGATATTTGTATTATCGATCCGGCATTGCTATTACCGCTCAGTCTCTGTACAGGCGTCGGTATCGTGTGGATAAAACTGTATGGCGCTAATGCCGATAAATATTTGACTTTTTGTCTGGCGGTGCAGTCAGGCTTTGAACTGACTTTTCAAGGGATAGTGGTTATGACAGTTCCAGGTGGAAGGTTCAGGGTTCGAATCCCGGCTACTTTTAGAGAATATTTGTTCAAGACCTCTGTAAATGTACCTTCATTTTAAGACTAGATCCGGGCATCGGTAGCGCGCTGGAATTGTATCCAGTTGGCCGCTGTCAGCGTGAGTTCGTCCCCACGTTCGGCGAGAGATTTTATTTCTCAGAGTCAACTTTGTGTGCAGACTCTCCTCGGTGTCCGAACACCCCCGTGTGTACAAGCAAGCACAAGACCAAGCGCGCACGAAAAAGATCCTGTAATCCATGTCAGAGTTCGGTGGGTTATAGAAACACGAAAATACCCAGCATGCTTCCTCCGAAAACGGCGTATGGCTGCCTAAATGGCGGGGTAAAAAATGGTCATACACGTAAAATTCCACTCGTGCAAAAAACACGAGTGTACGTGGGAGTTTCAGCCCACGAACGCAGAAGAAGAAGAAGAAGACTAGATCCCTCCTTCTAAAGACCTGATTGATTGTGTTTTGGGAGGTCTGAAAGCTGGAGGGTGGTAGTGGTGGTGGTGGTGGTAGTGGTAGTGGTGGTTGGCGGGAGGGGGTGTAGGTGTGTGGTGGGGGGTCAACTGTATCTAATTTACTAAAACTTCAAGCTGATGATTTTTTTCAGACTTTTCCTGATCTTCTCCACTTACTCAGTTTCGTCTAAGGCTTCTTAGTCACGCTGATGGGGTCTATGTCGACTAAAAGAGTGGGATTCCCTGTAGGTGGAGTTCCTGTAGGGGGATTCCCTGTATACAGGGAATCCCACAGGGTGGAGTTTTTCAATAAAACTTGCAACCCATACTCGAATTTCTAAAAAATATCAAAAAAAGATAAAAACAAGTCGCGTAAGGCGAAATTACTACATTTAGTCAAGCTGTGGAACTCACAGAATGAAACTGAACGCACTGCTTTTTTTCACAATGACTGTAGTCCGCCGCTTGTGCATAACGGATTGAAACTAACGAGCCTGTTCAGCGGGGTAGTGGTTTCGCTGTGCTGCATAGCACGCTTTTCTGTACCTCTCTTCGTTTTAACTTTCTGAGCGTGTTTTTAATCCAAACATATCATATCTATATGTTTTTGGAATCAGGAACCGACAAGGAATAAGATGAAATTGTTTTTAAATCGATTTCGGAAATTTAATTTTGATCATAATTTTTATATTTTTAATTTTCAGAGCTTGTTTTTAATCCAAATATAACATATTTATATGTTTTTGGAATCAGAAAATGACGAAGAATAAGATGAAATTGTTTTTGGATCGTTTAATAAAAAAATAATTTTAATTACAAGTTTCCGATTTTTAATGACCAAACTCACTCATTAGTTTTTAAGCCACCAAGCTGAAATGCAATACCAAACCCCGGCCTTTGTCGAAGATTGCCTTGCCAAAATTTCAATCAATTTGATTAAAAAATGAGGGTGTGACAGTGCTGCCTCAACTTTTACAAAAAGCCGGATATGACGTCATCAAATGTATTTATCTAAAAAATGAAAAAAACGTCGGGGGATATCATACCCAGGAACTCGCATGTCAAATTTCATAAAGATCGGTCCAGTAGTTTAGTCTGAATCGCTCTACACACACACACGCACAGACACACACACACACACACATACACCACGACCCTCGTCTCGATTCCCCCTCTATGTTAAAACATTTAGTCACGGTCAAAACTTGACTAAATGTAAAAACATCACATTCTACCGATGTCGCTAAGCATCACGTGACTTTCAGCGATATCAGCGAAACGCTACAGGAACTACACCCTGTGGTATTCCCTGTATACACAATTACAGGGAATCCACCTAAAGGAACTCCACCTCAGGGAATCCCACTCTTTTGGTCGACATAGACCCCATCAGCCTTAGTCACTGTCATTTTTGCAGTGGAAAAAAGATGTTACCTTTGTTGTAAAGAGAGTTCTTGGGTCAATGATATCCAGAAAATGACGTAGTCGACCAGCGAATTTTCCCTGCACAGAAAAAAGAACATGTTAAAAACATAACGTTCATAGCTTTACAGAACACACGCACACACACACCGAGGCACACACGACGGAGTTTCGGATGAGTGGTAAACAGTTCAATTTCTAGAATGCGTCTGCAGATGCAAATTGAGAGCTGTTCTGGAGACACAGGGTATCCCGTATTTGCTGCAGTAGGGGTATGGGTATGGCTCATCAGAGGCTATACTCTGCTTCCGTTGTTCTTTCACACACACACACACTCACACAAACTTTGTGAACACAGCACACACTCCGCACACACACACACACTGTGCGTGCATCAAGTCTGCTCTTTTCCTCCCTCAATCTCTGTAAACATGCACACCCTTAAATTCTTAAAATAACTTCCCACACAGTTCCTGTAAGAATCCTCTTTACATAATAATTCCCCATTCCCGATTTACCACTAGTCAGCACAACCCAGATTATATATCAGGGGACATAAAGTTCCATCTAAAGCTTTGAACACTTTTTTCTGCATTGCCTCCCTTGGATCCAAAAGCCTACCAGAATTTGCCGACATCAGAAGAGAATGTGTTTCTTCAGTCAAGCATAATTGTGCATCTACGGTAAGGTCTGGAACTCAAAACTGACAGATACATTCAAACAAAAATGCAAGAAGTGAAGAAGAGAACATTTTTGAAATGCACAGATCAGCACAATCATTCATGTCACGAGACTTCCAGTGCGCGTGACCCACGACCCATGACCCAAGTGGTTATTCTGTGACACATGTACCTGATCAAAGCGTGGTTTTCCCAGCTGAAATGGTGGATAACCCGAATCAGACATCGCGCAACAGCCACAGAAAATCCAATCTATTGCCCAGACAAAGTCTCACACGCCGACTGTCACCCGACAAATGACGACAGACGCAACAAACGACTGAGCAGTGAGCTTTTCGTGTTCGGCCTTGAAACGTAACGAGCAGACGACCTAAGCTTAGTCTGCTTCCGGTGCTTTTCGGGTCACGAAAGTGTCGTCTGCTTCACAGGTAGGCCGTCGCCCGCCAATGCTTTGATTTCGTGTCGCTGTGACCGTGAACTGATGCGACTTTGCGGTCAATAGATAACGAGCGCAAGGCGGCCTAAGATGACCTTCACCTGTACAAGTTACCAGTACTCAGTTTCCGCAGTATTCGGATAACTTACTATGCCGCGCAGCCGCAAAGCGGGTTGTTACAGTGAAAATGGTTACTAACGGGTTGACATAGAGTTAAACGCATTGCCGTGTCACGTTGTTGTTGTTGTTGTTGTTGTTGTTGTTGTTGTTGTTGTTGTTGTTGTTGTTGTTGTTGTTGAGAAAAGCGACTACAGGAACTAATTTACACCGGCTCGGCATGATTGTCGTTCAGTTGTCGGGTCAAGTCAAGTTCAAGTGTAACACTGACTGACTATGATGATGACTGATCATAGTGCCGAGACTGAGACAGACGAGAGGGGGGTGGCAGAAACAACTTTGTGGTATCGTGAAACTGGTGTTTCTTTGTTACGGTGTGCCTGACTGTCGCCGATTTCCATGTCTGTCTCTTTGTCCGACTTTCAGTCCGTCTTTCTTTCTTTATGTGGTGTTTAACGTCGTTTTCAACCACGAAGGTTATATCGCGACGAATTCAGTCCGTCTATATTCATTTGCCCGTCCGGCCGCGTCCCTCCGACTCATTTCAGACTCTCTGTTTCAAACTCTCTGTTTCAAACTGTGATACGTTGCCAGGCAGTATTTATATATAGTACTAAGTTTAAAAACTAAAGAATGTTGTACTCACCAATACCAGGACAGAACACACAAAACTATGTCAAATTTCGCCCATGGAGCTTCTTCAGGACTTTCCGTGAACAAACAAATACAAAGGGAAACACTGAAAAAGAAAAAGCAGCACGGAATAAAATATATACAGTCACTTTAAATAAATGTTCTGCAAACTGAAACTGACACAATACATTTTAAGGCTGAGCATGGCCCGTGTAGGATATTGTCGGCGAGGGGGGGGAGGGGGGGGGTGTTGGTCAGGGATACACAGACGGACTGCACCCAGACAACAAGAGCACGGCGGGATTCCCCCAGGCCGGGACGCGCATTGAACACGCTGGTGGGAGATGATTAGACCGGTCTGACGGCGCGACAACCCCTTGGGAGAGAGACGTTAGACGCTTGGCTGAACCGGTTAATTCTATAGAGTATCCTCGTAAAGCACATCTCCATTATTTGTATTATCGATCCGGCATTGCTATTACCGCTCAGTCTCTGTACAGGCGTCGGTATCGTGTGGATAAAACTGTATGGCGCTAATGCCGACAAATATTTGACTTTTTGTCTGGCGGTGCAGTCAGGCTTTGAACTGACTTTTCAAGGGATAGAGTCACGGTGATGTGTGTGGATATGGTCGTGCAGCTAGGCCTACCGCAGGGAGTTCTCTCTGATCAGCGTGTTGTGCGACATATGATTAGCACTGTTTACAAATGTGTGAAACTGTCCCCAACGAGCCATGGGAATGACTGGAAAATACTTCGTCAGCATCCCTCTCTCTCTCTCTCTCTCTCTCTCTCTCTCTCTCTCTCTCTCTCTCTCTCTCTCTCTCTCTCTCTCTCTCTCTCTCTCTCTTTAGGGCGAGGGCCAGATGCAAAAAAGTATACCTGCATGCTTATTCTGTTACCCTCGTAAAATAAAGAATTGTCATTGTCATTGTCATTCTCTCTCTCTCTCTCTCTCTCTCTCTCTCTCTCTCTCTCTCTCTCTCTCTCTCTCTCTCTCTCTCTCTCTCTCTCTCTCTCATCATAAAGGAAATGATGTTGCTTTCAACGTTTTCAAACTGTCCCAAAAGATTGTAATCAACATTTGTGTTTTGATACATCATGACAAAAATTGTAGAAATATGAATTTGGAAACTCTCAATTCTGTGCAGCAAGAGTATTCGGGGAAGTGACGAATCCAGACGCTGCACACAGGTCTTTGGCCCCACAATTAACGTGATAACGGGAAATGTTAATTACTTTTCGGCGGGACTCGGATGCGAACTAACAAATGGCATACAATTTCGTTCGGCTGCCGCATAGTCATCTGTGGGATAGTTGTGTCAAATGAATTGAGTGTTTATATCCTTATCTACGACAAGAAGATAAATCGCTGCTTCGACAGTGGTCTGCGCAGACAAGCATCTTTGAATGGAAGCGTGTGGAATCGCGATGAGATTAGCCCCAAGCTGTGAAGACAATGAGGGGAATGGACGTATCGTGTCCAGCTGTCATGTCTTGTCCAGCTTCCCTGGCTTCATCAAATTACCGGATTTGCCCCCCCCCCCCCCTCCCCTCCCCCCAACACACACACACACCTCGCTTCCTCAGCCCACGCACCACCCCCCGGCTTTTTCGTATATGGGGAATAGATCATTCCAATCATTGTTCTTCTGATGAGATTCATGGCCGGTTCCGGGCCGTTGAGGTGTGGAGTCAGTATAGATCGAGTTGAAAAAAGTTACGTGTATTTGCGTGCGTGTCCGTGTCCGTATGTGTGTGTGTGTGTGTGTGTGTAGTGTGCGTGCGTGCGTGCGTGCGTGCGTGCGTGTGTGTGTGTGTGCGTGCGTGCGTGCGTGCGTGTCTGTCTGTCTGTTTCTCTGCTTGCCTGTCAGTCTGTCTGTCTGTCTGTCTGTATGACTGGTCTATGACTATGTTTGATTCTAGTGAAATTTGAGGAAATCCTCCAGACAAAAGGATTGATGTTGTTGCCTTGAATAATAAAGTTTAAATGAGGTACTCGTGGCCAAAATTCCTATCTCAAATCGCTTCAAGAGCTACAGCGTTTGGTTTGGGGGAGGAGGGGGGGGAGGGGGGAGGGGGGTCGGGTGTTGAATGATGGCACCACACATAAGGAATACCTTAAAGTTTATGTTTGACATTTGAATCTGTAATGCTGTGTTTGGGTATAGCTAGCCTATTTGCAGAAGGTGAATCCTCCATGTACATTGTCTTTGTTATCGCCTTGTCCTACCGTTTCGTAATGGAACTTGCTCGCATTTGCTATATTACATTACAAGATTGAATTCCAAACATCTAATGGTGGTTGTTGTTTTGTGTGTATGGTGGTTGTTGTTTTGTTTTTCTTGGTCTGCTAGACGCTTGCATGACCGTCTGCAATGAATAGAATTAGACGATGAACTGAATATATATATATGACTTTGGCGCAGGAGAGTATACCGGTCCGCTTTTACATTAATTAAATTGCACGATTAACATAGTTCAGTATGGATCAGTTTTCATTGAATCAATACAGATGCGTCTAATTCACAGTACAGGAAAATGTACTTTTTACTTCTTGAGGTGACATTCGCCAAGAAACGTGCCAGTCTTCTGATGTAGTATCTGTTTCGAGAATGCTTACCGCCTCACTCCAAACATTTAACTCACACTGAACCCAAAAGGAAGAAAGAGAATGTTTGTGACCGCTTAACGTTTCAATCATTGGTTGGTTTGGAAGTTTAATCGTGAAAAACAAAAACGTGCTGGAAAGAAAGTAAATGGCTGTAACAAGATAGTTCGTGAGAAACAGAAAAAGTGTTATTTGTAAAGTCAGATCCATTGCAAATGTTTGCACACATGTGATTGCTAAACATTACGAACTCTTGCCCTCCGGACACTTTCGGGTCCCTACTGCCAGGGCTGTAAGAACAAAGGACAGTTTTGTTCCAATGTCTATCGAACTCTGTAATAGGTATGTTTAACCAGGTCTTGCGTTCCACTGATCACCATGATTTGTATGATTAATCGATTTATTTTATCTGTAAGTGAGGAGGATTTGTTTGTGTGTGTGCCAGTGTGTGTGTGTGTGTGTGTGTGTGTGTGCCGTGTGTGTGCTTGCGTGCGTGCGTGCGTGCGTGCGTGTGTATGTGTGTGTGTGTGTTTGTGTGCGTGTGTGCGTGCGTGTGTGTATGCGTGTGTGTTTGTTTGTGTGTCTTTGCGTGTGTGTGTGTGTGTGTGTGTGTGTGTGTGTGTGTGTGTGTGTGTGTGTGTGTGTGTGTGTGTGTGTGTGTGCCCACGTAGTGTTTGAAGATTTTTATTTTATGTTCTTAAAGACGGAGTTAATCAATACTATTGTTTAGACTTTCTTTTTACTTCAATGTTTTTAAACACAAAAAGTATAGTAATCTAAATCTACTAAATCTTAGTGACTTTTACGCAAGAACTGAAATGTATATTTAAATGTATACATGTGTAGAAAATACTACATGGCTTGCTGTGTCGTACCAGATTTCCACGAGGTTTGTTTTAAAATATTGAACTGCGAGCGAAAGTGAGCTGTTCACTATTTGAAAAAGCAACGAGTGTAAATCTGGTACGAAACAGCAAGCCATGTAGTATTCTGTTTATCCTACATACTGTACTTACGTGTATTTTACTGAAAATGTCCTGCAGTCGAGGCAGCTAAATTGAAGACGCTTGTTTTGGAACCTCGATTTCTTCTAAAGCCTCGTGCAATCTATTACGTCAAAGTAAATAAACGTCACTCTAAAAGTGTGGCGTGACGTGTTAGTTCTACAAATTCATCGAGGGAAATTAGCGAGCGCAATTTTGTTCTTCTATAATGACGTTTGTCTCGGTGACTTTGGCATCATAAGCAGTGGAAAAACAGGTCCCTGCCAGACTTGCTTGACATGACCTCAATTTACATGATATATACACGTGTGATTTGAACGATTATTATCCCACGAGTGTCTCTCTCACGTATGTAGGATAACACTTTTTTTCAACTCTGGGAAAAGGTGACGCCAAGGTCTGTTTTAAACTTCGTGTAATTGCCGAAACGTTTACGTCCATTTCGGAAAATTTGTCCATGAAGAAAAATCCTTCCAATCTAACTGCCCAGAGAGAGAGAGAGAGAGAGAGAGAGAGAGAGAGAGAGAGAGAGAGAGAGAGAGAGAGAGAGAGAGAGACCGACTGACAGACAGACAGGCAGGCAGGCAGGCAAGGCGGGCGGGTAAACAGGCAGGCAGGCAGACAGACAGACAGAGACAGAGAGACAGATCACAGACAGAGAGTTAGACACAGAAAGAAGAATTTAGACTTTAACTCCACACTTTTCAATAAAATGCACAAAGTCAGCCAACCCAATCCTTTCAGCACACTTTGGCACGTACGGTGTCACTGACTTCAATCCATCTTTCTACACCAAACTTCCAAAAGGCCTAACGTTCTCAGAGGCAAAAGCTCGGGTACGGGGTCTCGTCTGTTTTCAACTGATCGTTACTTATCCCAAGTGATGATGATTTGATTGTGGACTCACAACCTCGCTGGCACAGAGCCTTTCTGTGCTATTTGCTGTTAAAATCCTGCGGGACAAAGCAACAAATAATCGTAATGGAACCGTTCTCGGTCTCTCAAAGCGCTCCAACTCGCCCGCAGAGAGTGTGTGGCAGCCCGATATACCCAAGTGTAATACTATGATACTTTTGAAATGAAGCAGGGATTATTTTGAATATGATACTGGCATGAACTGGATGAGAACTTGATAAACTCACTTTTTGAAAATTGGTTTTGTTGGAAACGTCCCCTGAGACGTCTTTCACGAGCTGGCTTACTTATTGTAACTCTTTTCCCGTCACAAAAATAGATATAGTTTGATGTTATGCAGGAAAAACAAAGTAAAAGTAACTCACATCATTTGACTGCCTGTTCATTGTACAAACTGACTCTGTTGGACTCAGGCCAAATTTTCTGTAACGAAACCAAGTATGATTTGGCGCGATCAGGGGTATCATTTGGTGTCGACAATCGGCGAAACGTCTAACAATTTAACAATCACCCAAAAGTTTGCAGTCATTTCAGCCGACAGAGATGTCGAACTTTTCCACATTGGAGGAAAGATGACGCCAAGGATCGCCTTACACTTTCAAAACTTGCCGAAACTAGTATGGCCATTGCGAGAATTTTGCCCATACTATTATGGCCATTGCGACAATATTGCCCAAACTATTCTGGCCATTGCGACAATTTTGATGGCCATTTTGACAATATTGCCGAAACCATTATGGCCATTGCGACAATTTTGCCGATACTATTATGGCGATTGCGACAATATTGCCCAAACTATTATGACCATTTCGACAATTTTGCCCAAACTATTATGGCCATTTGGACAATATCGCCGAAACTGTTATGGCCTTTTTGACATTTTGTTCCGAAATTATTATGACCATTTCGACAATTTTGTCGAAAGTATTATGGCTATTTCAAAAATGTTACCGAAACTATTATGGCCATTTTGACAATTGCGCTTTCGCTCGTATTTCAATATTTCAAATGCTGTGACTCCTGCACTGCCCCTTTAAAAATGGTAAGGCTATAAGCAAAGTTCTTTCTCTATTTTTGCAACCTCGAACTTTTTTTTTCTCCAGTTCTCTCTTACTCCTTGCTGGTGTACTTTTTTTGTTTGAATTATGTAGGGCGTATCCTCTTACCCAAAAAAAGGCTATTGCGGTTAGTTTCTGATGTCCTAGACTTTCGCCAAGGAAAAATATTTATAGTTATCTGCCCTCAGAAGCAACAAAATATGGCCGCGCATAATCACCCCAAGGGGAGATTAACAGGCCCCAGGCTCCTATGACATTGTTTATCTCCTCTTGCCCTTCCAAAACCATCGATTAATTGACCGAGGTGTAAAATAAACTGACACAGATTATCGTGTCTACATGGGCGGAAATCACGTGCTTTATGGCGAGATGTCACGTGATAATCGATACGGCGTTTGGCGTTACACGCACAGAGGCGTGCGTCTAGTCGCTTGTTAACTTGTGTGATTTGCATACCGTCTGGGGAAACCCATCCGGGAAGAAGCGGGATGTTTTTGTTGTTATTCTCTGCCAGTTAAGCGGCTTGTATTTTTCTCCCTGTTTTGCTATTTTTTTCGTTACCTGTCTTTCTTTATCTCTTTTACTTTCTTTTCTTATTTCTTTCTTTCTTTCTTTCTGAATTGTGTTTAGTGGGTTACCTAATCCCATCTCCTCTCCAATCCCAACCCATCCCCAAACTGACCAAAAATGTCTTCTAAACAATCGAATGACACAACCGTCAGTTAGCAATCATTTTGTCTGGCACTATTCACATACATTAAAGAGGGGACCCTTTCTAAGTCTATGAGCGCTATTGGATATGTCTTTATAGTGCATGCTTACGGATTATCATAATGCTACATGTATGACCAAGAGTATTTGTCAACTCTTTTTATTTTAAAGAAAGGGCTGCATAATGCTGCAAAGACTCATTGAGACCTGCAAATAGTCTTCAAATATCTGTTTTTTGGTGTGATTTTTATAATTCAGCGTTTAAGGGCTACGATTTACACAAGCATTAACATTTCTAGCGAGTGGACTTTTGCGTGCATGTCCCTTGTCTAGCCTGTCAAATGGCAGCCATAAAGCGTTTTCGGAGTATTGCTATAGTGTTAGTATTTAAATGTTATTATCTTTACACTCACTCATTCCTCTGTGGCTTTCTTTAAGTGTGTGTGTCTGTTGTTTGCCTGTGTGTGTGTGTGTGTGTGTGTGTGTGTGTGTGTGTGTGTGTGTGTGTGTGTGTGTGTGTGTGTGTGCTCGCGTGCGTGTGTGTGTTTGTGCGTGTGTGTGTGTGTGCGTGCGTGTGTGTGTGTGTGTGTGTGTGTCTGTGTGTCTGTCTGTTTGTCTGTCTGTCTGTCTGGGTGCCTGTGTCTGGCTGTCTGTCTGTCTGGGTGCCTGTGTCTGGCTGTCTTTCTAGCTGTCTGTCTTTGTGCCTGTCTGTCTGTTTGTCTGTCTGTCTGTCTGGGTGCCTGTGTCTGGCTGTCTGTCTGTCTGGGTGCCTGTGTCTGGCTGTCTTTCTAGCTGTCTGTCTTTGTGCCTGTCTGTCTGTTTGTCTGTGTCTGTCTGGCTGTCTGGCTGTCTGTCTGTCTGTTATCTGTGTCTGGCTGGCTGGCTGTCTGTCTGTCTGACTGTTCGTCCGGTTCTCAGCGTCAGATGCTTGACACACTCTACTCCTGCACTCTCCTCGTGCAAAACTCTGCCCAACAAATGAAGACTATATCCTTTTATCGAGTTGAGTATCGTTAACACAAATGCATCCTCACAAAACTGCAGTGCCTGATAATAAACGAGAATCGTAGCGGACAAAGATGCATTGATTACAACTTCATATTGATCGCTGAAGGTGATAATTGCGTACACTAAACATAAAAGCAGACACATACAATCTTGGAATTATTATCATGGCATCATTATTATCGGTAAAGAGAAGGGATCGAACACTGCAAAACATGGCTGACTTAGGCTTCAGTAACGCCAGACGGTTGCAGTTATGAGTATGGAAGAAAGAGGTTTTTGGCTAAGGAAATTTGACAGGGGCGTCGGGCGAGTGAATTACATACGGGTATACAGATTTAATAAAACGGCAGAAATATTGCATAGACAAATTGGGAAAGATCATATTAAGAGAAGACTGAAATAACTGCATTTCGGGTTTCAGGTTTCGCGTATAAAACGGCAGTTTTGTGTTTAGTTGACAACGACTTTATTTTGAAAGCGCTTGAATGAAGCTTTGGCCTTTGCCTTTAAATGTTTACATGAAGAGTTTTTCTCTCGTATTAAATATTGGAAATGATGGATGCTGTTAAGGACAGTGTATGTTGGCTCTTTAAAATGCCTTCAAGTGAGAAAAAAAAAACTTAAATCATTTAAAATGCATTAAGTGCATTGTTACAATTTTGAGGCGGGTGAACACGCTCACTTCTTTCCATCCGACAAAACAACACAGCACTCCTAACATTGCTTTTGCAAGTTTTCAACACTTTGTGACATTGTACATAGTTCTGCTGGCAAACGTTTATGTGTTCATTATTTGTCTCTTGCACTAGTAGAAATATTTACATTTGTGTTCTATGTCACAAAGTGTTAAAAACTTGTTACAAAAATGTGTTCAAAACGTGTTCACTTGTGTTTGGTGTGAGAAAACATGCAGACCCTTCTTAAATAGATTCAGTATTTTTTTCTGTTGTAAACTGAGCAAAACAAAATAGTGCACCTATTTTCGTACACGAACTAAAACATTCATTCCCGTGGCATTTGATTCAAACTGTATATGCCATTAAATGCCCTTCATGTGGCTACCTGGCACACTTCAAAGATTGCTGTCATAAGTGTCACGTGACCGCCGCCGAAGTAAGGGTACCCCAAAATCGACCTGACAATAACGTCAGGTACCAATTAAAAAAATAGACACAAATTCAGAATAGGTGGAACTTGGCAATTTTTACATACGAGAAGAAAGAAAAATCATTTATCTATCCAGAACAGGTTGTTTTGTTTTGGTATCTTGCGTATCTCTTGTGTTATGTCATTTCTACTGATGCAGGTGTGAAATGCAAGAGCAGGAGAAAACGAGAGGATTTGGCGCCCAATTTGAGGGGTACCATGACAAAAAGCGCTGTATTTCTGAAATACCTCAATAGATTGATTCGAAACTTTCAGGATCTGATGTCTATATACGAGACATACCCTGAGTGAAATTGTGGATCACTTTATGTTTGTACTCAGATGTTATGCACTCTTCCGGTAAATGTTTTTAAACTCGTCACAGGTTTGTGAATATGCATCCCAAAACTTCATGACTTTGCATGCATACAGACAAATGGTTGTTACAAAAACTGCCAAAGTTTCATTCCAGTATGACCACTGACGGACATTTTCTAACCATGTAAACACATGAGAAAAAATTGTAACGTTCAGGCTGTTTGCTGTTGACAGCGGTTATCGCTGAATGATTATCAAAACATGCTGCGGTCACGGATGACTGGACATGGCTGTCGCACTGCAATCCTCCCGAAAAATGTGATCGTGTTTTCAGGACTAGGAAATGTAATCTAGTGATTGTATTTGAATGACACTTTGGCAGTATTTGTAACATTTACTTATCTGTAGGCATGCAAAGTCTTGATTTTTTGGATGAAAAACTTAAAACCTGTGACACGTTTTATAATATTTTCCGGAAGATTGCTTAGCATCTAAAAAAAAAACCAAACCTGTAACGATGCGCAATTTTACCGGACGTACGTCTCGTATATAGACTTGAGATCCTGAAAGTTTCGAATCAATCGATTTTGGCATTGCTAAAATATAGCGCTTTTTGTCATGGTACCCCTCAAAATGAACGCAAAACCCTCTCTTTTTCTACTGCTCATGCGCTCCACCCCTGCATCAGTAGAAATGACATAACACAAGATATACGTAAGATACCAAATCAAAACAACCTGTTCTGCATAGATAATTGATTTGGCTTTCTCCTCGGTTTAAACGTTGCCAAGTTAAGCCTATTCTGAATTGTTGTCTATTTTTTAATTGGTTCCTTACGTTTTTGTCAGGTCGATTTTGGGGGTACCCTTACTTCCGCGGCGGTCATGTGATACCTGTAATAGGAATCTTTGATCCGAAAATTGTACCAGGTAGCCAAGTAAAGGGCCTTTAATGGCATATAAAAAACGCTCGCGCTGGACCCGAGTACTCTTCAGACTGGCTCGCTCAATAAATATAAATGTTTGGAATGTCTGTGGTGTGAATGTTGGTTTCTGACCAGAAATGCAGATCTATCTCTGACCGATTGATACAGTCAACCTACAAACTGCGACCTCATCTGTGATCAGATGGCCAAGCAATGCGTGAAATCTTTTATTCTAAAGCCTTATGGCTCGTTTCGACAAGCATTAAACGGATGAAATTAACCACATGCAGTTTATTCTTCAGAAAAATGCACACAAAAAATGGGTTGGGTTCGGTGATTTGTACATAAACGTCTTCCTCGCGATAGATTCGCTTATTATTTTGTCTTATGAAGCCGTCATCAACACGAACACAATGATTGCAGAAGCAAACTCTGTACCTACACGACCGAGACACAAGACTGATTATTTCACAGCTGCAATGAGAATAGAGAACAAAGACGTTTTGGGTAAGCTTACTCACGTCAGGTCTTCACTGACAAGCTAGGAACAGACGGAAAATTCCGAACAAAAGTAAATGACGTCAAAGTCTCTTTCGCTTTGCGTGTAACTTTGTCATGACGTATTTTTGTGTGACGCGTTCGGCTGTTCTATCAGGTCAATGGCTGCGTGTTGCCCCGCCGGTGTGAACTCCTCCTACGGCCAAGTCGTTTTTGTGGTTTATTTCGCATTTAGGTCCCAGGTAACATTATGAAGTTTTAATACGATCAATCGGACCTATTATCAAGTTAGTGTATCAACTTTTGAACGAACTGCGCCCAGTAGTTTCCCAGCAATAAGCTGTTAAGTGGAGAAAGACAGACAGACACACAATTAAAGTCTGCTGAGCCCTAGTACTAGCGTACTCGGGGATAAAGTTTGAATGTAATGACACTGGAATGAACATTTTAGTCGGGGTCCAAAAATGGGTGCAATACATTTTTTGCTCAGTTTAGTTGTTTTCCTTTTGGATGAGGACTAACACACACACACACACACACACACAGAGACAGCACACACACACACACACACACACACACACACGCACAGGGAGGGTAGAAAGAAAGACGAGATCGAGAGACGGAGAGAGAGAGAGAGACATTCGATGAGGGTGGTAGTAAGAGAGACATAGAACTCTATTTACGGAGGGTCACTCATGGGACCCAAGATGCTACGCTCCAGCGCGCTATTGACAGGTGACTGCCGCCATGTTTCAAGGGAGAGAACTCGGACACGTTTCCTCCTTGGTTTCACAACAACACCAAAGAAAGCGTGCCGGACTGACAGGAAAGTGGCTGAATGAACTATTTTCGGAAATAACTCGTCTATTAGCTTCTGGGACAGCGACGAACCCATATTAATGCTGTGTTTCCGGTAATGCTGTCTTCCTCGTGATATTAATTTCATATCCCACGTATACGTATAGTGCTTTTAGTTATGCGCTATAGAAATCTCCTTAATAAATAAATAAAATAAATACTGTGTCCCCACTCACATCCCCGTTAATATTGTATCCTGTCTAATGCTGTGTCTCCACTTTCATGTATCTTTGCTAATGATCTATTCCTTTTAATGCTATTTCCTGGCTAATGCTGTATATCCCCAAAAATGTTGCCTTCCTGCATATACCGTATCCCTCGCTAATGATGTTTCCTGGCTGATGCTGTATCTCCATTATTCCTTTATCCCTGCTAATACCCTATTCTTCTAATGATGTTTACCGGCTGATATTGTATCTCCATTATTCATGTAGGCTACCCCTGCTAATACCCTATTCTTCTAATGCTGTTTACCGGCTAATGCTGTATCTTCATTATTCATGTACCCCTGAAAATACCCTATTTCTTCTAATTCTGTTTCATGGCTAATGCTGTATCTCGATTATTCCTGTACGCCTGCTAATACCCTATCACTTCTAAATCTGTTTATGGCTAATGCTGTATCTCCATTATTCCTGTACGCCTGCTAATACCATATTCTTCTAATGCTGTTTATGGCTAATGCTGTATCTCCATTATTCCTGTACGCCTGCTAATACCATATTCTTCAAATGCTGTTTACCGGCTAATGCTGTATCTCCCTTATTCATGTACCCATGCTAATACTCTATCCCTTCTAATTCTGTTTATGGCTAATGATGTATCTCCATTATTCACGTACCCCTGCTAATACTCTATCCCTTCTAATTCTGTTTATGGCTAATGCTGTATCTCCATTATTCACGTACCACTGCTAATACCTTATCCCTTGTAATGCTGTTTATGGCTAATGCATGCTGTATCTCCATTATTCACGTAGTCCTGCTAAATACCCTATCCCTTTTAATGCTGTTTATGGCTAATGCTGTATCTCCATTATTCACGTACCACTGCTAATACTCTATCCCCGCCAATACTGTTTATGGCTGATGCTGTATATCCCCAATAATACTGTATGCCTGCTAATACCGTATCCCTCGTTAGTTATACTGTGTCTCCGTCAATACATTCTCCCGACTAATGCCGTATCTTGGCGCAGGATATGAACTTAGCTCTCATGCAGTTCTATTTCCCGGCTGGTGGGGAGTAGGAAATAGTGGAATCAATCATTCATGGTGAAACTGTGAAATCAAAGTAAGTTTGTAATCAAAATGCTTCCTCCGGTACGGTGACTGTTGTCTTCCCCTTTGTCATTATAGTTCTTGGAGAGGGATGGGAGAGGGGGTATGTCCTGAAATATCTCTCTCTCTCTCTCTCTCTCTCTCTCTCTCTCTCTCTCTCTCTCTCTCTCTCTCTCCCTCTCTCTCTCTCTCTCTCTCTCTCTCTCTCTCTCTCTCTCTCTCTCTCTCTCTCTCTCTCTCTCTGCGCAGTCGCCACTACACTACATGCTGCGATAGGGCTTATGACGAGTACTTGGCCTGTTTTCTTTTCACGCAACGTGTAGCTGGCTGGGGAAAAAAAGAATCACATCAATAATCTGTAGTGCGTCGTCTGTCCTGCTGGCGTTACATGTTGTTTTGTTTTTAAGCGAGCGGATCGCCTTCACACAATGAACACAACACGACTGTTTTTTTCATCCTTCTCCACGCGTACTCTTTCATCCAAGCTGTCCGATGATACGGCAGAGTCGAGACGGTTGTCGCTGGTGTTGCTGTCCGTCACGTGGGTGTCGTCAATCACTATGGTGGGCACTGACTGACCAACTCACTGTCTTCAAACCCTTCTCCTTCTCTGGACAACTCTCGTCCGAGTCACTGCTGGGCAGGAGGGCAGGTGCCGTCTGTCCTGATTGGTGCAGGTCCATTTGACAGGTCGATCCCGATTGGTAAACAGGTTTTTGTCCAGTACAATTTGATTCGTGAAGAAGTGGCACGGCGTCCTCTGATTGGTCACGAGTTTGCTGTTCAGCGTGTTCTGATTGGTGGAGTGTTTCAGTTTTTGTCGAATCGGTATTGTGATGCACCTCGCTAACGTGGCGATTGGTTGTGTAACTGTTGGACTCACGAAGCTGTTGTGTTGGTCCGAGTCTGTTCGAAGTATTCGCATTGCCTTCGTCTCCCTTTACACCAACCTTGCATGCCTGTTGTAGACGTTTAGCTTTCTCTTCCTCAGACACATAGCTGAACTTCGGTGTAAACAAAACAGACGGTGACATTGAAGAAGATCGACCTCTTTTCCAAGCGTTTAAGACACGAAAGGACTGTCGCCTGCCGCCATGGTGCGTGTCTCGCGCAGCCTCCAACATATTGTAAACGTCGTGAGCTAGCAACGCCTGGCGAGACGTCAGATCCGGCGGTGTCTGGTGGATTCTGTATCTGTCTTCGGACGACTTGTGCCTCTGTCTGTCTTGAGTCTGCTGGACGGACGAGTGTCCTTTTCTGTCTTCAGACAGGAGCCTCTGACCTTGACCTTGACCTTGACCTTGGAGCGTTGTGTCGGCGTCGTGTCTCCAGTTGGACAGTAGACCGGTTGCCTGCAGGAGGTTTGGTTCTGACAGCGTGGGTCTCAGAGAAGGTCTGGTCTCGTAACGTGCAGTCTCCACCTTGGAAAGGATAGGATTCAATGTATTTTCGGGTGTCTGGAGGTCAATCCGTGTTTAAACTTCACAATGTGCCCTTTGAGCTTGCGCGCGCGTGTGTGTGTGTGTGAGTGTGTGTGTGTGTGTGGTTTATACCCAGGCACTTTTAAAGTAGCGATAGATAATAGTGGTACACGTAATTGATGATGATGATGATGATGATGATGATGATGATGATGATGATGATGATGATGATGATGATGATGATGATGATGGAAAAAAACAATAACAACAAAACGACATAAACAACAACAGCAACAGCAACAACAGCAACAGCAACAATAGCAAGAAGAAGAACAACAACAACTACAACAACAACAATAACGACATCTACAACAACAACAATAGCAACAACAACAAAACTCTCCCCCACCTGTGCTTTCATGGTCCTGGTAATGATGGAACTAATGAGCCCTATCATGACTTTCTTGCGGTCCTGTTTGGCCATGTGGTATCTCCGCCTCTCGAAGCGCTTGACAAACTCATCGGCCTCCTTATCGGACTGATCCTCGCTGACGCTGCGGCGATGATAGATGCCCAGCAGACCGATGACACCGACGCCGAAGACGAGGACGACGGCGATGGTATACTTCACGGCCCCCTCATGGTCGTAGGCGTCTGTGGTGCTGTCGAGGCTGATGGTGGTGGTGTTAGAGATGGGGGTGGTGGTTTGGAACATTATTGTCGTCGTTGTTGTTGGATTCGGCAGGCAGGTAGTCTACTGAACATCACTATGTGTAACGCGTGCTGTGTTTGCAGAGAAAGAGTCATAAATAACATGACGTGATATTGTTTGCAGTTGTTAAAGACAAGGAAGAATTATATTGCAACATTACCGGAGTATAATCATAATTTTCAGTAAGTACTGGTGTCACATGACTGATGTGAACCAGTTGATTGGCTAATGGCGATGCGCTTAAATCTGTTAGCGCACTCTTGGAGTGCGCTAACTTTTCCACAGAGCGTATTCTTACGCCCTTTGCCAAAGCGAGACTGTACTCTCATCCTCAGAATTAATTAATGACAAGTAGCTTATATTCTCCACTTTACCAAAAAATAACCATACATTTCCTGCGACTCAAAGCAGAAGGTTTTTTCTGACAGATCGCAGGCGCCGTTAAGCCCACTGATCTCAAAAGAGAAGCGGCTGTATCTCTTCCACAGATGGTCTCTTCTCGTTTTGACTTGCAAAGATTCTTCTCATATGCCGTGTTAGTGGCATGTAGCTTATTAACCACATTACTAAATGATGAGTTAGTATAAAATTCCCAGCAGCAAATAGAAAACACAAGTGTTATTCCGATAACGTACCAGCTAGACCAGCATTTGGAAGTCGACTCTGTTATAGTAGACTACACTGAAATACGACTGCATCAGTTCAGTAAATGAATGGTTTCCGAATTATTATTTCAAGGCAACAACAATCGGAATCGAAAACGTGTAGGGTTAAGAACGTTTTTACCATGTATAAAACTTATTACCAGCCTGCCTCATGCGTGCAGACGAGCAATTGTTGTTTTTGAAATGAGACTGCAGTGCAGTGGTTCGATTGCCCTAGCCGCCTAGCAGACGACATAAACCCCGCAGCAAATTAACATGTTGGGCAAATGTGAACAAACAAACGATGGGGACATAATACGTGTAGGGTTCACAGCATTCTTACGGTTCATATATGGTACCAGTCTCCCAGATGAGTGAAGATACAACACGAGAAACATACCACATTTACTTTGAAAATGGGCTAACCGTGGTCTTGGAGTCAATTCAAGGGGCACCACTCTGCACAGTCAATCTGTCGAAGCTCCGATGAAGGTTTCGAATCGCAAATAACTAAGAGCACAGTCCTTTCTCCGAGTTCAAATGAGGTCTCTAACGCTACACTGGAATTTACCAACAGGAATTAAAACAAGAGTTTGCGTGTGACAAAAGCACGACACACTTGAGACATCCCACACAAAAGTAGATCTGACACAAACCTGACCACACAGTTACGCCTATCCAAATGCGTGTTGCAAAATGTGCGTTTTGAATCTTCTTTTTTCTCTGGCGGTACTGACAATATCGTTATTGAAACAATCCCAGTGCACTAAGGGATTTATAGAGCAAATCTCGAAAATAATTATTGAACTCAGCGCTATGCGCTTCGTTCAATAATGAATTTTCTCGATTTGCTCTATAAATCCCTTAGTGCACTGGGATGTCTCAATAACTTAAATTATAAGTAAATATGCTGCTTGAATTTGATCAGTAGCACTACATTTCTGTGATTTGTATTCGAATACTGTAATCTGTGAACAGAATTAGTAAGGAGTCCGTTGACATTTTGAGTCGATTCGGGAGAAAATGACGAACTATGAATTACAAGAAACCGACCAGGTGAAACCCAGAGGAGGAGACACATTCGTGTCAGCCGGACATTTTGAGTATTTCACCGGATTTTGACACCCAAAACATACCGGTAAATTGGTCGTCATTCAGTCTGTCGCAGCGGTTTTGCTTGCATTTAACAGGTGTTTTTTTATCAAAATAAAATAATTGCTTTGTCATTTTTACATCGAGTACTCACTCGGTTACCGTTGCTTTGTCATTGAATACTGGTTTGCGACACGCCTGCCAAGATCTTTGAATCGGACGACATTTTTTTAAAGTGTACCGCAACACAGCGTCTCCCTACGACTTCATACTCTTTCTGTGAGTGAACAGAAACATTTCAAACCTTGAAAAGCCTTAAAATACAAACCTTTAACAGAACAAGAGTCAAAATATTACTGTAATTCCCACTGAGTTTGAAACTCACACAGCGGTGGCCATGCAGCTTGGCAATTTCTTTTACAATGAACCTTAACTGCTGATTTCAGATCGCGTGCTGGTAAGTTGGTTGCCTTTCATTATACCGTACTCTTGGTAAAGAGACAAAACGAAACGTATCCAAGTTTGAAACAAAATTAAACTGCACTGAACTCGAGAAAGAGATTTGTCAAAACACTCTTAACCAAAAGCAACCTCTCGAGATCAAAGGCACTTAGATCAGAAATAAGGTTCGACAAATTAATGTTCATCAAAACAGGACCTTTGCCTTTGATAAGGAAAGCATAAAAACGACGTTAAAAGACAGCATTAACAGCCCTTCAAGATAAAATAAAAAACGCTCGCGCTGGACCCGAGTACTCTTCAGACTGGCTCGCTCCCCCAGTATGAAAGTTTTTGTCTTGTGCACGTTTAAGACCAAGTGATTGCTCTGTGTGAATTACAGGCATTCCCTTTGCTATATAAATACATTGCATGCGAGCCGAGGATGTGCGTGGTACTGGCCTTTCTCTTTTATTTGATCACAGTGAAAAATATACTGCCGACCCTCTTCATAACTTAACAATATAAATGTTTGGAATGCCTGTGGTGTGAATGTTGGTTTCTGACCAGAAATGCAGATCTATCTCTGGCCGATTCATAGATTCAACCTACAAACTGCGACCTCATCTGTGATCAGATGGCCAAGCAATGCGTGAAATCTTTTATTCTAAAGCCTTATGGCTCGTTTCGACAAGCATTAAACGGATGAAATTAACCACATGCAGTTTATTCTTCAGAAAAATGCACACAAAAAATGGGTTGGGTTCGGTGATTTGTACATAAACGTCTTCCTCACGATAGATTCGCTGATTTGTCTTATGAAGCCGTCATCAACACGAACACAATGATTGCAGAAGCAAACTACTCTGTAGGCCACCTACACGACCGAGACACAAGACTGATTATTTCACAGCTGCAATGTGAATAGAGAACAAAGACGTTTTGGGTAAGCTTACTCACGTCAGGTCTTCACTGACCACAGGCGGAAGGTATCGTTCACTGGACCACTACTTCCCGATACCTTCCGCCTGTGCACTGACAAGCTAGGAACAGACGGAAAATTCCGAACAAAAGTAAATGACGTCAAAGTCTCTTTCGCTTTGCGTGTAACTTTGTCATGACGTCTTTTTGTGACGACAGTATCCGCTGGCTGGCTGTTCTATCAGGCTGCCTGGCTGGCTGTTGCTCCGTGTGAATTCCTCCCACCGCCAAGTCGTTTTTGTGGTTTATTTCGCATTTAGGTCCCAGGTAACATTATGAAGTTTTAATACGATCAATCGGACCTATTATCAAGTTAGTGTATCAACTTTTGAACGAACTGCGCCCAGTAGTTTCCCAGCAATAAGCTGTTAAGTCGAGACAGACACATACACACACACAGACACACAGACACACAATTAAAGTCTGTTGAGCCCAAGTACTAGCGTACTCGGGGATCAACTATTATCAATCGAAGTCCTGTCATCTTGTTACACTAATTTTTCAAATTACAAACGATAACAAAAAATTAATTAGCGGGCACATTTCCTTCACAATAAAACAGGAATGGCGGTAAAGAACTAAAACAATAGTGTTCATTTCTTTTGGTTGCAAAGTTCCTGTCAATAGAAGTCTCTGGTTTGTCACTGAATGTCATGTCCGTCAAATGTGTATTGAGGGAAGGAGAGGTCATGTATTTTTTAGAATAAAACTGAATAAGTATCACAAACACTTACGCTTTAAAGGCACAGTGCGCCTCCCGTAAACCATCACAGATACTGTCAGGCTTTTACACACAGTACAAACACCCTTCCATTTGAACGCTCACCAACCTGGAACATCCTGACTGACTATTAGGGTTTAACGTCCTCTTAGACCAACTGGTCTATATTGGGACAGGTATTGGTAATACGTTGAAGATATGGTGTGATACTTTGATTCGAACAAGCCCGCTGTGGCTGTCTTCTTCGACACACCAGCATTGGGTTTGTATCGTCAAAGTATCGAAATACGATCATGATAATTGGAGACGAGAGATGATGCATGCGTGTCTTCGTGCTTTCCAAGCCCTGAGACTTTCGCTGTGAACGTGGGATCTTTTTCGTGCGCATGTGTGCACACGGGGGTGTTCGGACACCGAAGAGAGTCTGCACAAAGTTGACTCCGAGAAATAAATCTCTCGCCGAACGTGGGGATCGAACCCACGCTGATAGCGACCAACTGGCTACAAAGCCAGCGCGCTACCAACTGAGCTACGTCCCCGCCCTGGGAACATCCTAGGTGCCCTACGTAAAAAGCGAGCAATTTTCAAAGAATTAATTTTGCGGATTGTGTCAGAGACAATCGGACCGTGGTGCGTTTTGGCGCTAGACCTAACTTTTAAAATCTAAATAATAACTTGACAGCTTGTTACACAAACATTATTAAATCATAAAAGAATTCTTTTTTCATCAAGACAAGATCAGTACAATTCGAAGTTTTGAAAGTTTGAAAAAAGAAAAGCCCGGAAGCACGGTCACGCAAGGTCGTGGTTCTCGTAGCAGACGACGGTTTATACCTATCGCCAGTTCCTCTGAACAGTCAAAAGCCATCGCTAGAGTTCTTGTGAACCATAGCCGTTTGTTTCGTGCATAGTCAGAGGACGTGTACTTAATAACGTGCTATTGCAGATAAGCTCACAGCGAGTCGCATTCAAATTACTAACTGACGACTACATTGTGAAAAAGGGAAACTTGATCACACGGGTTCACGATGGCTCAGGGTAAGATAAACAACTCAAAAATAAATTCTTTGAAAATTGCTCGCTCTTTACGGAGGGCACCTAGGATGTTCCCATTTGGTGAGCGTTCAAATGGAAGGGTGTTTGTACTGTGTGTAAAAGCCTGACAGTATCTGTGATGGTTTACGGGAGGCTTACTGTGCCTTTCACAAAAATCCAGAATTAAGAGAGACGCGTCGACGTATTTCTTCAAAACCACAATGCATGAAACAATCCCCTGTTATTGAAAAGGAAAGAGCTTTGATTGCAGTGAGTATGGTAAGCAAAGAGATTAGCTGTGTGTATGGGTTTGGATTTGCCTAGCCGGGTCCGTAACAGATCATTATGTGGGCGGGATTATCGGGATTAACCTCGGGTGTGCGTAGTTTTTGTGTCTGCTTCACTGCGTACCTGCGACGAAAGGCTATTATTGGGAGCAGCATAACTGTGTGACTGTCCCCACATTCCGGGTGACGTTTCATGACAGGTACATTTCGGTTAGATTAATTGACAATGGGACAGCACACTGTGTCCTTAATGGGAGGTGTCCTCTCATCAGAGGGGGCTCATATTGTATGTGCCACCGCAGTTATCTCAAAAATTCTGTGTTGGCTTAAACTAAAATGTATTCAAATTTAGCACCGTGGCATATAGTATCTAACATTCAGGATCCGTATTCAAGCATAAAGCTTAAATTGGCGTATCCAAGGGGAAGCATAGAAAAAGTAGACACGATGCAAACGGACAAAGTATCGTTGCCGGAAAGATATCTGACAAAGTATCGTTGCCGGAAAGATATCTGACAAAGTATCGTTGCCGGAAAGATATCTGACAAAGTATCGTTGCCGGAAAGATATCTAACAAAGTATCGTTACCGGATGGATAACTGACAAAGTATCGTTGCCGGAAAGATATCTAACAAAGTATCGTTACCGGATGGATAACTGACAAAGTATCGTTGCCGGAAAGATATTTTACAAAGTCTCGTTGCCAACACGTTTAAACCTGAACAGTGACAGAAGCACAGAGCACATAGGCCTTCTATCACCGGCTTAACAATTAGTACCCAGCATACTGTACATCATTGATACCAAAAAAGACGCAAAGGTGCTGAAGAAACTCAACTCTACAGATAATGACCCTCCACGAACATCTAACAACTTGATTGTGTAAGACGGTATGGGCCAGGCAGACGGTCAAATACTGTTTTTGTCGCAGCCAGACAACCACTACTTGATATACTCTGTCCGCAACTGATGGGCTGACCTCGGTCACTCTGGTCAAGTGCTATGGGCAGCTGATCATGTCCCCGTGCCAAGCGACGTAGGGAGATTATCTCTACAGTTTTGGGGCCAGACCGTTCCACACATTCATCCCCACTAAACCAGTTGTGACAGCAGCCAGAGGATTACGTAGGACTCAAAAAACAATGATATAAGTGAGAGAAGAGCACGCCAAGTCACTGACACATTTTTTTTTCTTCACAGAAATGCACACATGTACTCCTGGACGCGCTTTAACACACACACACACACACACACACACACACACACACACACACACACACACACACACACACACACACACACACACACACAAACACACACACAGACTGGGAATTAAGAGGGAGTTGACCGATTGACCTTTCTAGCCGGATATAACTGGTTTTAAAATAAACGACCTCATCACTCAGATCTGTAATCAAACGCAACTACCTAGTCTTTATTTAATGACGGATAGTACGGGAGCCGACAACGGTAGCCGATATAGCGCGTCAACACACATATTTTCAACTAGATGATTACCCGCTTCGCCGGGTACCGGCTTCGCCGGAAAGAAGTAGAGCCGAATACCAGGCTGCGCCTGGGACCCGGCAAAAACGCCGGCTTCGTCGGCACACGAAGGAAAGGAGATAAACGCGCAAAACACTGGAGACCTTCTAAAAATAGTAACGTGCAGTGACCTTCTAAAAATAGTAACGTAGTAACGGGAATATGGATTGACGCCACACGGAGGAAGGGAGATAATCGCGGCTGAAAACACTGGAGAAGATAAGGAAGAGTTACTGGTAGTGGATCCCGACAACAACAACAAAAAATCGGTTAAGCGCGCACAGCGCTGCGCGCTGAGAGCACGTGTTGAAATATCTCATCGATGAGGTTGTGTCCGGGGTGTAGCTGAATTCGGGCTCCAAATTTGAAAAAGATCCACCAAGAACTTTGGTCGTGCATCACAGACAGACACTGGTCGTATATATATATATGACTAAGTGCCAAAAGGTGCGCACGAAAAGCGGACAAAGGGGCTAAAAAATAAAAGTTGACAAACACGACTGATATTGTGATTTTTGTTAAGACAACAGATGCTGGAACCCAATTACGAAAAGAAAAGATAAATTTACCCAAATGATTTTACAAATAACGATAATTTTGTTCGTTATATCATTCAAAACGGCACTGAGTCATAGCATTAAGGTTATCTCGCACGTTTTTAAAGCTAGGGCTTTGAAACTTGGCACACAACCAAAGTATAATGATCTCCAGGTATGGTGCACATCACATTAAACAACATTGAATTTCAAGGTCACAGCGAGGTTAAATTTCCTTTGCAATCTGGAAAATTGTCGTTGTCACGTCTTACATGTTTTAATACTAGATCAGTTAGACTTTACATACTTCACATACTTTCAGCATTTTTATAAAACCTCATTAAAAGTGACCTGCTGGTTAATCTTTGTCAAAGTTCAAGGTCACAGCGGGGTCACATCTGGTCCAAATGTGGAATATTTTCAATTTATTCAGCGCGTTTATAGCACGAGCTTTGAAAATACACACAGTTCTAGTGTATAATGTTCACACACGATTAAAGTCTGGTTGAAAAAGTCAAGGTCACAGCAGGGTCGCGTTGAGGTCAAACATATACATTTTTCAATGAGGTTTTCTCATATGTTTTTGAAGCTAGGGCCTTGAAACTTGGCACACTACGCAAGTTAAATTAAACCTCATCAAATTCCAAGGTCACAGTAAGGTTAAAGATCCTTTAAGGATATTTTCTAAAAAAGGTGACCGCCTGGTTAATGTTTGTCAAATTTCAAGGTCACAGCAGTGCCATCTGGCTTAAACTTTGAAAAATTGTCAATTTCTTCAACTAGTTTTATAGTGTTTGAAGTCATTCACACATGATGAAAGTCTGGTTGATAAAATCAAACGTCAAGGTCGCAGCGGGGTCGCATTGAAGTCAGACACATACAATTGTCATTTTCACGAACGCCTTTTAAGCAACACCTTTGAAACTTCACACATTCCAAAGTTTTGATGTTGTTTGGTTATAATCAAAGTGTGGTCAATTTCCATGATTGAGAGCATTCAGAGGGGTCAAGTTGAGGTCACACAAAAAGTGATAATCTTTATAAGACTCACGTTTGCTGCTATTGCTCACTTGACATTGGTGAAAGTGCTTATTTTATAATTGTTGATCTTGATGTCTTGACCAATTAATATTACCAGGATCAACCATACCAGATTTCAAAGTCCAGAAGTTGTCAAACCTCAAACCTGTTGGAAGTTTCAAAGATTTAAGCATCAACAAATTTCTATTTGATTTGACCTTAAATAACAGATTTGACCTTAAATCTTAAAACAGATCAACCAGACTTTGGTTTTATATAAATTGAAGTTCAATACAATTTCCTTTTTTTTTTACCCACACGAGACCCTGCTATGACCTTCACATTTCTCAAGGATCAACCTTGAATTCTCCATGTTGAACAATCATTAAGCAAAAGCGTTGTTTGAAGTTTGAAGGTTCTAGCTTCAAAAATCTCTGAAAAAATATGTTTCATCCGTTTTCTGAACCACATGTGACCCAGCCGTGACCTTGAAATCTGACAAGGGTCAACAAGACTTTTACCATGCATGGGGGCGATTAAACCCCAAATGTGTGTGAAGTTTCAAGGTTTCAACTTAAAAAACGTCTGAGAAAAATATACATTTTCCTTTTTGGACAATGTGTTGCACGCAAGACAACACGACAAACGCTCGTGTTATCATTCTTTTACTTTAAGGTCGACTTGCGTGCCCGCTCTTTCGCTAATCTCAATTAAAATTCATCTTGGAAGTTCGGTTTTATTACGCTTTTAATTAAGAAGATTAAACTAAGACAACAAATAGTTAGTTTTACCCATTAAACTCGATAAGGTAGTGACATTTTATGTTGAACGCAAGATGGTGTCGCACGCAAGATCTGAAAGGATGTTGACGACATAATTTCAACACTTGATAGCGCATTCGTGGTTCGTGATTTCTTCACAAATTTTGAACACAGAATGTGTCACGTGGTTCCGTAGATGAAGTAGATCTTTGTACATGTAAATTTTGTTTTTAAAAGAAAATAACCGTTAATTACCGAACATTTTGTCGCACGCAAGATATGACGAAATTTTCAAATCGTTTTCAAAAATGCTGTTCAAAAGTTCTGCAGTCTTTGCTGGATTACTTGAAAGACAGCAGTTTGATACACCGTTATCGCTTGACGTGTCGACATCAATTCCAGAGTTTTTGAAAAAGAAATTTAGTAAATATCTGCGATTGAAAAATGTATGCCGTGATGACGACACATCTTGCGTGCGACACCTTAAAATTCGGTTATCGAAAAAAAAAATTCTCTCGAGATTTAGATTTGACGTTTGGTCTCGTCTGTAAAGCGATGTTTCAGGCATTCAATCAAACTAAATGCAATTCATTTGTGCTTCTTGTTATTTTTCTGTGGCATATTCAAAACACGAGGTATCACGATGTCCGTTTTCAGATGGCCGGTTTTGGCGTTATTTTTGACTTTAAACAAAGATAACTTCAAAACCGTTCAAGTCAGACACACGAAATTATGTCCACTATCTCTTCGCACATTCATCCACACACACACCAATTTTCAGCAGACACACGTTTTTAGAAACATTTTTATTGTAAAACAAAGTCGTCTTCTGTTCTGTGAGCACCTTTTGGCACTTAGTCATATAGAAGCTAGGTCTTATGCCGTAGAGTGCATACGATGAATATCCCTTTAAATATTCATGCCTCTCTGTCCCGCTTTCTGGCTTACATGATGCATACGATGAATATCCCTTTAAATATCCACGCCTCTCTGTCCCGCTTTCTGGCTTACATGATGCATACGATGAATATCCCTTTAAATATCCACGCTTCTCTGTCCCGCTTTCTTGCTTACAGGATGCATACGATGAATATCCCTTTAAATATCCACGCCTCTCTGTCCCGCTTTCTGGCTTACATGATGCATACGATGAATATCCCTTTAAATATCCACGCTTCTCTGTCCCGCTTTCTGGCTTACATGATGCATACGATGAATATCCCTTTAAATATCCACGCCTCTCTGTCCCGCTTTCTGGCTTACATGATGCATACGATGAATATCCCTTTAAATATCCACGCTTCTCTGTCCCGCTTTCTGGTTTACATGATGCATACGATGAATATCCCGTTAAATATCCACGCCTCTTTATCCCGCTTTCTGGCCTACAGGATGCAAATTAACACGATAAAAAAGCGAACATTACAAATTCACAGTATCTCCCGGCACGGCAATAATATTTGTGCACAAATAGCCGCTCGGCGTTTAAAAACATTGACACTGCCTCTGGCAATTATTTACCCATCGATTGTAATTTTACGGCGTGATTTTATACATCACGTTTTCTGGTCAAGTTTGGCTGCTGTGTCACAGTGACCAGACCCCCCCCCCCCCCCCTCCTCCCCTTGTAGCCTCACTTCCACCCCAAACTTGCATGTTTGTGAGCGGGAGTCAAATATCTTAGACAACATTACAGAAAGCTAGGGTTGTCATTGTTGTTGTGGTGGTGATGGCGATGGTACGGGTGCTGGTATAATTGGTGCCGGGGAGGGGGAGGGGGGCGAGGGTGGTGATGAAGTTGATAAAAGTTGTTACGATTTTGGATGATATATATTAAAATTACAATTGAAGTCTTCAGAACTTATGGTTCAGGTTTGTTCCATAACTTCAGACGGCACTCTGTACAATATTGTTGCAGCAGTTTAAATTATGTGATTTCCACAGCATCCTTTCCAGCTGCAATTTTGTTTTGGCCTTTGATTGGATCTTTACAGCTGTTATAACTGGCAATTTTTTTTTTTTTTTTTTTTTTTCCCCTTACACCTGTTCCTTGTCCCGGTGTGCTCTCACGCCGCCCCGTCGCTGCACTCACTGCTCCAACCACATATGAATTTCATTCCGCTGCCAGACTTGTCGATTTTACAGACGCTCCAGGGAGGGATGTCGGGTCGTTGCGGTAGGCTACCCTCGGAAGATGACACTGCACTTCTGCTGAGTCACTTCGACGGTGTTCAGTAGTGGGTCTGTCCCGAGCTAACGGACGCAGCCCACTACCTACTATGCCCCCTACTAACGACATTGACTGCTAAGTCGCGGAGCCAGACTGAGTGAGGGTCCCCTCCAGAGAGCAGACCGCCACCACGTCCCTCCGTCGACCCCCCAGAACGTCACACGTTGAAGACTGACAGCAGAAGTACTATTCAGGGAAGGATGGAACAGGAACACTGAGACCAAGGTCACCATGAGAGCTCCGGGCATGAAGGGCCACAAGAGCAAGGACAATTTATAATTTTTGGATGATTAATGAGATGAGGATGATTATAATGATGATGCTATGGATTTCCAATTTGGTTTGAGACTACGTGACAGGGCAGCACTCTACGCTTACTGTCATAATATATCCTGGTGTCAACCAGGCCCGAGAACTGCAGCACCTGCGGTGTTGGTCAGGTATACAGAACCTGAGCACCCTCAAAGTCGCATTCGTTAAGTGAATGACACTCGGCTGTGTGATTCCAGCCTTCCCATAGGAACCATAGCACTTCCACTCTGGGTAGGAGCCGACCGTAGCCCGAAAAACCCACATGACCCTGATGGGATTCGAACCCACGACCTCCCGGCCCACAGCCCGATGCGCTAACCACTGCGCTACGGGGGCCGGTTATAACTGGCAATTAATTCATACGCAGACGTCATGGCCTAACCAGCTGATCAGAGTGTGGAGGGCAAACCCTGATAATAATTTCCAGATCCCTTAAATCTTGCACCATTACGAAAGCCAATTAAAGATTACGCAGTCGCCCCTCTCTCTCTGTCTCTGTCTCTCTCTCTCTCTCTCTCTCTCTTTCTCTCTCTTTCTCTCTCTCTCTCTCTCTCTCTCTTTCTCTCTCTTTCTCTCTCTCTCTCCCCTCTCTCTCTCTCTCTCTCTCTCTCTCTTATGTAATAAAGTTCTGAGTTCTGAGTTCTGAGTTCTCTCTCTCTCTCTCTCTCTCTCTCTCTCTCTCTCTCTCTCTCTCTCCCTCTCTCTCTCTCTGGGCGGGGACGTAGCTCAGTTGGTAGCGCGCTGGCTTTGTATCCAGTTGGTCGCTATCAGCGTGGGTTCGATCCCCACGTTCGGCGAGAGATTTATTTCTCGGAGTCAACTTTGTGCAGACTCTCTTCGGTGTCCGAACACCCCCGTGTGCACACATGCGCACGAAAAAGATCCCACGTTCACAGCGAAAGTCTCAGGGCTTGGAAAACACGAAGACACGCATGCATCATCTCTCGTCTCTGATTATCATGATCGTATTTCGATACTTTGACGAGACAAACCCAATGCTGGTGTGTCGAAGAAGACAGCCACAGAGGGCTTGTTCGAATCAAAGTATCACACCATATCTTCAGCGTATTACCAATACCTGTCCCAATATAGACCAGTTGGTCTAAGAGGACGTTAAACCCTAATAGTCAGTCAGTCTCTCAGTCTTTGTCTCTGTCTGTCAATCTCTCTCTCTCATTCTTTGTCTCTGTCTGTCAATCTCTCTCTCGCCCCCCCCCCCCCCCTCTCTCTCTCTCTCTCTCTCTCTCTCTCTCTCTCTCTCTCTCTCTCTCTCTCTCTCGCCCCCCTCTCTCTTTCTCTCTCTCTCTCTCTTCTCTCTCTCTCTCTCTCTCTCTCTCTCTCTCTCTCTCTCTCTCTCTCTCTCTCTCATCTCTCTCTCTCTCTCTCATTCTTTGTCTCTGTCTGTCAATCTATCTCTCTCGCCCCCCCTCTCTCTCTGTCTCTTTCTCTCTCTCTCTCTCTCTCTCTCTCTCTCTCTCTCTCTCTCTCTCTCTCTCTCTCTCTAGACCGCAACACGGTGGCCTAGTGGTAAGGCGTCCGCCCAGTGAACGGGAGGTTGTGGGTTCGAACCTCCTAAGACTTTAAAATTGGCAATCTAGTGGCTGCTCCGCCTGGCGTCTGGCATTATGGGGTTAGTGCTAGGACTGGTTGGTCCGGTGTTAGAATAATGTGACTGGGTGAGACATGAAGCCTGTGCTGCGACTTCTGTCTTGTGTGTGGCGCACGTTAAATGTCAAAGCAGCACCGCCCTGATATGGCCCTTCGTGGTCGGCTGGGCGTTAAGCAAACAAACAAACAAACTCTCTCCACTTAAATCCATACTTTTTTTCTAACGGGGTGGTCGGAAAGAGGTCAAGATGACCCGAACGCCTTGACTGTCTCTAGGATCAAAATGACAACACCTTCAGACCACGATGCCCACGTGACGCAAGATGTTCTAGCATTGTGACGGAGAAGACCCAGCCAATGCGGAAGACAAATGTCGGTCTTGATTTGGAAGACAAATGAAGTACACATACTCCTACCCCATTTCTTTCAATTATTCACGAAGGTGTTTTGAGTGGGTGCCATTTGCTGCTACTGCTGCCGCGTTTGCAGAGGACGTCTGGGGTGATTTCGTCCGCTCGACGTTGTAAGGGGGGGGGGGGGTGTCCGTTTGTCTTTTCAAACTACAGCGTGGGTCCGTCAGTCCGTCCGTCAGTCCGTCCGTCAGTCCGTCCGTCAGTCCGTCCGTCCGTCAGTCCGTCAGTCCGTCAGTCCGTCCGTCAGTCCGTCAGTCCGTCATTCCGTAAAACAAACAGACAGTCGAAGATACGAAAGAGACCGTGAGAAAGACCGAAACTCACCCCCACCTCACCCTCTAAACTTCTCGAAGAGGGTTGAAGAAAGAGAGAAAGAGAGAGATATCCCATTACTGGGGATTTGAAGACGAAGGCACACACACAAATACCACCTCTTAATACCTCTTGTCACCCCAAAGCAAAAATAAAAACAAAACTGAGAAACGTTTTAGCTGAAAGCAATTGACTTTAGAGGCTTTTACATTGGAATACAAAAGAGTCGGCCTGCTCTCTTGGTTAAAAACGTTTCCAATTTGGGACGATATCGATTTCCCTTTTGGAGTTAAAATTCTGGGTGTAAAAAAGGAGACAGTAAGCGGGCTAGTGACCCACAAATGGGTCGACACTGGCAGAGAGATAGGTGTGTACACTCGACAGAGAGCGAGTAAGAGTTGGTGCAAAACAAGAATAGGATGGGGAAGGGGTAGAGAGGGAGGGGGAGGGGGCAGAGAGTGGGAGGGGTGTGTGTGTTTCAATGTTTACATATCAGGTTAATTTTTCATCAAACAAAATTGCTACGGCTAGCAGTTGTGTTTTGTTTTAAATCTATACATTTTTAATTTACAAATTAATGGTAGATAAGCTCTACGCTTATATTGCAGAGTCTAGTTATATACATTGAGTTCATAGCTCATAATTCTAAGAAGTTACTTATATCTACTCCCGTTTTGAAATATTTTCTAAAAACACAAAATGTCGTAAGCAAGAAAAAGACATCTTTGTGGTTTATGGTCCTGTGGTGTCGTCTTGGCAGCTACTTTTGACCTCTCCACCAACCCATACTAAACATCCAAATAGTATCTGACTTACGTACACACACACACACACACGCACACGCACACACACGTACGTACACACACACACACACGCACAACATGGATCAAACACTCACACACACACACACACGCACACACACGCACACACACGCACACACACTCACACACACACACGCACACACACACATACACACACATACACAAACACACACATCGCACACGCACACACACCACACACACACACACAAACACGCACAAACACACACACACACACACACACACACACACACACACGTGCATCATTGGCCTGTCTGGGACTGTGGTCTGCTGGTGGCAGTTTTCTCCTCTTTTCCACCATCCCACACAGACGTCTACGACACACCGACCCAGTCTCCTGAACACGCCATCGCCTCTTCCTTCTCTATTCACTGTGCACATAATGGGAGACTGAGTGTTCCAAGGCACGCTCCTTCTCGTGAAAATAGTTAGGTTCACCGTTTCATATAATTATAGCGAGGCTTTAACGCAGGATTATAGACCTTCCCTCAACTACGCCACACACACAAAAATGAGCAACCAGGGTGTTTTCTGTGTCGAGTTTGACTTTTTTTCTGATTTTTTTCTAATTGATCTGAACATGGCCACAAAGAGCACTCAGGCTGTTCTTTTTTTGTGTATGTTTACAAGTGGAGGGATGATGTTTTCCCATTATGGTGAGCCATAGACCGACTGTGCTTTTAATTAAAGATGTAGGCCTGCTTGTGGCATATCTGACCATATTATTTGGCATGGCTCTACATGTATTAGTTTGGGAGATTTTTGTCTTGTTTTCGTTTTTACATTTAGTCAAGTTTTTTTCCATTTGTTCGATAAATGTCTTTGGTGACGTCATATCCGGCTTTTTGTAAAAGTTGAAGCGGCACTGTCCCACCCTCATTTTTCAATTAAATTGATTGAAATTTTGGCCAAGCAATCTTCGACAAAGGCCGGACTTTGGTATTGCATTTCAGCTTGGAGGCTTAAAAATTAATTAATCACTTTGATCATTAAAAATCTGAAAATTGTAATTAAAATTATGTTTTTACAAAACGATCCAAAATTACGTTCATCTTATTCTTCATCATTTTCTGATTCCAAAGACATATAAATATGTTATATTCGGATTAAAAACAAGCTCTGAAAATAAAAAAAAATAAAAAATATGATTAAAATAAAATTTCCGAAATCGATTTAAAAACAATTTTATCTTATTCCTTGTTGGTTCCTGATTCCAAAAACATATAGATATGATATGTTTGGATTAAAAACACGCTCAGAATGTTAAAACGAAGAGAGGTACAGAAAAGCGTGCTGTGCAGCACAGCGCAACCACTACCGCGCTAAACAGGCTCGTCAATTTCACTGCCTTCTACGGACTACGGTCATTGTGAAAAAATGCAGTGCGTTCAGTTTCATTCTGTGAGTTCCACAGCTTGACTAAATGTAGTAATTTCGCCTTACGCGACTTGTTATCCTTTCTTTCTTCTTTCTTTGTTGTTGTTGTTGTTGTTGTGGTTTAAACAATGTTTTATTAAATCAAACATGATACATAAATACAACGATAAACAATAGGGACACGAACTCAAGCAAACGCTTATATTACGCGCCCTACGAAGTAGGAAAATAACGCAAATATGATGTCGGACATGCAATACTTATCAATGGTTGAACTATCTACAAGAAGAGCATAGTTAAAGTAAATCAGAAAGAATAAGAAAAAGCTAGCAGGAGGAAGAGGGGAGAGGATGGAGGAGGGAGGAGAAAACGGTAGGTACATATAAAAGATGAAGTTGGCAGCGCATACAAATAAGAATATACATAGTACATTACAAACCATAGTCCTGTGGCAAGTAAGCAGTAGCTCGCTAAATATACATTTGAAAAATGCATATAAAATAAGGTTTGTTGGCTTGAATATGGGTACTGAGTCAAATCAACAGAAACGACCAGATTGGACACTTTCAAAAACAAGCTTGTTAGTGCAAAGAGAACGGTTTTCGCTACCATTTAACAATATTTCAACATGTCTGTAATTAACAGGAAGTGCGTTTATTGTAGACAGGCGAGCATCTACGTACAAAGGACAATGTGTCAAATAATGGTCAGCTGTTTCGTTCGGGTAGCCGCAAGCGCACTGTGGGTTTCCCTGTAGGTGGCGTTTACACAGGTCAGAATTCAAATTACTCATGTTTAGGCGCATTCTGCAGTGGTGGATCTCTTCCAGTCTTTTACCACAGTAATAATAGGCAGGTACGTTATAATCAGGAGTAGATAAATAGCGTTTGAAATCGCTGATTGAGTTAGTTGTTTTGATGTTGTCCGGCAAGGTGTTCCACAGGACAGTAGTAGATGGTATAAAAGATCGACGGTATAATTCGGTTTTGCACATGGGGACTCTTCTTTCTAATGGTCTTCTATGATGGTAGGGGTTAACATCAGAAGTTAAAGGTGGCAAGAGATCTGATAAGTAATGAGGGCATTTGCCATATACCATCTTGTAATATAAAATCAGTTTGTGTCTGCTCCGTCTTTCTTTTAGGTTACAAAATCCGCTTTCTTTTTTTTTTTTTTCGTGGCTTGTGCCGCGCACACCACCGATTATAGTCCGAATGGCTTCCAAATGTAGTTTTTCGAGTGCAGTTGACCAGTACTCTGTGCAGTTGTCCCATATGATGTCTGCGTAGTCAAAATGTGGAAGAACAAAAGATTTATACATAGTTTCCAGACTTTTACGATTTAATCTATATTTATAATATCTTAAACAATTAATTAATAAGGTGACCTTTTTTATAATGCTTCTCACTTGGAAGTCCCACTTACAATCATTCTGCAAGATTACGCCAAGGTGTTTATGTTGGTTCACGTTTTCCAAAACAATATTATTAAAAATGATTGGTTCGGTTGGTATATATCACGTTTTATGTCTAACAGTTCCGTTTTTGCTTCGTTAAATTTAACTTTCCACTGTTTTGCCCAGGTATTAATTTTATATAGGTCTGCGTTCAAAATCTGTGCTCGTCTAGTTGGATCTTCTAAGGACATAGACATGCTCGTGTCATCAGCAAACAACTTTATAACAGATTCAGTATCATTCACAATGTCGTTAATATATATCAGGAATAGCAAGGGGCCTAGAACAGAACCTTGTGGAACACCTGCCGGGATACATTTTAATGCAGACTTAGCACCCTTAATAACAACCGCCTGGTGGCGATTTGTTAAATAATCGTGAAACCATTTCAACAATTGTCCTCTAATTCCTACTAGTTCCAGTTTATATAATAACCCTTTGTGCCAGACTTTTTCAAATGCCTTTGACACATCACAAAAAACAGCTTGAGTGGTAATTCCCATATCGTAATTTAAACAGAACTCGTCATAAATAGAAGCCAGTTGACAACTGGTAGAGTCACCAGGAATAAATCCTGACTGTGCCGGTGTTAATATATCATTTCGCTGTAAAAAGGTGTAAACATGGCTGTGGACACAGCGCTCCATTACCTTCCCAACACAACTTAATAATGAAATTGGTCGATAATTGTTACAACAATCTGCTGGGCCGGCTTTGTAAATAGGAGTGACATGAGCCGTCTTCCACAAACTAGGATATATACCTTCTCTAAGGCTTCTATTAAACAAATATGTCAGGGGTTCTGCTATGGCATCAACAGCAACAACTAGAAGTCTGTTGTGAATGAGATCCGGACCAGTGGCTTTACCTTTATCAAGGGCTTTGATAACCTCTTTAACCTCGTCGACTGTAAGATAAATCTCATTAAGTTCGCTGTCGAGAAAATCAGCTTGAGGCAAATTGTCGTCTGGCGTTTTAAGAACGGAATTTTGTATGAAAAAATTGTTCAGAACGTTAGCTTTTTCCTGGTTTGACTGGTAAATCTTGCCTTCAAAATTAATCGGAGGAATTTCATCAACACCAAGTCCTTTCTTGTCCATAAATGACTTTACCAACTGCCACCACTTTTTAGTACCAAAGGAACCTTGGTCGGAAATGCGTTCGTCTAACTCTATATAAAATTGCTGGACTCTGTCTCGCTTAGCTGCTGTAACACGATTACGCGTCTGACGATAACTCAGCCAATCTTCTAAAGAGTTACTCGTTTTTGCTCTCAGGTGAGTTTGATCTCTCTCGTCGATTAACTTTAAAATTTCTGGGGTGATCCAGAGTGCGTCTTTAGGGCGTACAACAACTTCTCAGGCATCAACTGCTTTGCAACATTCATAAAAGTTCTACTAAAAACATCAATGCTATCATTAAACATTTCATTCGTCACCATACCTGTCCAATCAACTTGTGAAAGAGCGTTACAAAACCCTTCTATATTCAATTTATCGTAATTGAAAATAGTTCGTTTAAAGGAGTTACTTACATTTACAGTACTTTTTAATATCGCCCGTGGTACGCTGTGATCGCTGCAAACTGGTGGCAAAACATCTACAGATTTAATTATTTGTGGCGTTTGTGTAATTATAAGGTCTATGCAGCTACTGCTTGTTTCAGTTATACGTGTCGGAACATTGACAAGTTGACAGAGTTGATATGAATGCAACATATTGAAAAAATTGTGAGAAGGAGAACTTAAAAAATCAACGTTAAAATCACCACAGATCACAAACTTCAACACTTGACTATTTACTTTTCTTAAACTTTCGTCTACTAATTCCCAATATTGAACATTTCCATTTGGTGGACGGTAAAATGAACCTATCAAAATACTTTCTTTATTCAGTTTTATCTCGACCCACACGGCTTCTAGTCCGACGACGTTAAACTCAGGACGGGGTTTATAATACAAATAATTTTTTACATAGATTGCTACTCCGCCATAAGGATGGTCTGGACGGTCAAGTCGAACAGGGGGACTGAAATTTGGAATCAGTAATGAGGAGTTATCATCAGAAGGCGCTAGCCATGTCTCCGAAAGTGTTAAGACATCGTGCCGTTGTTGTTGTTGTTGTTGTTGTTGTTGTTGTTGTTGTTATTGTTGTTCTCGTTGTGCACAATCTTATCTTTGGTGTCCACTTTATTGCGCCTTGTCTTCTTATCATCTTTTTCAGTTTTCTAGATTGTTTTCCTTCTCGCTCTCTTTCCCTCTCTTCTTCCCGGCAGAACGCACATCCAATGTGACGTGGGGTTTTTTCACCTCCCTCTTTATACATTTAGTCAAGTTTTGATTTTCTTTCTCTTGTTCGGTCCGTGTTTTTACATTTAGTCAAGTTTTGACTAAATGTTTTAACATAGAGGGGGAATCGAGACGAGGGTCGTGGTGTGTGTGTGTGTGTGTGTGTGTGTGTGTGTGTGTGTGTGTGTGTGTGTGTGTGTGTGTGTGTGTGTGTGTGTGTGTGTGTGTGTGTGTGTGTGTGTGTGTGTCTGTGTGTGTCTGTGCGTGTGTGTGTGTAGAGCGATTCAGACTAAACTACTGGACCGATCTTCATGAAATTTGACATGAGAGTTCCTGGGAATGATATCCCCGGACGTTTTTTTTCTTTTTTTCGATAAATACCTTTGATGACGTCATATCCAGCTTTTTGTAAAAGTTGAGGCGGCACTGTCACACCCTCATTTTTCAATCAAATTGATTGAAATTTTGGCAAAGCAATCTTCGACGAAGGCCGGACTTTGGTATTGCATTTCAGCTTGGTGGCTTAAAAACTAATGAATGAGTTTGGTCATTAAAAATCGGAAACTTGTAATTAAAATTATTTTTTTATTAAACGATCCAAAAATAATTTCATCTTATTCTTCGTCATTTTCTGATTCCAAAAACATATACATATGTTATATTTGGATTACAAACAAGCTCTGAAAATTAAAAATAGGAAAATTATGATTAACATTATTTTTTCCAAATCGATTTAAAAACAATTTCATCTTATTCCTTGTCGGTCCCTGATTCCAAAAACATATACATATGATATGTTTGGATTAAAAACAAACTCAGTAAGCTAAAAAGAATAGACATACAGAAAAGCGTGTTATCCTGCTCAGCGAGACCACTACCGCACTATTCTGCATGGCTTGTCGATTTCACTGCCTTTGCCACGAGCGGTGAACTGACGAAACTACGAGTATGTGGTCTTGGTGAAAAAAGCAGTGCGTTCAGTTTCATTCTGTGAGTTCGACAGCTTGACTAAATGTTGTTATTTCGCCTTACGCGACTTGCTTTTTGCACTGACACCTGTCCAACTGGCTTTTCTTCTTGTCTTTTGCACTGATATCGGTCCAACTGGCTTTTCTTCTTCTCATTTGCACTCCTTCTCTTTTGCACTGACATCGGTCCAACTGGCTTTTCTTCTTCTCTTTTGCACTGACATCGGTCCAACTGGCTTTTCTTCTTCTCTTTTGCACTGACATCGGTCCAACTGGCTTTTCTTCTTCTCTTTTGCACTGACATCGGTCCAACTGGCTTTTCTTCTTCTCTTTTGCACTGACATCGGTCCAACTGGCTTTTCTTCTTCTCTTTTGCACTGACATCGGTCCAACTGGCTCTTCTTCTTCTCTTTCTTTGCCTTGTATTAAACCGTATCGTCCTCGACAAAGAAGAAAGAAAGCGTGCTGAAAGTTGAGAACTGTGCAGCAATGTTGCCCCTGGCGTGCAGCGAGGCTCTAGGCAATCAGCGGTCAGACAGCGGTTACAAGCACGTACACATAATCGTACCTGTCGCAACCGCTTTCCCCGTCGCCTTCTTCTCTCATTCTCTCTTGGATACTTCTTTTCTCGCTTTTTGTGTTGTTCATTTGTCCTTTCTTTTCTTTATTTTTTCTTCTTTCTTTCTGGCTTTCACTCTTGCTCATTAGTCTTCCTTCACCTTTCTTCCGTTTCTTTCTTTCTTTCCTCTGGTTTTTTTTTCTTTGTTTCAATTTTTCTCTTTTTTTCTTTCTTTCTTTCTTCTCTTTCTCTCCAATCGTTTCCATTCTATTTTTCACTCTTTTCTCTTTGTCCTAATCCAACCATTCTGTTGTCACGCCAACTTTTCCGCCTGAGAACAGACGAAGAAAGCTTGCAGGCAGGCATGGATAAAAAAAAATTTAAAAAATAAAAATAATTAGACAATTTAGAAAAAAAAGAAAAAAGAAAACAGCAGTACTAGCAATGTTGCCCCTGCTGTGCACAGCAGTGAGTGTAATCAGCAGTGTGAAAGCTGTGGCTTGCACGTGCTTCCGGTGACGGTTTCCGCCCTGTGTCCCTCGCCCTGCCCTTACTGTCCTCCTCTCCCTCGCCCTGTGTCCCTCGCTTTGCCCTTACTGTCCCCCTCTCCCTCGCCCTGTGTCCCTCGCTTTGCCCTTACTGTCCCCCTCTCCCTCGCCCTGTGTCCCTCGCCCTGCCCTTACTGTCCTCCTCTCCCTCGCCCTGTGTCCCTCGCTTTGCCCTTACTGTCCCCCTCTCCCTCGCCCTGTGTCCCTCGCTTTGCCCTTACTGTCCTCCTCTCCCTCGCCCTGTGTCCCTCGCCCTGCCCTTACTGTCCTCCTCTCCCTCGCCCTGTGTCCCTCGCTTTGCCCTTACTGTCCCCCTCTCCCTCGCCCTGTGTCTTAAAAGGAACTTAGTCGATAAATATCGACAGGGGGCCGACTAATGGTTTAAATGTGAAATGTGTGTATAATAATGGGTGTGGGTCTGAAATGAAGTTAGGTAGTAGTTAACATTTGTTTTGAATAATTATTGGTATTTTGACAATGTGGGTAGCATGGAAATGTAAGCATTTGAATGTAAGTCTTAGGTACCATTGTACCCAGGAAGAGAGACCAGAGATAGGAGTAGGTTGCAATAGCTTGTGTGGTCTTTGAGTTTTGTTTTTGGAAAGATATTGTTAAAGAAAAAGAAGACAATTACAGTAATGCAATATCTATTGTGAAAACCAACGATTGTACAAAGAACATGTGAAGCAACATTATGTCTATGATGGTGTGAAGAAAATTAGTTATGAT
>NC_090256.1:43651310-43748810 GCF_037325665.1 Littorina saxatilis
AGCTACCGGGCCCCCCGGTTCATTCACCATGTTTCCGTTCGTACAAAAGTGCATGTTTCCGTTCGTACGAAAAGCGTTTCCGTTAATACACATTCGTTAGATCTGAGAGAAACAGGCCCCCACTACAAGTTCTGTGTATTCCAATCGTCTTCAAATAGCACAAAGTACGAATGCATGTGATATTGGACCTATGTGGACCATAAGATGATTTGAATTTGCATAAAACAGTTTTGTACCGTTCGTACTGATTTTGACGGGAAAATGTGTCCGTTCGTACCACTTTGCGATTGTGCGTGTTATGGCTTCAATAGCCGTCATCACCGCTTTACGCCCTCCTCGCAACTCTCCGTTCTCAACTCATTACTCAAATTATATCACCCGTACAACAACAATAGATACAACAAGCTTGAAGTCCCGGCAAACTGACACACCAATATGATGTTTGTTGTGTGTTTTTATTCAATGGGCGATCGACACACCACGTCAATTCCATCCCACACCACTCAAATTACACCGGCTGTGAAAAGTATAACATAAATCATATTAATTAATAAGGAGAAAAAGGCTGCAGCATGGAGCGTGAAGGCTTTGACGTTTCAGAAACGTGACAGACCATTGTGTTTTGTGAGTGTTTTGATGCAATGGACGACGCACCGCTCTAGGCCAGCCAACGTGCCAGCTTCCGCCCAGGAAAGGGCAGACCATTCTCAACTAATCCAGTTTTGGAAATGCGTGTATCCGGTCCCCATGGATTCGAGAAAGATCGATAAATTGACAATGCGCTTGGTTGATGCTGACTTAACGCCGCGTCATTTCATCAAGAAGTGTGTATCAGAAGGCGCCAGCAAGTCCAAATGCGAAGAAGGGTACACGTACGCATATGTTTTCAAAACTAGTATAACCTGTTATGAATGAGTATCTTAACATTAACTTCTCTGTCATGTTCAAGAAAAGTGACCTAAATAGACGAACTCCGGAAATAACTCTGTTCGGTTTGTATGGGTTGTAAAAGAGTGAATACTCTTGCTTTTATTGAGGCAAGCTTTCAAAACGTGCTCCTTGTTCACATTTTCCCACGTGACATTATAGGCCAGTCATTATCTAAAGATGTGTCTGAAACACGTGGACAAGGAGCACGTGTAGAAAGCTTGCCTCACTAAAAGTAACAGTATTTACTCTTTCACAACGCATACAAACCTGACAGAGTTATTTCTAGAATTCGTCTATTGATGGAAACTGTTTAAAGGTATCGACGTTTGCAGGCGGAGAAAACCGTGGAAGTGTGTTGAAACTAATACTCCCATTCCACACATCCGTTCTAGGTCCCGTTCCCGTATCGACCAAGGCACAGCACGGGAATGGGAGGGATCGGGAGGGGACCTTAATGGAACGCCAATGGACTTTAACGGAACTCCTTTGAACGGTAGGAACGGTTGGGACGGGTGAGTTCGGGCTGCATGTTCAAAATGTTAGCCATTCCCCGCCCGTTCTAAATGAACGGTAATGGAACCTTTATACATCGGTAACGGAACTCGTGGGTCATTAATGGAACTTAACGCAATGGTAACGCAACACTGGCGCTCTCACACACTGTGTTGTCATACCCCCATTCCACACATCCGTTCTAGCTTTTGTTCCCAGCCGTCCTGAGGACGGCTGAGAACGGAAGCTAGAACGGATGTGTGGAATGGGGGTATAAGGTAAAATCGTGTGAAAACTGATGACATTAACTGATGGCATTTCTCCACTACCCGTCATATAAAGTACACAGATACATTTAGCTGTAGATCTTTGTGATGCGGCCAGTTATACATATTAAAACCAAGTATATTGCCAGAAAGGTAATTCATTCGCCTACCGTATGAAATAAAGAGTTTAATTTTTCATAATTAGTGTTTATGCAGTGTACCGGAGACCAAGGACACCCCCCAAAAATCAAATTCGCAAAAGCAAACTTGCAGACATTAAAATACAAAAAAAATCAAAATAAGCATACGGTAGGGGAATGAATGACCTTTCTGGCAATATACTTGGTTTTGATATAACTCGCCGCATCACAAAGATTAGCTAAATGTATTTGTGTACTTTTTTATGACGGGTAGTGTAGATGGCGGACTGTTGACTGGGATAGCCGACTTTCTACCTTGTTATTGATTGTTACCCAAACCTCTCCATTCCTGTTTAGCCGTCTTTTCTCATTTTGCAAAGTGTCTGGTTTAAATTCTACACGTGAAAAGAGACTTGAAATAGGACCCTTTTTTGTGTACAGCCAGCTTTGAACAGGCATTTGAGCGTTAATTTTGCGTTTTCCTTTGATCTCGTTGTCTTGTTTTGCAAAGTAAATTACTTATGCCTAGTTCTTGTAAAACGAGCATAGATACTTGCTAAACTTGACTCTGCGAAAGAATCTATTGATTTTGTGTGTAAACCAGCTTTCACTTACTTTTTAGATTCCATTACGCTTGTAATGTACAAATCCAAAGTGCAAAACCGGAGTTGAGAGCTAATCTCTGCTTTAAAAACTATTTCGCAGTGTTATTTTTACAGGCACTTGTGGATCAAAGTAACGCTGCTTTGATGTGGCTGAGATAATGAGAGCCTTGAATGCAACCTGATGGTCCGGAATGTACTGATGTTTGTTCGAATCCATTTTCATTGTGGCTGAGGTTTCACGGTGACTTTCCAGCTTGTGTCCGGCAAAAACGAGAGGAAAGACACATAGCTCGGGGACTTCAGGTCAACGCTGTTTGGTGTAATATTTGTTTTGTTTTTCTGTCCTCTCGGTTTTACATTTATTCCATATTTGACTAAACTTATTCCGCTAGACTGAAAGATGTGTGTGTGTGTGTGTGTGTGTGTGTGTGTGTGTGTGTGTGTGTGTGTGTGTGTGTGTGTGTGTGTGTGTGTGTGTGTGGAGAGATTTCCATGTACTTATTGAACAGATTTTCATGAAACTTTACATGTAAAACATTCCATAAGATATCCTCAGATTTGTGTATAAACATCCTTCATGACGTCATATCCGTTCTTTAAAAATAAAATTAAAATCAGCATTTTTCAATGAAATTTTGAATGAAATTTTGCTCAAACATGTTTTTATCAAGTCCGGAGTTTGGGATTGCACTTATGGACGAATGCCTAAATCATGTTCAATAGATTTGTTAATCAACATTTGCTTCAAATCAAAATTGCAATAACGGAACTGACAATATAATCTTACATCAATATATTTAAAATAATAGATAATGAATACAGGTTTAATGGAGACAATAGTGGCTTCATTTCAACTTTTGTTTCATTTTGGATCGGTCAACGCGTTTCGGTCAGCCCAGATTTAATCTTGGTGAAGACGTTTAGTCCAGTTTTGATGTTTCGGCCGACAGATTGACTAATTGTCTTAATATTGCTTGACGCAACTTGTTTTCTTTCTTTCTCTCTTTCGATCTTTCTTTCTTTCTTTCTTTCATTCTTTTTTTCTTTTTGTTCTTTTTTTTCTTTCTTTCTTTCATTGTTTGTGCTTTCTTCCTTTTTTTGCGCGTCTCTTCACTTTTCTTGAATTCGTCCATTCTGTTTCTTGGCCTGTTTGTCTGTCAATGTTTCTTTCTTTGATTTTCACTGAATGCATGACTCCCTTTGGCTTTGCCCTATTTCTTCGCGGCTGAATTCCATCTAGTCTCAACATTTGCATAATGAGTACTTCCGGATCGATTGAAGTAAAGAGCCCCACCGGAATCTGTTTATCCAATAAGAAGTTTGGTCTTGACTTTGAAACACACTTCACTTGTATGGGCACCAAGAAACGAAAACTCCAGAGAAATCTTGTTCTGTTAATTTTTAATTAAGGCAGCAAGGCACGCAATTGAAACGACGTAAAAACAGATGGGCGTACGGCACGATTTTCATTAAGAGAGGAGTAAAGTCTTAAGAATAAAAAGAGGATGAAATGGAATAAACTCAGCGCTAGCGGGCGAATTTGCGATTCCTAAACGCCCCACTGAACGACTGACGTCACATGTCGCTTCGGTCTTTTCCGGAGGAACACCGCGTGTACATAAGTAGAGGTTACATGCCGAGTCTCAGTGATTATTAAAAATAATGGTCGAAGTTGGCGGATCATGAAAAATGCGAGCTTCAGCGAGCTTTTTCATGACCGCGAACTGAGACCATTATTTTTAATAATCACTGAGACGAGGTGTGTAACCTCTTTATTCCTCCTTTCTTCAGTTATTCAAAGAAAACAGGAGTTTTTGTGCGAAAGTTTGATCGAATCCGAATCACTCAACCAGTCAACCTGCGCAGGCGATCGATTAATGCGCGGTTGTATAGTTCCGTGCAAATCATTCCATTCTGTTAACACTTCTTGTCAGTTTCCCTGTTTTGGACTAAAATCAAGTACACAGATATGCTGTTATTCTGCTGTGGCGGTAAAGGCAGATATTGTGTGTTCTGTTTATGTTTTAGTATCGCTTAGGATAATGTTCTTTCGTCAAATGGGACTAGCAGACGAATTTCTGCTCCCGTGTTCCAACGTTAATTACTGTATGAAGTTCAGTTTTCTGGGGAAAATAGTGTATGAAACCGCTTTATGTTGTCTAAATTGATGAGATGTGTGCATTTGGTTGCGTGTATTCTGTTTATAAATTGAAATATTGTAGAAAACTGACCGTCGGATTGCAGTCTGTTGTCGAAGAAACTGAGTGAAAAGAAGGGGAACTACTCTTGTCGCTAGACAAAGTATGAGTTACTTGCCTTGGGAATTTGCTGGTGATGAACGTTTGTGCACGGCAGATCTAGATTCAGAAAACAACCGAACTCATGGATTTTATATGGAGATTCATGTGTTCAGGCCTGTAGTTGTTAATTTAAATGCGGTATGTTTGTATTGTTTGCTCCAGAGATGTATACTTCGTACATTAGAGCGTTCGGAACTTTTCAGTCGCAAAAGTAGTACCGACACAGAACAGCTTCTCAACCCATTGCGCTATCGAGGATTCAGGCTGTTGCTGGCTCGTTATTTGTTTGGTTGCTGGGTCATTATCGAAAAATAACTAGCTCTACAAGTTTACAGAGGTAAAGAAGCAGAGGGGGGAATAAGTAGAGGTTACATGCCGAGTCTCAGTGATTATTAAAAATAATGGTCGAAGTTGGCGGATCATGAAAAATGCGAGCTCCACCGGTGTCTTTGAGCTGGTATTTCATGCCTCGCTCTTTCGCACGTACAGTATCTTGGTGGTGGGAAAAGTAAAGCACCACCACTAATAAAATTAAAATAGAGAATGCTTCATGTCATACAGGCCAAATAGTTCGCCTCTTAAAGGCACAGTCAGCCTCCCGTAAACCATCACAGACACTGTCAGGCTTTTACACACAGTAAAAACGCCCTTTCATTTAAACACTCAACGCTTGAGAACATCCTAGGTGCCCTCCGTAAAGAGCGAGCCATTTTCAAAGAATTTATTTTTGCGTGGTTTATCTTACCCCTGAGCCATCGTGAACCCGTGTGATCCAGTTTCCTTTTTTTCACAATTTAGTCGTCAATTTGTGATTTCAATGCGACTCGCTGTAAGCTTATCTGCAATAGCACGTTATTGTTTACCTCTGAATCTAAAACGCAACAAACGGCTGCGAGTCACACGAACTAGAGCGGTGGGGGTTGACCGTTCAGAGGAACTGGCACTATGCAGAACCGTCGTCTGCTACGAGAAAGACGTTTTGCGTGACACGTTTCCGGGCTTTTCTTGTTTCAAAACTTCGAATTGTACTGATCTTGTCTTGATGAAAAAAGAATTCTTTTATGATTTAAGAATGTTTGTGTAACAAGCTGTCAATTTATTATTTAGATTTTAAAAGTTAGGTCTAGCGCCAAAACGAGGCGTCCGATTGTGATACTGAACAATCCGGCTGGCCACGCAAAAATTAATTCTTTGAAAATTGCTCGCTCTTTACGTAGGGCACCTAGGATGTTCTCAAGCGGTGAGTGTTTAAACGAAAGGGTGTTTGTACTGTGTGTAAACGCCTGACAGTATCTGTGATGGTTTACGGGAGGCTTACTGTGCCTTTAAGGACTAGATATGGGTTATATGATAATTCGAGTTTTTACGCCCTCGCGGCTTTTGATGAGATACACAAGTGCATGCGTGTTTAGGTGGTATCAGCCATCTGCACTTATGGCAGAATGACCGAAGTCTTTTGCGTGCCACTGCGGTGACACGGAGGTGGGACATGGTTACCATCTTTTGGTCTGCACATTAAGTTGACCCGTGTCCGTCCCGGCCCGGAGTCGAACCTGCGACCTTAAGATCACAAATCCAGCACCAATGTCTCACAAATAACGTGAACTCTCATGTCCCACAAGTCCGCGCGGGTCAAGCTGGGGACACGACTAATACCACGGAGGGATATTTACTGCTCGCTTTAGTGCAACTGAGCCATTACTGGGCTTATGAGAGCTTTGCATGGGTACACAGCAAGGACGAACTACTGAGGTGCTGAAAGCTTTGCATGGGACGAACCACTCTCAGGGGCGTCGTAACACAAGAAAAAATTATCCGGCCGAAAATACGCGGGGAGGTTTGTAGCCGAGGAGTCTTGGCTACGACAGATCTAGGCGAAATATGTTAGCTACCAAGGGGAAAACAAAGCGGCAATGCGTAGGACGTGTGTGTGTGTGTGTGTGTGTGTGTGTGTGTCAGTGTGTGTGTGTGTATGTGTGTGTGTGTGTGTGTTATTTTTTCTTTCGAAAATGTCAAGACTTTTACATGGTTATATCCTACTCGTTCCAATATTTCTATTCTGTTTAGTACTTTCACTACTTTCAAAGTGCTGCTATTTCAATGCTTTTACTCTCTCACATATTTCTACTCCTTCCAGCATTTCTGCATTTTCCTGTGTCTCTTCCCATGCAATATTTTCTCTTTCGAATGTTTCTACTCTTTGCAATGTTTCTGCTCTTACTAATCCTAATTATCCCGAAACGGCCATAACCGCCACTCCAACTCCCTGTGTGCAGACGACATTATAATCTGGTTTGAATGTCAAAGAGCCAGCAGTAAGTACTTTCTCCCCCCCACCCCGCTTAGCGACCAGGCAGCTTCTTCACCAAGCGTTGCTGGAGGGAACTCACACACTCTTCTCCCACAATCGATATCATTGTGTCCATGCCAGTTTTGGATAGTTTTGCTTGGGGTTGGTATTCTTTTGGGCCATGTAAGATTCTTTTAATTTATGTTTTATTGTGTGTGTGTGATCTGTTTGATTTTTGTTGTTGCAATTATATATATGATATACTTTACGGGGCAATACATAGACAGGAAAAGACAAAGGCCCTAAAAAACGTGCACACGCGGGACAAAAACAGGTCTTATGGGAGGCCGGGGGTGAAGTTTCTTGGAGGAGAAGGAGAGGTGGGGTATAATAAAACCCCAGTGGTTTATGTCCCCACGAAGTTGTCTGGGTAGAAGCTGATGGGAGGATGTAAGATCTTGCTGTTTTGGGGATTTTGCGTTTCATACAACTTTGACAACTTCGATAGATTTAAGCCAACAATTCGATTCCTCCGATGACGTACACCGAGTGGTTACGTTCCTCGAATGAAAAGAGAAGGACTTTGCGAAAAATAATATTTCTAAATTTGACCCTATGAGTGTACATTGCCAAAGGACGATCATCAGTACTTGGGAAGGAAGGGGGGCAGTCAGTGTGGAGTTTATGCGAGATCAACAAGGCCGGTGTCACGAACTGAAACCTCTGCTGAACAATCCTTCTCATTGCAGTCAATGCGCATGCGCCAATCTTGGACTTAAAAAATGCGACCCTTTGACCGAACGAACCATGGGTTAGTGTTAGGGTTAGGATTAGAGTAAGGGTTAGGGTAAGGGTAAGGGTTAGGGTTAGGGTTAGGTTGTTCACGACCTGATTAATCTCCCCATGTTAGCGCATGCGCATTGACCGCAATGAGAAGAATTGTTCAGGCAGAGTTTTCAGTTCGTGACACCGGTGAGAAAGTCACGGGCTCAGGAGACAAATGAGATCGTGAAATTGGTGGGTTAGGGGGGGGGGGGGGGTATGAGACCAGGGAATTGAAAGGCTATCAAGAATACACGAGTTCCATGGGTCTCCTGAAAAGAAACTGCTAACTGTAATTGTGCTTCAGTGAAAGTGGTGAACGTTTTCCAAGTTGGATTTGCAGTGTGAGAGACGCCCAGAAAATGCTGTTGGATACGTTTACGTGGGAAGAGTTCAGCAGATGTGATCACATAAAGAACAGAACGTGCTTATATCACCCTGTACCAGCCCTGCGTAATCCTATGGATGCTGTCACAACTCGTTTAGTGGGGATGAATATATGGGACGGCCAGGCCCCCAAGCTGTAGAGTCGGCTGCCAAGAGATAATCTCCCTACGTCGCTTGGCACGGGGACATGATCAGCTGCCCATAGCACTTGACCAGAGTGACCGAGGTCAGCCGATCAGTTGCGGAGAGAGTATTGGTTGTCTGGTCGTTACAAGAGCAGTATTTGTCCGTCTGGCCGGCACATACCGTCATACACAATCAACGTGTTAGATGGTCGTGGAGGATCATTATCTGTAGAGTTGAGTTTCTTCAGCACCTTACGTAGTGTCGAGCGTCTGGTGAGGTATCAATGATACACACACACACACACACACACACACACACACACACACACACACACACACACACACACACACACACACACACACACGTGTATATGTGTCCAAATGAAAGACTGCCCTTAGTCCATGTGAAGACGTGGGCACATCTGTGACGGTCAACATGGTCGTGCAGGCGGACAGGACGCTGGACCTTCAACTTTAATTTGTAGAGGGGCCAAGGACCCCCTTTAGTTAACCTATAGAGGGTCGTACTAAGGGGTCTTTAACGTCCTCACAGGAAATTTTCCTTTTGGGGACACGCTTTGATGATACACTAAGAGGCTGGTAAAAATGAGGACGAAGGGAGGATCACGGAGTTGGTAAGAGTGATGATGATACAAGTTTAATAAAACAAAATCAAGTTTTCTCTACATGTTATACGCTCTTTTCAGTTTAAGTGCGTCTTGGGACGCCCTCCAAGAATTTCTAGTACGTGTTTGCGTATAGGACGCAGGGACGTACAGTTTGGGGAGCCATGATGGCTAATCTGGAATGACGCCAATGACCTGTTAACCTTTGGCGGGTGTCCGGGCGGGTGTTGTCCTAGCACTGAGTGACCAGCTGCTGACTGACTGTCGACGTGCGATACTCCCACGGGTGGACAATGACCTCTGGCTGTCTTTTCATGTTTCTTCACTGTCAAGTAGAGGTCATTTCACTGGGCAGTCATCTTTGTGCGTCTGTCGGTCTGTCCGTCGCTGTTTGTCTGCCCCCTCTGTCTCTCTCCCTCTCTGTCTATCTCTATCCCTCACTCTCTGTCTGTCTATCTGTCTGTCTGTCCCTCTCTCTCTCTCTCTCCCTCTCTCTCCCTCTCTCTCTCTCTCTCTCTCTCTCTCTCGTTCTCTCCCTCGCTCCATTTCTCTCTCACTCTCTCTCACCCTCTCTCTTTTTCTCTCTGTCTCTCCCTCTCTCTCCCTCTCAGTCTCTGTCTGTATCTCTCTGTCTCTCCTTATCTTTCTGTCTGTCTCTATCTCGTTCTCTCTCTCTGTCTCTCTCTCCCCATCTCTCTCTTTCTCTCTGTCTCTCCCTCAGTCTCTCCCTCTCTTTTCATCTCTCTGTCTCTCTGTCTCTATCCCTCACTCTCTGTCTGTCTCTAGCTTTAGTCTCCTGGTTGTAGTTCTTGCACCAACCAACAAGTCGCGTAAGGCGAAATAACAACATTTAGTCTAGCTGTCGAACTCACAGAATGAAACTGAACGCACTGCATTTTTTCACCAAGACCGCATACTCGTAGTTTCGTCAGTCCACCGCTCGTGGCAAAGGCAGTGAAATCGACAAGCCATGCAGAATAGTGCGGTAACGGTCGCGCTGAGCAGGATAACACGCTTTTCTGTATCTCTATTCTTTTTAGCTTACTGAGTTTGTTTGTAATTCAAACATATCATATCTATATGTTTTTGGAATCGGGGACCGACAAGGAATAAGATGAAATTGTTTCTAAATCAATTTCGGACAATTAATTGTAATCATAATTTTTATATTTTTAATTTTCAGAGCTTGTTTGTAATCCAAATATAACATATGTATATGTTTTTGGAATCAGAAAATGACGAAGAATAAGATGACATGGTTTTTGGATCGTTTAAAAATATATTTTAATGACAAGTTTCCGATTTTTAATGACCAAATTCATTAATTATTTTTTAAGCCACCAAGCTGAAATGCAATACCAAAGTCCGGCCTTCGTCGAAGATTGCTTTGCCAAAATTTCAATCAATTTGATTGAAAAATGAGGGTGTGACAGTGCCGCCTCAACTTTTACAAAAAGCCGGATATGACGTCATCAAAGGTATTTATCGAAAAAATAAAAAAAAACGTCCGGGGATATCATTCCCAGGAACTCTCATGTCAAATTTCATAAAGATCGGTCCAGTAGTTTAGTCTGAATCGCTCTACACACACACACACACAGACAGACAGACAGACAGACACACACACACACACACACACACACACACACACACACACACACACACACACACACACACACACACACACACACACACACACACACACACACACACACCACGACCCTCGTCTCGATTCCCCCTCTATGTTAAAACATTTAGTCAAAACTTGACTAAATGTAATAAGACCAGGACAGTGGCCTCAGATACGTTCTGACCCAGAACACGGTTGCTTGTCAAATCAAAAGCTGTCTTCCACAAAAACAACAACGTGAGGTCAGCGCTAAATTCAAAGAAAATCTCTATAATTAATGTTATTAGGCAACCAATTCTGGCAGGATTTCTGCCCTTATTTGCACCTTGGCAAAGAGCATCTGCCGCAAAAACAGATCGAATCGATTGCCACTTTTTGCGTAACTAAGAAATACACGAGGAACAGCGAACTAATGCACATTACGTTAATCCGGTATCAGCACTCTCATCACTATTATATATGACAGGGGAGGGTGGAGAGTGGAGGAGTGATACAAGGCACAGTCCTTCCTGTAGAAACAGAGTGGAGGAGTGATACAAGGCACAGTTCTTCCTGTAGAAACAGAGTGGAGGAGTGATACAAGGCACAGTCCTTCCTGTAGAAACAGAGTGGAGGAGTGATACAAGGCACAGTTCTTCCTGTAGAAACAGAGTGGAGGAGAGATACAAGGCACAGTTCTTCCTGTAGAAACAGAGTGGAGGAGTGATACAAGGCACAGTCCTTCCTGTAGAAACAGAGTGGAGGAGTGATACAAGGCACAGTCCTTCCTGTAGAAACAGAGTGGAGGAGTGATACAAGGCACAGTCCTTCCTGTAGAAACAGAGTGGAGGAGTGATACAAGGCACAGTCCTTCCTGTAGAAACAGAGTGGAGGAGTGATACAAGGCACAGTCCTTCCTGTAGAAACAGAGTGGAGGAGTGATACAAGGCACAGTCCTTCCTGTAGAAACAGAGTGGAGGAGTGATACAAGGCACAGTCCTTCCTGTAGAAACAGAGTGGAGGAGTGGTACAAGGCACAGTCCTTCCTGTAGAAACAGAGTGGAGGAGTGATACAAGGCACAGTTCTTCCTGTAGAAACAGAGTGGAGGAGTGATACAAGGCACAGTCCTTCCTGTAAAAACCATTCCGCTCACCATTTCACATCTGTCCAGGCTTTTACGCCAGATAACATGATCCCTTCACTTTAGAAAAATACAGTCTGTCCAAACATTATTGAGAATGTTGCCTTTCATTTCAAACAAGTTGTATCATCATGTTCATTACACGCATATCTTCACGGCATATTATATATATATCGATGTTAAGGTTATTAAGGGCTCTGTCTGAAAACCGCCATGTTCTACTTGTGAATTATCTCCCATTGGCTCTACCAGACGACAGTTATTGTCCTTGATTGCAAAATAAGGGTTTACTGAAACAAACTTGTGAATTTTTACAATTATTTCGTCAAATTCACAGAGTGCGATTACAGACAAAAATGCCTTTTTGCTCTTCCACTGTAATCTTCAGAATCAGTATTTGTGCAAAAATATGCTTTTGTAAGAAAGTTCCCGATGTTTTGTCTTTAAAGTTGTCAGGATTAGCACCAAATACACTGGTCTTTTCGCACGTTACAGCCTTGACAGACCAGAGATGGTGAACCGCGTCATCTACACGGGAAGGAGTGCACCTTTAAAGTATGTCAAGGGTTCGCTTGCGCTACAACAGACTGATCGGGGTTTTCAGCAACATATGTACGAGTACAGTCAAACCTTTCCTGGCGAACACCTCTCAGAAACGACCACCTGCCCACGACGAACACTCAATAGGATCCCCGACGATTTCTCTCCAATGTACCTTTCCATAGCGACTACCTGTCTATAACGATCACTTTTGGTCAGTCCCTTGGGTAGTCGTTATCGAGAGATTCGACTGTATTACTCATTACTTTGCACTCTGTTCTTGAATTCCCTCGCATACTAACCCAAGAGGAAATGATCTAGCCGACACTGCAGCTAAGAAGGCTGCCCTTTCCTCCTCAACCGAAATTAATATTGGCTACTCCATCTCAGAATACCATAGCTTCCTAAACGCATTTTTACTTACAAAACTAAACAGCACACACAAGAACGACCCCATGAAATACATCAAAGGGGGCTTCTTTCCTAAACTCCCTCCAGCCCTATTACGCATTCTAAGAAGGGCCCGTACCAAAGGCCTCAATTGTTCCGTTTTCAAAAGAAACTGCGACTGTGGCAGCAAAATTACCAAAGAGCACACCTTCGTAAAATGTACTCTCAGCCTGTCCCTGTCCGCTTCGGCGTCCCACAAGGATTTGTCCTCGGCCCTGTCCTTTTCACCCTGTACACCCAACCCCTCTCTCTCGTCATCGAACACCACGGCCTGAACTACAACTCCTTTGCCGATGACACGCAGCTCCAGAACAGCGCCAAGCCGGAGGACGTTGACGATCTCCTTGGATCCATCTCCAGTTGTTTCACTGACATCAAGAACTGGATGACTGAGAACAAGCTGAAGCTGAACAGTGAGAAGACGGAGGCCCTTCTCGTTGGAACACGACAGAAGATTGCTACCCTCACTGTGACCGACCTCCAGCTGGATGACGGGACTGTTCCTTTCTCCCCTGCTGTCAAGAGCCTTGGCGTCTTTCTCGACTCCACTCTCTCCATGCAGACACACATCTCCTTCATCATCAAGACCTGCTTTTTCCACCTACGACGCATCGCCTCCATCCGTCGCTACCTCACCCACGACGCCTGTGTCAAGCTGGTTGTCTCCCTCATCTTCAGTCGTCTGGACTACTGCAACTCCCTTCTGGCTGGCCTCCCCGCCTCATCCATTCATGTCCTACAACGAGTCCAGAACGCCGTTGCCAGGCTGACGTTGAGGAAGACGAAGCGAGACCACATCACCCCCCTACTTCGCTCCTTGCACTGGCTCCCTGTCAACACCCGAATCTCCTACAAACTGTCCACTCTGGTCTACAAGTGTCTCAACGACTCTGCTCCCGAGTACCTTCAATCCTCCCTGGACCTGTACACCCAGCCCACCGACCGTCCCCTTCGTTCTGCTGCTGACCCTCTCCGCCTCCACATCCCTCGCTCGAAACTCGCATCTGCTGGTCAGCGTGCATTTCCCTCCGCGGGCCCCTCCGTCTGGAACTCCCTGCCGCTTGAGCTTTGCCAGAGCCCCTCTCTTGACGCGTTCAAGAGTAGGTTGAAGACTCAGTTCTTCCCGTAGCTGGCTGCGACTTTCATGCTCGACGTGATGTGTTGTGCCCCAAAAGACATTCTTGTGCTGTGCTCTGTGAGAGGTGTTTTCTTTGTGCTTAACATTATTTTGTTTGGACCTAGCTATTGATGTGTACATTGTTGTTAAACAGTTGTTTGTTGTATGTTTATCAGGGTTTGCTAGTGTGTGATAGGGTTCGTGTCCGTCTGTAGATGTTAGTTTCTTTGTTAGTCCTGTGTTGACAACTCTTCGACAAGCGCTTAGAACTGTACCCACGGAATACGCGCTATATAAGCTTCATATTGATTGATTGATTGATACTTCAAACTTAACCCGCTTTGCAACCCTGTATGATTATATGGACAAATATAACCTTATGCCAATTCAACTCTTTAACTCGGACGATAAACACGGCCTCGACCATGTCTCGTTCTTCACAAAAGCAATCTACAACTCTGACATATCCTGTTGTTTTTAAAACTAAAACGCTATTGTTATTACTAGGCCCTTGTCATGGCTAAAAACTGACAAACCAGGTGCTACCACGACACCACCGACGAGGCCTTACCCCCCCATCCATACCCAGCCAAGGTTTATAAAATGGCAGGCCACCACTTTTAAATAAAACAAACCTTCTTACCTAATAAATACACCTTTCAAAAACCAAAGTACTTTTAGATGTCCGTGATATATGTACTCGGTGCCTCGCGAATCTTCGTTTGTCAACAAGTCGTCGTGACAAGATAGCGTACAGAGAAACACCGGATGTATCAGGATCTCGCGCGCGCGAGATTTCGTTTTTTTTGTGTCTCGCGATAGTTGGAGGAGCGAGAGCCGCCATGTTGTGTTTTCGTCTGCTCGAAATGTGCGCAAAAGTCGTAAATCATCCCAAAAAAGCTTATTCCGGGCGGGACTACATGTGTGTGTTGGTTACAAATTGTGTGTGTGATATTTTTCTTCAAACTTTTTCACTTTTCTTCTTTGTTTCACTTGTTTATTCTCGGAGCCGATTTCGCCAAATACCGTACTTTCGTTTGCCTGGTTGTTTTGATTGATTGACACGATCTGATTATATTTTTTTCGACGGCGGCTAATATAGTGACGCGGCCTATACGTGGCTCGTCCCAATTTTTTTGTTAAAAGTCGGGGGTGCGGCTTATAAAACGGTGCGTCTTGTAATCCGTCAAATACGGTACTCTTTTTACATTTTAGTCAAGTTTTGACTAAATGTTTTAACGTAGAGGGGGGAATCGAGACGAGGGTTGTGGTGTATGTGTGTCTGTGTGTCTGTCTGTCTGTCTGTCTGTCTGTCTGTCTGTGTGTGTGTAGAGCGATTCAGACCAAACTACTGGACCGATCTTTATGAAATTTGACATGAGAGTTCCTGGGAATGATATCCCCGGATGTTTCTTTCTTTTTTTCGATAAATACCTTTGATGACGTCATATCCGGCTTTTTGTAAAAGTTGAGGCGGCACTGTCACACCCTCATTTTTCAATCAAATTGATTGAAATTTTGGCCAAGCAATCTTCGACGAAGGCCGGACTTCGGTATTGCATTTCAGCTTGGTGGCTTAAAAATTAATTAATGACTTTGGTCATTAAAAATCTGAAAATTGTAAAAAAAAATAAAAAATTATAAAACGATCCAAATTTACGTTCATCTTATTCTTCATCATTCCCTGATTCCAAAAACATATAAATATGTTATATTTGGATTAAAAACAAGCTCTGAAAATTAAAAATATAAAAATTATGATCAAATTTTTTTTTTAAATCAATTTAAAAACACTTTCATCTTATTCCTTGTCGGTTCCTGATTCCAAAAACATATAGATATGATATGTTTGGATAAAAAAAACACGCTCACAAAGTTAAAACGAAAAGAGGTACAGTAAAGCGTGCTATGAAGCACAGCGCAACCGCTACCACGCCAAACAGGCTCGTCACTTTCACTGCCTTTTGCACTAGCGGCGGACCACATTCAGTTTCATTTTGTGAGTTCCACAGCTTGACTAAATGTAGTTATTTCGCCTTACGCGACTTGTTTTTTTTTACAGGCGTCCGTCTCAAAAAACATAACACTGATTTTACCTATTCAAATTAGGCGAGTCGGCTATTCCGCCAGACCATCAATAGGGTCACGTTTTAGAGACTGCTCGGAAATAATAATCATTCACGATAGCTCAGGGGTACCGTGATCAGAAAACTATACCACCAAATTTTCCCTTGACAGGCTCTGAACAACAAATGTTAATAATAATAAAAGGCATGTATTACTTTGTGGAATGCGATATTTTTACATTTTTACATTTTTACAAATCGCGGTTTTAGGTTCGACGCAATTTGTAAAAGGTTTTTACATTTTTACAAATCACGGGTTAACAGCAGCGGTGTGCAGTAAGCTTCTTACCTTGTGGTGTAACGCCGCAGGGCGTTTGATGTGGCTAATTACTTATTGAATGGCTGGCCTGTTACCTGTCTCGCGGGGGAGTTTGTGCGATGGCGTTTCGTTGAGAGAGAGTTTGACAGACAGACAAACAGACAGACGGGGAAGCTGGTGAATTATTTGCAGAGAAGAAGAAAATAGATGGGGGAGAAGGGAGGAAGGGGGAGGGGGAGACAGACAGAGAGACGGAGAGACAAACAAAAAGATATACGCACAGACAGACAGACAGACAGAGCAAAGCAGACCGACAGACAGAGAGGGACAGAGATAGATAGCGACCGACAGAGAGAGAGAGAGAGAGAGAGAGAGAGAGAGAGAGAGAGAGAGAGAGAGATATATATATAAAGTCAGACAGACAGACAGACAGACAAACAGAGCTTCGCCATATGTATGCAATATGGTGAAATTACTCTTTCTGTTTCTCTTTGTTTCTTTCATTCTCTCTTTCATTTTAGGGCAAGCTGTATTTTGTTTCTGTCGACAGTCAGATTCAATCCCAGTTGTGAAATCTAGATGTAGGCGGCAGATATTTGCGTCCCCCGCATGTTTTGTAATTGGATTTTGTTTCAATTCCTTTCTTGTTTCTCATTAACAAAAGACACAGAAATCAAAAAGATGACCAAGTTTTAAATCGGTTACGTGGGGGTTTCTGTGGGCTGGTCGTAAAGAGCAGGAGGGGAGGGGGGGGGTGGAGGTATCCAGACGTGGTCGCGAAGGCGGGTTTGACTGCCACTGAGAGCAAGAGAGGCATGAGGATGAGGAAGAGGATGAAACTTTATTTTACAAGGATAGAGTTAAAAGGCTGAGCCCTTTCTTAAAACCTGTCTTTACATATGAATAATACAAAATAATAATGAATGACAAACAAACAAATGACCAAGCAAACAAACAACCAACCAAACAAACAAATAGAAAATCAAAAAGCAATCAGCAAGAAACCTACAAACTGTCTAGAACATAGTTGCCGGCAGTAATACTCACAATGCTCACGTTGATGATAATGCCTACAATGACAATGTGTGAGAGAGAGAGACACAGAGAGAGAGACAGAGAGAGAGACAGAGACAGAGAGAGAGGCAGAGAGAGAGACAGACAGAGAGAGATACAGAGAGAGAGACAGAGAGAGATGAAAAGATAATCATTACGGACAAAAGGTGTGGTTTAAGCATTCAAATGTGTGGATTATCCAAAATTGATGATGTAATGAATGTTGCCTCGGAACATGAGTTTGACAACCAAGGGATGAACTGACAGACAAACAGCCGGAGAAGTATGTTAGAAGGATAAATAAAAGTGATTGAACTAAACAGAACATCTGATTAATCAATGCGAAAATTGAAATGTTATATTGGAGAGGATGTGGGATTCCGCATTAGATAAGAAAGCAAAAGGAAAAAATGAATGTATCACAAGTAAAAAATAACTTAATAAAAAGAATAAGAAATCCATGTCAACACCAGCCCGCAGTTCCAAGGGTGAAACAGGCCATTTGTTTTCGAAAAAAACACAGAAAAACTGATGTCACAACATAGCAAACTGCAGAAAAACTGATGTCACAACATGGGAAACAGCAGAAAAACTGATGTCACAATATAGAAAGCGGCAGAAAAACCTCTGACACAACAACAGCAAACAGCTGAAAAACGTCTGTCACAACATAGGAAACAGCAGAAACCCTCTGTCACAACAACAGGAAAACTGATGTCGCAACATAAAGGAATAACAACAACAAAACGTATGTCAAACTTGAAGGAAAAACAACAGAAACACCTATCTAACAAACAAAAAATGCAGCCTAAGAGAAAAGCTGTCGTCCTATTTCTGCACCGTAACACCGCGATGCACTCATGTATGCAAGTTTAATGGCGGACTCTCCATGCAACGATGTTTGTGACCTTGGCGTCCCAGCCACCTGGGATGACTCTTTCTCACTCACAGTGTCCAGGCGCTGGGTTTCCGTTGATTTCCTCGTGTCTGATACGTTCCATTTGGATGACTGTTTCCCATGCATCGCTGGGTTTCCGTTGATTTCCTCGTGTCTGATACGTTCCATTTGGATGACTCCATCCCATGCATCGCTGGGTTTCCGTTCATTTCCTCGTGTCTGATACGTTCCATTTGGATGACTCCATCCCATGCATCGCTGGGTTTCCGTTAATTTCCTCGTGTCTGATACGTTCCATTTGGATGACTCTTTCCCATGCATCGCTGGGTTTCCGTTGATTTCCTCGTGTCTGATACGTTCCATTTGGATGACTCCATCCCATGCATCGCTGGGTTTCCGTTCATTTCCTCGTGTCTGATACGTTCCATTTGGATGACTCTTTCCCATGCATCGCTGGGTTTCCGTTGATTTCCTCGTGTCTGATACGTTCCATTTGGATGACTGTTTCCCATGCATCGCTGGGTTTCCGTTGATTTCCTCGTGTCTGATACGTTCCATTTGGATGACTCTTTCCCATGCATCGCTGGGTTTCCGTTGATTTCCTCGTGTCTGATACGTTCCATTTGGATGACTCCATCCCATGCATCGCTGGGTTTCCGTTAATTTCCTCGTGTCTGATACGTTCCATTTGGATGACTCCATCCCATGCATCGCTGGGTTTCCGTTAATTTCCTCGTGTCTGATACGTTCCATTTGGATGACTCTTTCCCATGCATCGCTGGGTTTCCGTTGATTTCCTCGTGTCTGATACGTTCCATTTGGATGACTCCATCCCATGCATCGCTGGGTTTCCGTTAATTTCCTCGTGTCTGATACGTTCCATTTGGATGACTCTTTCCCATGCATCGCTGGGTTTCCGTTGATTTCCTCGTGTCTGATACGTTCCATTTGGATGACTCTTTCCCATGCATCGCTGGGTTTCCGTTGATTTCCTCGTGTCTGATACGTTCCATTTGGATGACTGTTTCCCATGCATCGCTGGGTTTCCGTTGATTTCCTCGTGTCTGATACGTTCCATTTGGATGACTGTTTCCCATGCATCGCTGGGTTTCCGTTGATTTCCTCGTGTCTGATACGTTCCATTTGGATGACTCTTTCCCACTCACGGTGTCCTGGTATACATGGTTGTACAATTGGGAATGCATCGCTGGGTTTTGCACCGTTGATTTTCTCGTATTTCGTACGTCCCATTTACTTTTCGTCCAGGTGTGTGGGATAATATTTGTCGTTTACAGACATGAAGTGTTGTGAGTGTTGTGTTTTATTTTGTTTGTTGGATCATACGAAAGCGTTTTCGTTCAACAGTAGATTCGCGAAGTAAGAAAAAAAGACGTGCAGGAAATTTACTATCTCGGGCAATATTAACATGAAAAAAAAGACTCCTGCCTCCGCCAAAAAGAGGGTAACTTGATTTCCCTTTCCTTTATCCTGGTAGGAGGTTTTTTTTCCCTGGGGAAAAATCCCACCTAAGTTATACTTTCCTACAATCTGCAAAAATATTCTTTGCAGATTGTCCTCATGCAATATTGTGTCCTTCATTTGTCATTCGGCTACAGCGTTACAATCCTACCAAGCGCTTCTGTTAACCCGAGATTTGTAAAAATGTAAAAACATTTTACAAATTACGTCGAACCTAAAACCGCGATTTGTAAAAATGTAAAACAATCGCATTCCACAAAGTAATACATGCCTTTTATTATTATTAATATTTGTTGTTTAGGGCCCAGTCAACCACAAAGGAATCCCAGGCCAAAAATTCATATGAAAATGAAAGTGTGTTAGTAAACCTGCACATGTTCTTTTTTTATTTTTTCGATTTCGAAGTGTGATAAGCGCAGATTGATCTGTCTGTCGGTGTGTCCGACACGAACATGTGCACGCGAGTTCTCAAACAAATTCTCAGCATCGTAATTACCGCCAAGCTAATAAATCCCTGGACTTTCGAGATGACAAGAAAATATCGGGCGCATTTACGTGATTTGTAAAACATTTTACAAATTGTGGGGCGCGCCCCGTGATTTGTAAAACAATTGTGCCCTAATTGTTTTACATTTTTACAAATCACGGGTCAACAGCTTCCAATGCTGTTATCTTTGAACATCGAAAATCCTTCATTTATTTGTTGTTCTGACTGTGTGTCTTTGTGTGTGTTTTGAAATGTTAATTAGTGCGTCTCTGTATCTATCTCTCTGTTATTTTGTTTTCTTCGGGACATTTTTCAATTTCAATTTTAGAGTAAAGTGTCGGCGGATATTACAGAAGGAGCCAAACCAGTAAAAGTAAAACAGTCGCATTTCACCAAATCGCAACTGTTGTACGACGATTTTACTTAAAATGCTATCGCCATGTCGGCGTCACAAAAAGTTCATTTTCTTTCTTCTTTTTTTTTTCTTTCTTTTTTTTTGAACGAGAGGACTTTTCTTCAATAAAGAACCATTTTGTAGATTAGTGATGGAAAGGGGACACTACTTGTTGCACAGTCTTGAAGCATCCGTTGACTTGTGTCAAAGCTGTGTTTGTTTCTGTAGTATGTGTGTATTCGTCTCAATCTCATACTTGCAAGTACCACTCGAATCTTTCATATTTTCCCGCCTTGTAGCTCAGATTAAGACAGGAATATTGAAATTAAATTTATTCAAAAGCACATCTCCAATCGCTCAAATGAAATGAATTGGTGTTGAAAGTAGTAATAAGCGGATAGACTTATTTGTCAAGCCTGGCGTTCACCTGCGACCCTTGTAAACAAACCATAGTAATGTGTTTAATCTATCGCCTGTCCGCAGATGAATCTCAGAAGGGCAAAGTGTGTTTGAAATTAAATTTGTGATTTATCTTTGTCACTTCCTCGTTTCTATAGGTTTGGATGTGTGCTCTTATTGCTTTTTTGACCAGATGTCGGAGAAATTGGTCCGCTTTTCCTGTATCACATTTCATTTTCCGTGTATGAAAATTAATTAAACGCGTTCATTTTGTGGCTAATACTGCCCCAGATGTTCGGACTAGAACAGCAAGCCCCTGGGTCGTTATTCACACCCACACACACACACACACACACACACACACACACACGCACGCAGCCACACACACACACGCACACACACACGCATCCACACACACACACACACACACAGACACACACACGGCATTTGTCATTTGACTCGTAAACAACGATAACACTATTTCAAAATAATCCCAGTACTCACACACCTTAAAGGCACAATAAGCCTCCCGTAAACCATCACAGATACTGTCAGGCTTTTACACACAGTACAAACACCCTTTCATTTAAACACTCACCGCTTGAGAACATCCTAGGTGCCCTCCGTAAAGAGCGAGACATTTTCAAAGAATTTATTTTTGCGTGGTTTATCTTACCCCTGAGCCATCGTGAACCCGTGTGATCTAGTTTCCTTTTTTCACAATTTAGTCGTTAGATTGTGATTTCAATGCGACTCGCTTATCTGCAATAGCACGTTATTGTGTACCTCTGAATCTAAAACGACCCCAACAAACGGCTGTAAACTAGAGCGGTGGCGGTTGACGCGGTTCAGAGGAACTACGCAAGGCACAACCGTCGACTGCTACGAGAAAGACGTTTTGCGTGACACGTTTTCGGGCTTTTCTTTTTTCAAACTTTCCAAACTTCGAATTGTACTGATCTTGTCTTGATGAAAAAAGAATTCTTTTATGATTTAAGAATGTTTGTGTAACAAGCTGTCAATTTATTATTTAGATATTAAAAGTTAGGTCTAGCATCAAAACCTGATAGTCCGTTCGGATAGTCCACGAAAATAAATTCTTTGAAAATGTCTCACTCTCGACAGAAAGCAGCCAGCATGTTCCCGTTCGGCGAGCGTTCAAATGGAAGAATGCTTGCACTGTATGTAGATGCTCGGGGAGCTCAGTGATGGTTTACGGGAGACTTACTGTGCCTTTAACTCCATACACGCATTCTATCAATTTACATAAGAATCAAAGAATCAAAATATATAACACTCTTAATAAAACACTCCCTTTAAACGAACATCTGCACACACACATTCAAGCCCCCCCCCCCCCCCCCACACACACACACACACACACACACATAATAAATGCATACATATCCCCTTACATTCACTCACGTGTCCCGTATCCATTTTCTCTCATACATGTAATGGCAAAGAGATGGACACTTTAGTACGGCGTTTTTGTTGTTGTAAATAGTCAGCAAAAAGGAGGCGGAGTAAATGGGATATAATGGACAAAATAAAAACCGTCTCGAATTGCCATTAGAGCGATACAATTCGGGTTGGGGGTTGTTATTATATGACACCTCACACTCAGAATTCCTTTGAATTCGTGTTTGAGTGCTCAATACTTCAAAGTTGAAACGAATGTATTTGAGTGCTCAATACTTCAAAGTTGAAACGAATGTGTTTGAGTGCTCAATACTTCAAAGTTGAAACGAATGTGTTTGAGTGCTCAATACTTCAAAGTTGAAACGAATGTGTTTGAGTGCTCAATACTTCAAAGTTGAAACGAATGTGTTTGAGTGCTCAATACTTCAAAGTTGAAACGAATGTGTTTGAGTGCTCAATACTTCAAAGTTGAAACGAATGTGTTTGAGTGCTCAATACTTCAAAGTTGAAACGAGTGTTTGAGTGGTGTTTCGAGACTGTATTTTTCCGATGATTTCCGTCCTATTTTTCGACCTCAGATGAGTGTATTTCACGATCTGTTAATAAAGATACATAATTGCAATCGCCCAAAGAGCAACAGAGGTCAGTTTGGGTGTTAAATAGATAACAGCGTACACGGGGGATGCCTTAGAATTAGCGCGGTTTGAATGTTCTAAAATGCAAATTTGAATGCGGTGTCGGGTAGTTTTTCGAGCCGGTATATCACTCTCCAGTGGACAATGTGTATGTTTACGTTGTGTAATGTACTTAAGCCTAGTACACCATGGAATCAGCATGCGCTTGCTCAGATTTGAATTCGTGAATCCAACGGCTTTTGTCTGCTTCGCAGACTGGATAAAGTATGACGACAAGCATAAATCGGTAACTCCTTTTTCATGAGAGTTTGCTGGATAAAACAGGTCGACTATTACAATTCATAGTTATGGAGCAATTTAGATGAAATCATTGCAGGTGTATCTGAATAACGCTTCTGCCTGATCCTTGTAGCTATCAACAAAAGAGGTAGAGACTTGAATTACGCTTCTGTCTGATCCTTGTAGCTATCGACAAAAGAGGTAGAGACTTGAATAACGCTTCTGTCTGATCCTTGTAGCTATCGACAAAAGAGGTAGAGACTTGAATAACGCTTCTGACTGATCCTTGTAGCTATCGACAAAAGAGGTAGAGACTTGAATAACGCTTCTGTCTGATCCTTGTAGCTATCGACAAATGAGGTAGAGGCTTGAATAACGCTTCTGTCTGATGCTTATAGCTATCGACAAAAGAGGTAGAGACTTGAATTACCCTTCTGTCTGATGCTTATAGCTATCGACAAAAGAGGTAGAGGCTTGAATAACGCTTCTGTCTGATGCTTATAGCTATCGACAAAAGTGGTAGAGGCTTGAATAACGCTTCTGTCTGATGCTTATAGCTATCGACAAAAGAGGTAGAGACTTGAATTACGCTTCTGACTGATCCTTGTAGCTATCGACAAAAGAGGTAGAGACTTGAATAACGCTTCTGTTTGATCCTTGTAGCTATCGACAAAAGAGGTAGAGGCTTGAATAACGCTTCTGTCTGATGCTTATAGCTATCGACAAAAGAGGTAGAGACTTGAATAACGCTTCTGTCTGATCCTTGTAGCTATCGACAAAAGAGGTAGAGACTTGAATAACGCTTCTGTCTGATGCTTATAGCTATCGACAAAAGAGGTAGAGGCTTGAATAACGCTTCTGTCTGATGCTTATAGCTATCGACAAAAGAGGTAGAGACTTGAATTACGCTTCTGTCTGATGCTTATAGCTATCGACAAAAGAGGTAGAGGCTTGAATAACGCTTCTGTCTGATGCTTATAGCTATCGACAAAAGAGGTAGAGGCTTGAATAACGCTTCTGTCTGATGCTTATAGCTATCGACAAAAGAGGTAGAGACTTGAAAAACTCTTCTGTCTGATGCTTATAGCTATCGACAAAAGAGGTAGAGACTTGAATTACGCTTATGTCTGATCCTTGTAGCTATCGACAAAAGAGGTAGAGACCTGAATAACGCTTCTGTCTGATGCTTGTAGCTATCGACAAAAGAGGTAGAGACTTGAATAACGCTTCTGTCTGATGCTTATAGCTATCGACAAAAGAGGTAGAGACCTGAATAACGCTTCTGTCTGATGCTTGTAGCTATCGACAAAAGAGGTAGAGACTTGAATTACGCTTATGTCTGATCCTTGTAGCTATCGACAAAAGAGGTAGAGACTTGAATAACGCTTCTGTCTGATGCTTGTAGCTATCGACAAAAGAGGTAGAGACTTGAAAAACTCTTCTGTCTGATGCTTATAGCTATCGACAAAAGAGGTAGAGACTTGAATAACGCTTCTGTCTGATGCTTATAGCTATCGACAAAAGAGGTAGAGACTTGAATAACGCTTCTGTCTGATGCTTATAGCTATCGACAAAAGAGGTAGAGACTTGAATAACGCTTCTGTCTGATGCTTATAGCTATCGACAAAAGAGGTAGAGACTTGAATAACTCTTCTGTCTGGTGCTTGTAGCTATCGACAAAAGAGGTAGAGACTTGAATTACGCTTCTGTCTGATCCTTGTAGCTATCGACAAAAGAGGTAGAGACTTGAATAACTCTTCTGTCTGATGCTTGTAGCTATCGACAAAAGAGGTAGAGACTTGAATAACGCTTCTGACTGATCCTTGTAGCTATCGACAAAAGCGGAAGAGACTTCAATAGGTTTCTCCCCGGCCTCTATGGCCTAACACAAACAGCCTGAGAAGCCAACAGGGCTTCCTGTTATTGAATTATTCTTCGCGGCGCGGGAGAGAAATCACTTTTCCTCTGGCAGCCATGACGCGGCAATAACGGGGATGATGAAGGGGGGATGACAGGGACTGACACCCGCGGTACACCTTTAGGCTCTTCGACGTTGGTTGTCTAGATTGGGTAAGGGTGTTGATGGGGGGGGGGGGGGGGGCGGATGGTGGTTGTAGGTTTTGGTCTTAGTTGGGAGGGGGGGGGGTGCGTTTAAATTTGTCGTGTTTGGTATAACTCTTGTCTGTATGAGCAAGTTGGTGGGCCGTGTGTGGGTGGGGGGGGGGGGGGGGGGGGTGCTTTTAAATTATTTGTTTCCCTTCAAGGGGGATGACAGAGACTGACAACCCAGTTGCACCTTTGCGGCTCTTTGACCGCATTCGTCATGATTGGGTCGGAGTGTATGGGGTGTGTGATTGTGATGGTAAATGGGTTGGGATGGTTTTGTACTGTTTGAATTTGTTTGTATTCGATTCTATTTTGATGATCGATGTATGGCTTCGTGTTTTGAGGAGGCTGGTATGAATTGGTGCATGCGTGCGTGCGTGCGTGCGTGCGCGCGTGTGTGCGTGTGTGTATATGTGTGTGTGTGTGTGTGTGTGTGTGTGTGCGTGTGTGTGGGTGTGTGTGTGTGTGTGTGTAAGAGAGGATGTTCACCTGTCAGATGTGAATGTCAGGTGGTTGACCTGCTGTCCAGCATGCCTCTGACGGCCTGCGAGTAATCTGTGTGTAATACAATCTCACGTATGACCCTCAGACAGAGTTCCGGGGGTAATATGATCTAATATAACCCCGCGCGAAGGGCAATGCGACACTGATGTCGGGTTGAAATTTGTAAGCCTACTACAAGAAGAAGGTTCTCTGTCTTTCTGGAACCGCGGATGTGGCGGTTGTTATGTGTGCAACGGTCTTTTGTGAAGGATCGATTTCTGTGAAGTTGCCTCCTGTTTGAAGGAGGATTATTGCCAAAGGTGTGTTAAGTCGTAAAGGAGGTTCCAGGCTTTTTCTGGTTATTGGAGGATTTTCGTCTCCAAAACCAATCCTTGCTCGTTTTTCTACTGTAGTAACATGGGTTTCTGTATTATAGAAAGAAAAACAAGTCGCGTAAGGCGAAATTACTACATTTAGTCAAGCTGTGGAACTCACAGAATGAAACTGAACGCACTGCATTTTTTCACAATAGACTTTATGGCAGGTGTTGATGTCTCTGTCACAACAATCCAGAAAAGCGCGGTAGCGGTTGCGCTGATGACGATAACACGCTTTTCTATATCTCTATTCTTTTTAACAAAGTGTTTTTAATCCAAACATATCATATCTATATGTTTTTGGAATCAGGAACGGACAAGGAATAAGATGAAATTGCTTTTAAATCGATTTCGGAAATTTTATTTTAATCATAATTTTTATATTTTTAATTTTCAGGGCTTGTTTTTAATCCGAATATAACATATTTATATGTTTTTGGATTCAGAAAATGATGAAGAATACGACAAACGTAATTTGGGATCATTTTATAAAAAAAATTATTTCAATTACAATTTTCAGATTTTTAATGACCAAAGTTATTAATTAAATTTTAAGCCTCCAAGCTGAAATGCAATACCAAAGTCCGGCCATCGTCGAAGATTGCTTGGCCAAAATTTCAATCAATTTCATTGAAAAATGAGGGTGTGACAGTGCCGTCTCAACTTTTACAAAATGCCGGATATGACGTCACCAAAGACATTTATCAAAAAAATGAAAAAAAACGTCTGGGGATATCATACCCAGAAACTCTTATGAAAAATGTCATAAAGATCGGTCTAGTAGTTTACTCTGAATCGCTCTACACACACACACACATTCACCACGACCCTCGTCTCGATTCCCCCTTCTACGTTAAAACATTTAGTCAAAACTTGACTAAATATAACAAGTCGCGTAAGGCGAAAATACAACATTTAGTCAAGCTGTCGAACTCACAGAATGAAACTGAACGCACTGCAATTTTTCAGCAAGACCGTATACTCGTAGCATCGTCAGTCCACCGCTTGTGGCAAAGGCAGTGAAATTGACAAGAAGAGCGGGGTAGTAGTTGCGCTGAGAAGGATAGCACGCTTTTCTGTACCTCTCTTCGTTTTAACTTTCTGAGCGTGTTTTTAATCCAAACATATCATATCTATATGTTTTTGGAATCAGGAACCGACAAGGAATAAGATGAAAGTGTTTTTAAATTGATTTCAAAAATTTAATTTTGATCATAATTTTTATATTTTTAATTTTCAGAGCTTGTTTTTAATCCAAATATAACATACTTATATGTTTTTGGAATCAGGAAATGATGAAGAATAAGATGAACGTAAATTTGGATCGTATTATATATATATTTTTTGTTTTTAATTTTCAGATTTTTAATGACCTAAGTCATTAATTAATTTTTAAGCCACCAAGCTGAAATGCAATACCGCAGTCCGGCCTTCGTCGAAGATTGCTTGGCCAAAATTTAAATCAATTCGATTGAAAAATGAGGGTGTGACAGTGCCGCCTCAACTTTTACAAAAAGCCGGATATGACGTCATGAAAGATATTTATCGAAAAAATGAAAAAAAACATCCGGGTATATCATTCTCAGGAACTCTCATGTAAAATTTCATAAAGATCGGTCCAGTAGTTTAGTCTGAATCGCTCTACACACACACACGCACAGACAGACACACACACACACACACACACACACATACACCACGACCCTCGTCTCGATTCCCCCTCTATGTTAAAACATTTAGTCAAAACTTGACTAAATGTAAAAAGCATATATGTAAAGTTTTTGTGCCAGTGCTTTTCCTTACAGTTCTGCCGGGAATGTGAACGATTTTTGGGGGGAAGACACAAACACGACAATGGAGGCTTTCTGCTAGCAATATTTATGTGTTAGAATATATACCAATTGTCGAGACGCGTTGGAATGACTGACCGGCTTGAATCCGACTGTTGTCTTTGGCAATACAACCTTGGGCAGAAAAATTGGACGTAAATATGAGAGAGGGCTGAGAATCAATCCGCTCCTCTGTCTGTCTGTCTGTCTGTTTGTGTCTGTCTCTCTCTGTCTGTCTCTCTCTGTCTTTGTCTCTCTCCGTCTCTCTCTGTCTCTCTCTCTCTGTCACTCTGTCTCTGTCTCTCTCTATCCCTGTCTCTCTCTCTCTCTCTCTCTCTCTCTCTCTCTCTCTCTCTCTCTCTCTCTCTCTCTCTCTCTCTCTCTCTCACTGGGTCCATCGCAATTGAGCCATTGCGTAAATGCCAGAGTGGTTGTCATTTGGTGTTTTACGTGGCTCTCAGCATGACAGACAGGCGAACAAATTCACATGCATTATTAATTCCTCTCTCAACACAACATACACACACACACACACACACACACACACACAGACACACAGACACACACACACACACAGACACACACACACCAGGGCCGGACTAGGCGAAGAGGAGGGGGGGGGGGGTTGCCGGTGGTGGCCCAGGGGGATGTCCCCCCTGGCAGCAGGGGCGGATCAGTTCATTTTATGACTTTTTTTTTTCAAAAGTTTGTGAAGATATGGGTGTGAAGGCGCGAAGCGCCGAGCCGACGGCGCGAAGCGCCTAGCTTGCTAGGGGGGTCCGGGGGCATGCCCCCCCGGAAAATTTTGGAAAAAAGGATGCAAAATGGTGCAATCTGGTGCATTCTGAGGATGATCATTACCAGTTTCAGGCAGCAGATTTTGTCACTGATTAATACCCCAAAAATTGAAACTCAATGTAAAATAAAGAAATGCATACCTCATTCAATATTTTTATTTTTTGGCTGGGGGGGGGGGGGGTCCGGAAACCCTAGAACCCCCCCCCCCCCACCCTCGTTGTGGGGGTCAGGGGGCGAAGCCCCCTGAAGCTGACGGGTAGGTCATATTCTGAGATAGGAAAATGGTCGCTCCTTGCATGAAACGGCATAAAATAAGCAATAATAAAAAAAAAATTAAATAAGTAAGGTACATGTTTAGGCTAGGGGGGGGGTTGCGCAACCCCCATAACCCCCCCGGTAGTCCGGCCCTGCACACACACACACACACACAAACACACACACACACACACACACTCACAGCAAGAAAACTAAAAAGAGTGTAAAATGTTGTTAGTTCAATGCCAGGCTCATAAACTGTCCTAGACAATATCGATTTGCACTTTCAACAACCAGCGTTGCCTCTTACAAAAACCCGCTGACATTTCTGTGTGCACGCCGAAACAGACGTGGAGTTGAAGGCAAACACCATAGGTGTGGACATTGTCAGGTCGTCTTTTCTATCAATTCTGTTCTCGGGGCACCAGCGTACGACAGAGTTGTATGGGAATCGTTCAATAAATTTTTTTATTGTTTAATTTAGAGCGAGTTGTTTTGTCTTGAAACGAGTACGGTTCAATAGTTGATGATGTCGTGTTGAAGTTATGGTGTCACGTCACGTCAACAAACTGTTAATTATTTCCTTGAGGGGCTTGGTCACATATATATGAAGGTGAACGTCATGGCGTTGTTTGCCAGTGTCTTTAAAAGGTCTGTTCAGGACGGTTTAACTCAGGTCCAATAGGGAAACATAACACAAACAGGTTTTTTTCACGCATTTATTTTTATTGTTTTAATGCTCATAGGCACCAAGGTATTTTGGTTTTTTTCCTGCTTATTTTTTGTTTATTTTTTTCCTTTTTATTTGTTTGTTAGTTTGTTTGTTTGTTAATTTGTTTTATGTGGGTTTGTGTGTGTGTGTGTGTGTGTGTGTGTGTGTGTGTGTGTGTGTGTGTATGTGTGTGTGTGTGTGTGTGTGTGTTGTGGGGAGAGATAAATCAATAATATATTTGTTTGTGTTCTTACAAAATAATAAGTTGAACATTTTCAAAAGACGTTTCTGGTTAGATATATGTCAGCCTTCGTAACGCTGCCAATAATACCCAGGCTCAAGAAGTAGCAACACTCTCATCCTCTAGCAGTCTGCAGGGGCGGATCAGTTGCTTTGTAAGGGGGGGGGCACTTTGAATCGAAAGTGAATGTGATGGGCGCGAAGCGCCCGAATTTTCCTAGGGGGGTCCGGGGGCATGCCCCCCCGGAAAAAAATTTTGCCCAAAGAAGCAAAATGGTGCCATCTGGTGCCATTTGAACTTAGAAATGGTCATAGAATCAGCATAGAAAAATCTTTTTTTTTTCTTCTTCTTTTTTTTTTTCTTTTTTTTTTCGGGGGGGGGGGGGGCACGTGCCCCCTGTGCCCCCCCCCTCGTCCGCCCCTGGTCTGAGATTTGTGATTTTTACAAGTCTAGTTATTCTAGGCGTCCGGAGACGCCTAGTAATTGGGATCAAGTAAGCGCTTGCCTATGGACAGGATAACTCTGCGGTTGCCTATGGGACACTGCCACATTTACGTCTTGAGTTACTGCCCTTACTTTTTTTTGTTTTTGTTTTTTGACAAAATTGTTCAACAAAAACATCGTAGGTCGAACTGTGCAGGGTCAACCGCAACAAACTCTAACCATTCATACTTTGAAGTATTTGAGTGACTTATATACCGACATTTTTACTTCTTAGTTTTAGCACAGGTGTAGGAAAAAATCATGAACCAAAATGTTATTTATTTTTTAATTTAACATTTGTTTTACAAATGTGACCATGGTCTTTCAAACATACAGTAACATTAAACATTGTTATGTTAAAAAAAAGAAAAAAAGAAAAAAAGCTTTTGTGCACAAATCAGAAAATACATTGTACATTTTACCTACAGGCCAAACAGTGTCCGTGGCGGCAAAGGACCTATATTTTTAGATCAGTCACTGTGGCAATTTGTCAAGAACAGGCGCTTGCATTTGGATGTGTCCACTGATAGTAGGTTTGGTTGTGATCAATCAGAATGATGAGGAATAAAAATGTATGACAGTTTGTTATGATGACATGTAATTCACATATGCTGAAATGTAATATTATACATGATATAATATTATTATGGCTGTTGCCATGACCATGAACCCCAAGAAAGGTTTCAATGTAAAATCAAAATACCAAAATCAAGCACCTATTTATCTGGTCTACGGCGTGTGTGTTCTGCTCTCTCTTGGCACACAGCCACAGGTCAAAGCAGAGGTTAACTTGAGTGCGCGTGTACCTAGCGGGTGATTTCTATTAGGGCCTTTTAAGCAGACCGCGCGCTGAGTTATTTCGAGTTACTCCCCTTGGGTACGGGCAAACTCGCTGTCGAAGCCACGCTGCAAACTGAGGAGTAGATTGTGTGTGTGTGTGTGTGTGTGTGTGTGTGAAGTAAAGGGGATGGTTTGCGTCCTGATATTAATCAAGAATAAATTTTTGGGGGAACAAAAATGTGATGTATAGCTCCCAACAGTAACAACAACAGCAACAACATTATGAAACAAAAGCAAGACGAAAACGCAGTGAAACACATCAAAACCAACAGCTAACTTCGAGTTTAAGTCACTGCAATAACTTGTCATAATTCCAGACGTTATCTGGTGTTTTGCTCACTGCGACAACTTGTAACCCCAGCGAAAACGTCCAAAACGCAGACACCAAAACTCGATGTTTTACCGTGTTATGCATAATACTAACATCTCAGGAATTTTATTGCGTTACGGCAGTTTTTCTAATGTGACATGAATCGCATAGGTATAATGCCACACAATTCAGTTGATTAACGTGATGTTTGATGTTATATGCCAAGTTAAAGTGCCAAAACGAGACTTTTCGCCCTGTGGCAGAAGTGGAAAAGTTTTTCGTCTACACCGCGGAGGTAAAACCGACACAGAGGCAGACAACCTACCTGCACACTTCCTGTATAAACTGTGGATAATCGTCAGCGAAGGTGGGGGACATTCTGCTGGAATTTTGCCAGTGTCCGGTGGGGGGGGGGGGGGGTTAAGTACTTACATTTCACAACTTAGGCATGTTATTGTTATTGTTAGTATTGTTACTCCTCACTGAAACCAAGTAAAGCAGGCTGTTCACCCTCAATAATGCTTTTACTGTATTAGTACTGTCACAGTATGTTTGCATGCAAATATTAGTAAGCTTCCATGAAATATTGAATATATATATAATTTATATCCATTTCACAGCACTAGGATGGGATGTCTGGCACTTTGAATCACTAACAGAAGCACTGCCTCTTCCATACCCATCTCCTTTTTGAAAAGAGTATACCTATGGACCAGTGAATGGTTACATTTTAATGATCATATGGGTTGCTCTGATTTTTATTCAGGATCAGGTACGTTTGTTTTTTTAACCACACAAACACTTAGACAACAATTATCAGAGTATGAGTTTTTCCGCGTGTTGATTTTTATTTAAATCCAAGTCACAGCTTCTGTTTTATGATGAGTGATGTAGTTTGAAACACTTGGACAACAATTATCAGAGTATGAGTTTTTCCACTTTTTGATTTTCATTTAAATCCAAGTCACAGCTTCTGTTTTATGATGAGTGATGTAGTTTGAAGTGTTGGTATTAAATGTTCACTGACAGTCATTCTGTGCTGGTATTCCCATTTTCACCTGCAGGGTTATGAAATATATGGGGAGAAACTTGGTCAGTAAAATCATCTTCAAGCGTGAACTGATATTGTCTCTGCTTAAAATTACAATGTATTTCGTGAACACACCTTGAGAATGACCCTTGCGTGATTTAAAACTGCCTGCTGTGAATACTGTTGTCATACTATGAACTTTCTTTTGAGAAAAACAAAAAGAATGAAAAGCTTTTAACTAGCTTGTGAATGAGCCTCTTACTTCCATGTGGGGCTATAGCTGCTTTGAACTATTTTTAATGCCTGAAAAGGATAGTGATGGAAATTACTAGTTTAATGTCAGGTGTGACATATACTATTGATTGAACTATTTTTTTTATTAATCTGCAATTTTGTTACAACCTACTTTGTTTATTTGGTGACAAGCTAGTGGGAGGCACTTTTTAGACTTTTAAAATGTCAGGTATGGGAATTGTTAGCAAAGTTTCACATTTTCTGCAGTTGAATCCATATCTCCACAACAACAAAATGTATGGTCTTATGAACAAAAACACATACTTTCTGTGCTTGTTCGAAGGTAAAGACATATTTCTTTGTGTTTGTTAAAAGAAAAACCTCTTAATTTTGTCTGTTGTGAAGGAAAAGTTTACATGGTTTCGTCACCCAACTTACAAAATTTGTCCCACAAAATGTTAGGGTTTTTTTCTCCACTTTTTTTTCCTTCAGTTGCCATGTCTAAAATGTACACATTACGTAAAATACTCCATGTCAAAATCCAAATGTTTAAGGCAATGTGACAATTATTTTAAAATATCATTACACTATTCCTATAGCTTTGCCCAAATATAATGCAAGTAGGGGAGGTAATTGTTGATCCATATATTCATCTTAACTTTTTACGCATATGGACGTAACTCCTTAACTTGCATTATTTTTGTGCAAGAGGATGCATCTCAAGATAGTTGATATTTTCTTATTCCCAAAAATAACAACAATTCTGTCCAAGCAGATTTGTTTTTAATTTTTATTTACAGAGGACCATTGTCGAATGTATATGGTTACTGTTGAATGAACATTTGAAATTGATTGGCTGATTACTGGTTGTTTTTGTTTTGTTTTGTTTTTTTACTACAGTATGAAGTTATTATATCTATTTTCTTTCATCGCAAATAAACATCTTCCTTTCTGCATACGTTTCACACCTCATTCACGTATACAACTAAATTCCATACCAAATCATCTTGCATTTTGTTCACCTCTTTCTACATTTCTCTAAACATTTTTATTTCAGTAGTCAAACACCTTTTCTTCCTATGTGGATGTTCTGTGATCAATGGATGGCGCAGACTAACATGAACATGTGCTAGAAAAATAATGTAAAATGTTTAAATGTAATCTAATGTCAGTTGTGGGCAAACACTTAACCAAAGTTAAAACGTGACCTCAAAAATGGGGTAATATGCAAAAACTTAAAAAATATATCAATATGTGATGTCATGTTAAAGCTGTCTGCAAGCAGATTTCTACACCTTCTCGTGTCATGGCCTATCCGATTCCTTATATCTCAAAGTGTCTTCCACTTAATTTTCAGTCATTTGGCTGCAATCAAAGGAAACAACAAAAGCAACGAAAAAGTTTTTATTTTACTGCGTTTTAGTGAAACATGCAGCCAATAAACACATATTCACTTGCAAAATTATACAACAAACTGTATCAATACATGTTTGTCACATTGCATTCCAAAAAAATTATCTACGATACCAAACCTAGAAAATAAACTGTACTTACATGTATGCGCGTCTATCTAACCGCACCTGGGATAACTGCAGTGAGTCGTCAAAAATAGTGTTTTTTCTGTGCGTTTTTTTTCAAATAATGCAATAACAGCACACACATTTGCTTGCAGAATTAAACAACAAATTTCACTGATACATGTTAGTCATTTTGCATCCAAAAAGAATGATCTACGACTCCAAACTTTGAAATATAAACTGCACTTATATTAAAATATTCTGTCAACACGTACTTCAGTTTAAGGCCTAAGTACTTAAGCATTTAGGGTCGAATCTACTTCCGCTATATTCGAAAGGGTGTGCTTGCCAGCTTCTTTAATGCAAAAAATTGAAAATATTATTCATGACGTTGCATTAAAAGAAAAAAAAAGCTTTCAGATCTTAGAATGTCATTTCATGTTTAGACAAAAACTTCAAATTGTTAAAACATGTCATTTTGGGGGGGTAAAAACTTAAAAAATACTGAAATTTCATGTTGCAAATGCCTTAGTGGGCAAAAACTAAAAAATGTTAAGGTGTGACTTTATTTAGGCACATTTCAACTCGCTTCTCATCAAGGATAGCAAAAATGTGATTCAAAAATTTTCTTATTTGTATATTACACTATTTTTTTCCGATCAAATTAATTATTACAAAAATTGTCTAAAGTGACAAACTATGAAAATCATGCATTTAAAAAAACAACAAAGCTTTTAGAGCTTTCTGATGTCGCTGTAACACTTTAAAGCTGCCAGCATGCAGATTTCTACACCTTCTCGTATGATGGCCTATCCAATTCCTTATATCTCAAAGTGTCTTCCACTTTATTTTCAGCCCCGTAGAGCAAGTCGTTTGGCTGCAATCAAAGCAAACAATAAAAGCAACGAAAAAGTGTTTATTTTACAACGTTTTTGTCAAACATGCAGCCAATAAACAAATATTCACTTGCAAAATTATTAAACAAACTGTATCAATACCTGTTTTTCACATTGCATTCAAAAAAAATTATCTACGATACCAAACCTAGAAAATAAACTGTACTTACATGTATGAGCGTCTATCTAACCGCACGTGGGATAACTCTGTAGCAGAGCGTATATTGCACGCTCTGCTCCGCAGTGAGTAGTCGAAAATAGTGTTTTTTTCTGTGCGTTTTTTGTAAATAATGCAATAACAGCACACACATTTGCTTGCAGAATTAAACAACAAATTTCACCGATACATGCTAGTCACATTGCATCCAAAAAGAATGATCTACGACTCCAAACTTTGAAAATAAACTGCACTTATATCAGAGACATCTCTGCTTACATTAAAATATTCTATCAACCCGTACTTAAGTTTAAGGCCTAAGTACTTAAGCATTTAGGGTCGAAACTACTTCCGCTATATTCGAAAGGGTGTGCTTGCCAGCTTCTTTAACAAAAATATTCATTTTGTCAAAATAACATGGACGCCTGTTCATTTTGAATGAACATTTTTCTTGTGACTAAATGTTTTAACGTTGACGGGGAATCGAGATGAGGGTGTGGTGTATGTGTGTGTGTGTGTGTGTGTGTGTGTGTGTGTGTGTGTGTGTGTGTGTGTGTGTGTGTGTGTGTGTGTGTGTACGTGTAGAGCGATTCAGAGAAAACTACTAGACCATTACATGAGAGTTCCTATCAGGTACAACATCCCCAGATGTTTTTCTCGTGTTTTTTTATAAATGTCTTTGATGACGTCATATCCGGCTTTTTGTGAAAGTTGAAGCCGCACTGTCACGCCCTCATTTTTCAACCACATTGGTTAAAATTTTGGTCAAGCAGTCTTTGACAAAGTCCGGACTATGGGATTGCATTGTAGCTATTTAGCTGAAAAAGTAGTTAATTAGTTTGCTCATTAAAGTTGACATTAAAATATATTTTTCGCATACAGATATAAAATTGATTGCATCATATTCTTCTTCAAATTCCGAATCTAAACAGATATACATATGTCATGTTTACTCTTAAAATGTGATCACAATTAGCGAAAATAGGTTAATTAGTAATACAATTAAAATTCATCTTATTCTCTATCATTTTCTGATTCTAAATACATATAGATATAATAATTATGTTGTATTCAAAACAAGCTCATAAAGTTAAACAGAATACAGAACAGCGCGCTTTCCTGCTTACCGCAATACGCTATTGCGCTATTCTGGCTCGTCAATTTCACTTCGTGGTGCACGGAAAAAGTGAGATATTTTCTTCCCGCGTGGATTGACGAAGCTGTTATGTTTTGGTGAAAAAATGCAGTGCGTTCAGTTTCCTTCTGTGAGTTCGACAGATTGACTAAATGTGACCCTCCACCACGGAATGAGTCGCATGTCACCTTTGCATGATTTTCATATTTTTACATTTTCCTAAAGAGTTTCTTATGCTCTATCCAGTGGTGAAATCCGTTTTAGAAAAGAGCGAAAACTGTTTGAGTTATAAGCCTGTGACTAAGGTGACCCTCACACTGTTACCAGACACTCCCCGGACTTATTATATTAAACCTAGCGCAGAACCGCGCGAGGTGACATGCGACTCATTTCGTGGTGGAGGGTCACAAATGTTGTAATTTCGCCTTACGCGACTTGTTTATTTGTACCCTCAACCCTTGCACAGTTCACCATGGCACATATTTCATTGACAACTTTGAAAACGTTCTGCGATACGCCAAAATCGTTTCTAAAGAATTTCCAGTCCTGATTTACACTCAAACATGGTGTAAAGTTACCTAAATAAAACAAAATCGATTCGTTGACGACCTGCTGTGTTGGAGATCTTGAATCCATGGTAGCGCCTATGTATGTGTGTCCGGGGAGTTAGATCCCTTTAGATTCTTTTGTGAAAGAGAAGACGATAGGCAGAGTTTTCTCAGTCTGGAACTGGTAAAACCCACCCTGGGAGAGACTGAACGTGGGTTCTAGAGTTTTCTATCAGACATTTGAACCGTTTTAAGATAATTTAGACTTTCCTACTTTGTGTTCGTTGCGTTTTCATTCTTTCTGTTTGAAAATAAAGGGTGCGTGAGGTCAACGCGTACTCAGCTCTCAAGTTTTTTTTTATCTGAATAAAATTCAAAATAGACGGCGGTTTGTTTTCTTCTAAACTTGAACATCGATCTATATCAAGAAGCTTAGTGCTTGTATTCTAATGAATAATAAAAGTAAACTACTGGTCGTTAAGCTAGTTTGTGTGTTATTGCTCGATCCCCACAGCAAATCATCGGCGTAGAGTGTTCTTTTGCCCAATCAATATGGGCTCGAACACTTGTTGAAACGGTAGAATTTGTATCATCCTTTCTGTGAGACTTCTGTTACATTCTCTAACGGGTTTGCGCGGACATTTGTGTGTGTGTTTCCTTTGGTAATAGACCGAGAAGGGTCTTATGAGTTGACTCAATGTTTAGATTAAATTGCATTCAGTATTTAGTAGTTTTGATAATGTTGCAATCGTTTTGTCTTTGGGCAGGTGCGCAGATGAGCAGAAGAAGAATTAGAAGACACAGCGTTGGATACTGTACTGACCATTCTAGTCCACGATTTCTTAAGTTGGTCTTCCTCGCCTACACATCAACTTCGAATGCCCATTCCCTTCTGCTTATATCTTCTCGGAATACGGAACGGCTGTTGGTGAATAATACCCCTTTTCAAAGTGCTACCGTTGCTGCTGATAAAACAGCATTCCCTGTGTTGGATTTGTATTGTAGTTTCAGCGTGTAGTCGTCGCTGAACTGTCACAGTGCGTGAACCCTGTCCCAGGATCTACGTGTGTGAACCTGATCGACAAGCTGTTGCTGCCAAACAACTTACGTTCTACACTCACACTGACACAGCAGCAACACGCGCTTGTCAGTCGGGGTTTCCATTGTCTTCACTGTGCTTCATTTTACAGATTACCGTGCGAAGCAAGTGCCAACGACCTCGGAAGTCAGAGTGTCGACTCAGTGTCTTGTGTGGTCGTAATTTGAGGTCAGTGAGGAATAAAGACAAGCAGGAGAATGTGGTAAAAAACAAGTGAAAACGTGACCATCATTATTGTGACTCTAGCCAAAGTATCCGATACGTACGCAGACTATTGCAAGACCTGCTTTTCTGTTTTGACCTCAACAGCCAACACGAGAGCTAATCTGAAGTGTCGTGATCGAGTTTGTCGCAATTCAACAGTGGAATCAACGGCAGACTTCAGTGCAACAAACGAAAGGATTGGAGAATTTCAGTGTTCACGTTCATTTTGTCCTACCTGCATCTGTTCTAAACGGGTAAATATTACCACGGCTAGTGTGGTACGTATTGTGCTGAGATCCTAATGATAACACAGATTTCGTGGTTCTTCTCCTCAACAAGATCAGCGAAATAATCAGCCGGCTTTTTGGATTGCCTCACGTGTGTGTTAGGTCAATTATGTGCGACGTCTCAGGCTTGATTCTTACCTGAAACAGGCCTCTCCTTGGATTTGTGTTGGGGTTTCTTTATGCGGAACGTGTGAGAAGCACATGTGACGTGTACTGGAATACGAAAATGCGTGTGTATTATTGTGTATCATTGAGTTTCTGATTTCGTCTCTTGGATTCATATTTTAGCTCTTCATCAGACTTCATCTTTACTAGCAAAGGTATGAGAGGCAATAACACCATCAACAACAAAGTAAAACCAGTTGTGTGTTGTTAAAACCATAAAAGGAATACTGACTCACAGTCAGAATCTGTTGTGTGTGATGGTTTTAATGTGTGACGGATCATTGGCCCGTAATAATAATCAGCTGTGTGGTGTTGTTTTTTGCAAACCTGAAACGGGACCAGGTTCACATATTGATCCAGAAGCGCAAACCAGCTGCATGGAGTTCTAAAACAAAAGCGGAACACGCAATTCTAGCTAGGGTCAATTGTGTAGACTCCTAAGCCTAAATCGAAAGCACCTTCTGGTAGAATTATGTCACACCTGATTTCAAGAGCTTACTCTGTGCGCCAGCATCCCTAAAGCAGGTGAGAGAGAGAAAAAAAAGGGGGTGTTAGATCACAGCCAGTGACGTCATAGCAGTGACGTCATCATGACGGAGGCGGAGGAGGAGAGCGTGGAGGAGCGAGTGCAGTACCAGCACAACCACAACGACGACCACAGGCACCCCGGCAGGCCGCTGGGAGGGGCGGAGGCCTACCACCGCTTCCTGTGGCACAACCGGCACGTGCTGTTCGAACTCAAGCTGTCGGTGATCGTGATTGTAGGCGGCATCATCGTGCTGGCCTGCGTGGTGTATATCGCCATGCAGTGCAGGGCCCGTGTCAGGCCCGCCGGACAGTCCAAGAACCGCAGGGACGATGAGAAGGAGCTGTTCGGCTCCACGGAAACACTCGAGAACTTGATACCCGCAGAGAACAGCATTCGCTTGAAAGTTCGCAGAGACAAGGAGTTCTTCGTATAGCATTACATTTCTCTTCATCAACCTTTCTTTTGTTTGTTTTTGTTGATTGGTGTTTCTTTTTTGGACTCTTTTTGTTGGATGGGTTGTTTTGTACGTTCTCTGTGATGGTTGAATTGATTGTGACAATGGTGGTGGTGGTGTTTGGATGTGGTGATGGTGGTAGTGTTGAGATGGACTTGTTATGGGGGTGATATGTGCTGTTGCTGCAGGTGGTGGTATGTGTTCATTTTGATGTGCGTTTATTTTCTTGCACTTGTGTGTTTTCTTGTTCAGAATTGTTTTCTTGCCTCCGGTTGTCAGTATGAGTTTGTGATTTGCGTGGAAGGAGACCGGTTTTACGCACAGAATCCCGACACAACGCCTTTTGCACAATTTGTCTATGAGTACGTTTGTCTTGTTGTTTTGTCTGGTGTGGATTGTCAGCGCATGAGGGGGAGTATAGGGGACGGGGGGGAGGGCAAACATTCAAGTCAGAAGATTGGTACAGAGCTTAAGGATGGTTAAACCAGTATCAGGCAGTGAGTTTCTGTTGCGATACAGGTCCGTACCAATTTAAAAGCAAGAGAGGATTCTTAATAATAGAGGGATCGTGCTAAGTTTTAGCAGTAAGCGACGTAAGAGCTCGTGAAAATCTGTAATTTGACTCAACAAACCGCGTTTTATTTTCCTAAACAAAATGATTGAGGAACCTTTCCAACCCGCACACAGCCACAATAATCAGAAAAATATCAGGTTACTAATTGCTTGAAGTTTCATTTCATTCTCAAAGACATTAGAAAACACCCTCTTAGGATTTTTTGATAGACGTTGAACTAATATCACTGTTTTTTCATTATTGAAACAATAGTGTTTTTACGTGTTATTGATTTGAAACAAGTTTTAACGAGAGAAAAACAACACACGTAAAATCAATGTTTTTTTGAAGACGATCATATTCAATAATCGTAATCCGAATAAAAAATTCTTCTCTCAGTGAGAACAAGAAATGTGAAATGTACGAGCAAGTCTTAGAGTTGGTAAGCGAGCGAAGAGCGACCGGATTGTATCCTATTCTTGGTTCCCGACCGGCGCGGTTTTCAATAACTGCTGTGTATTTTAATCAGTGGCGGGAGACGGGGCCGACATTTTGCGTTGTATTGTAGGGAGGTATTGAAGCGCTTTCCATCCCCGTTGCCGGAATAATAACAGTGGCATTGACACAGACCAGCGGTGTGTACAGAATCAACACATGGGAAATGAACCATCGACCAGAGGGGGCTTTTTTTATGCTGAGTCGTTTCCAACACCAAAACTGTATCATTGTGTCAGCATCGCCTGAACTGACTGACTGGAAGAGAGAAATATAGAGACCTTGTTTGTGTGTGTGTGTGTGTGTGTGTGTTTAGCACGAGCGGGCTTTAACGTGTGCGGCCGTTTTCTTGTCACCACCACTAATGTAGACATGCTCTGTTATCGGGAAGGGGGGGGGGGGGATTGCATGCTTGATACTCTTGTGTTTCTCGGCCGAACTCTGACAAAGATGTTGTGGGTATTTGGTTTTGCGCTTGTGTCCACAAGAAGGGGAATAAGGCACTGGAAGGTCTGTGCCACAAAATTTTACCTGGACGATCGGAAACATATTCTCTCTTAACCCACCAGAGAGGTAAACGGGATTCGAACTCTGAATTGTGAAGCTTGAAGGTCATCGTCCGTACCGCCAAGAGGCTATTGCGCGCGTCAGCTCCACAGTTTGGGAAAGTCGGATACGTTTTCTGACTGTTCCAAGGTAGTGGATTAAAAAATATATATATATATATATACAGTGAAACCTCCCATAACGACCCCACCTAATAACGACCCCTCCTCCCCCGTTTTCCGATCGAATTTCTGGGCACTGGCGGTGGCGACGCATGATATAAAAGCGGCTGTGTTTTGTTTTATGCTGTGCAGAATTAGTTTTCCCACCTAAAATTTGTGCTAGCATTCGTTTTTGTCCATCAAACTGCAATCAGTGGTGAAAACCCTGGAGAGAACAGGGAATGAATGTGCGTGCCAACTGGTGCTCGTGATCAATATACGCGGGATGAAACCCTCTTATCCAAGCAAGCAGTCATTATTTAAGGAATGCCGGAGTGTAATCTAGGATTTGAAAACTGATAATTATTGGCATTGTTCTGTGCGCGTATTTCATTTCTGTGCCTGCCTCAATACTCCTGCGGCTCGTTAAAAGAAAAGTTGGTCGAGAAGTATAACAGTAGACCCTGCATTCTCTTCCAGCTGCAGGTTTTATCTACCTTTTCATTTCTTGTTTAATTGTGTCTTTTCTTCTTCTTCTACTCTGTGTGTGTGTGTGTGTGTGTGTGTGTGTGTGTGTGTGTGTGTGTGTGTGTGTGTGTTTTTTGTATATTTGTTTTTTGTTATGTTTTTTTTATTTACAGTCGAGTTGTGCTTGCTCACTGTAATTTCGAACTGTACACAGTACAGGCACTATTTCTGAACACAAGCTGTTTCTTTAATACGATATCACCATTTCATACTTATTGCTGGAATATGCGGGCCGTTTCCTCCCATTGGAAAGCTAGCAGTACCCTGGTGTGTGCGTGTTTAGGTGCCATTAGCCACCTGCTCTTCTGAGAGAAATGACCGAGGTCTTTTGTCAAAATTTTGATGACCTATCTAACGGTGCGATTAACGCGAACAACCTCGTAGCAAAGGTCTTCACAAAAACACACATGTTTTGACGAGTAGTACAAAAATGAATGACATTTTTCTACCTATATCTCATAAAATAAATACATAATAGTACTCTTTTTTTTTAAACACGCATTTGTTACTGCATGTAACCTCAGGCTATATCCAAGAAATGAGCCATTCTCTTCATGCATGCGACATTGAAACATCAAACCGCATAATATTCTGAGTGATCTCATGTTTTCTGACAGCAGGAAAGACGTGACAACATTAGCAGCAACGCGTACATTCGACCTAACAATTGCCAAAGCCTCGTATTGATCGCCAAGGCCGTTTGAGGAAGCGTTTGACAGGTCTGATGCCCCCAGAGAAAGTCCCACTTTCCAGAATTCCCTTACCTTTTCTTCCACACTAGCGCCGGCTGTCGCGGAGGAAAATGTGTAAGAGAATTGAGGCTCACAAAAAACAAAAATCGTAGGTTATTGGAACGTTTAATTATTGACAAAGAGATATGAGGCGTTTTATATGTTACAGTAAATTCTCAAAACCAGGAAATTTGCGAAATCCCTGAAAATTTCAGTAAATTTGTGAATTTCCTGTTTCACTCAGGGATTTCACAAATTTCCTAAAAAATCTTGGAAATTTGCGAATTTCCTGATTTCAAGGGGCAGGAAATTTACTGAAACACATTTGAAAGGGAAACAAGTGCTTTGTACGTTGCTTGTGAACCATTTAATGATTCTGGTTTCCTTATATTAATGCAAGTTAAACACTCTTTTTTTTTTTCTTTTTTTTTTTTCGTCTTTACACTTGTTCCCTTGTCCCGTTGTGCTCTCACACCGCCCCGTCCCTGTACTCGCTGCTCCAACCACCTCTGAATTTCGTTCCGCTGCCAGACTTGTCGATTTTACAGACGCTCCAGGGGGGGATGTCGGGTCGCTGCGGTAGGCTACCCTCGGAAGATGACACTGCACTTCTGCTGAGTCACTTCGACGGTGTTCAGTAGTGGGTCTGTCCCGAGCTAACGGACGCAGCCCACTACCTACTATGCCCCCTACAAACGACATTGACTTTTTAAGTCGCGGAGCCAGACTGAGTGAGCGTCACCTCCAGAGAGGAGACCGCCACCACGTCCCTCCGTCGACCCCCCCAGAACGTCACACGTTGAAGACTGACAGCAGAACTACTATTCAGGGAAGGAAGGAACAGGAACACTGAGACCAAGGTCACCATGAGAGCTCCGGGCATGAAGGGCCACAAGAGCAAGGACAATTTATATTTTGGATGATTAATGAGATGAGGATGATTATAATGATGCTTTGGATTTCCAATTTGGTTTGAGACTACGTGACAGGGCAGCACTCTACGCTTACTGTCATAATATATCCTGGCGTCAACCAGGCCCGAGAACTGCCGCACCTGCGGTGTTGGTCAGGTATACAGAACCTGAGCACCCTCAAAGTCGCATTCGTTAAGTGAATGACACTCGGCTGTGTGATCCCAGCCTTCCCATAGGAACCATAGCACTTCCACTCTGGGTAGGAGCCGACCGTAGCCCGAAAAACCCACATGACCCTGATGGGATTCGAACCCACGACCTCCCGGCCCGCAGCCCGATGCGCTAACCACTGCGCTACGGGGGCCGGTAAGTTAAACACTCATAGTTCTCTCTCTCTTCTCTCTCTCTCTTATACTGTCATGTTTCCTAAAATGTTTAACATAAAATCTGAACGAATACTTTAAAAGGTACATTATGACACTCATCTCTCTCTCTTAAACTGTAATTTAATAATTATTTTAGTTGAAATTAGCCGGTAATGATACCGTTATTTCTAATATGCTGACTGTTAGCAAATGATGACAAGAACGTATCGAAAATTATATCCTTATTCGCATGGCGGCTCATGTAGATACCCGTTTCCTCGACATTTCTGTTACCACTTGCAAACAGACAGAAAATTGGAAATAACTGAGAAGAGAAGAGTAAGTGTAGGAGGATTCAGCAACTAGCAGTAGCACAGTTACGGAGAAATAGGCCATGACACACACGTACGCACACACACACACACACACACACAAATTGGGCCATGACTTTTGCACCGAACAGTACGTGCAGGCTTAGGTACCACGGCGACAGAGAAATCAATTGACACTGTCTTAACAACCTACCTTTCTTGTTTTTTGAGTTAACTAAGAACATTTCATTCTCCTCGAGTAGCTTCCCTTGCTTCTCTGTCTTTGTCATTTGTCGGTTTGTGCAGTGCAGTTGTTTTGTCAGTTGTTCTCCTCTTTATTTGTTCTATCGTCTTTCTTCTTCTTTTTTGTGTGTGTACTTTTGTGTTTTTGTGCCTGAAGAAGACCCTTAGGTCGAAACGTCGCCGTTATTCGTTCCGTGTTCGTCATTTTAACGTGAGTACATTGCTTTTTGGTCTCTTTAACTAAGAACAGTAAGTAGATTTGGTAGCACAGTGACAAAACATGGATACTGTTTTTACTACACAACGTTAATGAATGTAGGTCTCAGCCATTACCTACGACGCCCGTGATGTTTTATTCAGTATGAAAGCCGAGCCATGTACAGCAGCCTACATCAAGGGAGCTTATCGATCTCCTGCTACAGGTTCCCACACTTACCTTACCATTTGTTGACCATAATTGCTTCGCTGGTGTAGCCACATCTTTCTGGCCTGGAAACAAGACTTGGTTACGTGTTATTGGGTCTGTAAAGGTCACGAAGGAAAAGCATTAAAGAGGAGTAAACTGTTCAGGGCATTCTTCTTCTTCTTCTTCTTCTTCTTCTTCTTCGTTCATGGGCTGAAACGCCCACGTTCACTCAAGTTTTTGCACGAGCGGATTTTTACGTGTATGACCGTCTTTACCCCACCATTCAGGCAGCGTACGCCGATTTCGGGGGAAGCATGCTGGGTATTTTCGTGTTTCTATTACCCATCGGACTCTGACATGGATTACAGGATCTTTTCCGTGCGCACTTGGTCTTGTGCTTGCGTGTACACACGAAGGGGTATACGGCACTAGCAGGTCTGCACATAAGTTGACCTTGGAGATCGGAATTATCTCCACCCTTAACCCACTAGGCGGCCGTGGCCGGGATTTGAACTCACGATCTTCCGATTAGGAGGCCGATGTCTTATTCACTACGCCACTGCGCCCGTCTGTTCAGGGCATTCACCAACAGGGCTTCTTCTTCCTCTTCAGCTAAGTTTCAAATAACTGACTAAATGTCAAATAAAGATGCATTGTCACACAGCTTCACATAAATATTAACAATTTTCACTTACTTTTCACTAAGTTTCAAATTACTAAGTGTCCAAATAAAACGAAAATGTAAGTTTTACGCCCTCACGGCAAAGCCATTAGGGGCATGTTACACGGGAAAACCCGGCTTGTATAAAAATTAAAATAAAGATGCACTGTCACTGCTTATGGCGCAGCTCCGCATAGATAGCAGTTTTTAATTACCTTGCTAAGCTTCAAATTACTGACTAAATATCAAAATGAAGATGCATTGTCGCTGTGTACAGGGCTGCTTCGTCTTAATATTACCCTTGCTAAGTTTCAAATTTCTGTATGTCCAAATTAATATGTTGTTGTTAGCATCAGAACAATTTTGCTTGCCTTTTCTATATAGCCGGTCCTAACGCAGAGAAGCTGCAGGCCTATGGCTCTTCTTCTTCGTCTTCTTCGTCTTCTTCTGCTTATGCGTTCGTGGGCTGCTACTCCCATGTTCACTCGTAAACACGAGTAGGCTTTTTCGAGTATGGCCTAACCACTGGGCTACGCGCCCGTCTAGGTGCCGTGTGTATTGGGTGCCCTTCCCCGTGTAAAGCCTGGCCAGACTTGTGATGGTGCACACAATGCGTGTGGGAGATGGAATTTATTTTTCATTTGGGCCGTTCAACAGTGGTTGTTGTTGTTGTTGTTGTTGTTGTTTTGTTTGTTTTTTAACAGTCAACAACCCCCCGCGGGTTAAGGGGAAAAATTTACCCGATGCTCCCTAGCATGTCGTAAGAGGCGACTAACGGATTCTGTTTCTCTTTTTACCCTTGTTAAGTGTTTCTTGTATAGAATATAGTCAATTTTTGTAAAGATTTTAGTCAAGCAGTATGTAAGAAATGTTAAGTCCTTTGTACTAGAAACTTGCATTCTCCCAGTAAGGTAATACATTGTACTACGTTGCAAGCCCCTGGAGCAAATTTTTGATTAGTGCTTTTGTGAACAAGAAACAATTGACAAGTGGCTCTATTCCATCTCCCCCCTTTCCCCGTCGCGATATAACCTTCGTGGTTGAAAACGACGTTAAACACCAAATAAAGAAAGAAAGAAAGAAAGAACAGTCAACACACCAATGAGGATCAGACTTGTAGCAAAGAGACAAACATTTGCTTTTTCTCTTGAACAGTCCTTTTTTCTGGTCAAGCATTTAGTTGCCGATTGTTTTCGACATATATCTATATACATGTAACTGACAAAAATATGCGTTCGTTTTTCCCGAAGCCACCACTTTTGAGTTTAACCACTCTTGCTTTCTTCCATGGTCATCAGTGGTAGCTCCCTTTTGAAGCGCTAGAGGTGGCATGGCTTGTGGTGGTGATGGCGCTCGTGTGTTTCCCGCTTCGTGTCATTCCCGGCCTTTACAAAATTAAGGGGCTCCGCTCACACATATGTAACTTCAGCAGGACCGACGACGCACTGCAGATTATCCCAGCCCGCTACACGTTGCATGAAAGGAAAACAGGCCAAGTACTCGTCATAATCCCTATCGCGGTATAAATAATACGCAGTGCGTCGTCTGTGCCGCCGAAACTGCGCAGGTATATTCTGCCCTTAACACTACTCGCTGACCGCAAATATCGCACAGATAACATTGACGTGCGCCTCTCCGATGTCCAAATCCGCAATGCGTGAAAAACGTCACCAATGATAGTTCAGACAAAATGTCGTCCGGATGCAATGTCTCAGTAACACCCTTGTACTTCTGATGTCCTCAAATGTCACATGGATCCATTGCCGTTTGTCTCAGCCATGGCTAAACCAGCAATGGTATTAAAAACGTCACCAATGATAGTCCAGGCAAAATGTCGTCAGGATGCAATGTCTCAGTAATACCGTGGTACTTCTGATGTCCGCAAATGTCACATGGATCCATTGCCGTTTGTTTCAGCCATGGCTAAACCCGCATTGCATGAAAAACGTCACCAATGATAGTCCAGGCAAAATGTCGTCCGGATATTGTGTCAAAAGCACCGGGAAGTTCTGGTTGCTCGTTACGTCGTATATGTGATGACCAGCAAATGCCAACTGTCTGGAACAAGTTGGTCTGTTTTGGTCACGACATTACAGAGTTTCCTTGTGTCCTGTATGTTGAATTAAATGTTTGCCGTTGGCGTGCAAAGTCATGACCTAGTTTTGAATTCCACAGGCAAAGTTTTAAAAGGAAAGGAGATGTTTGTTTTCTTGCTTGTTTTTTTGCTTGTTTTGGTTTTACAATATTCTTCCTGACAGTCTATTTGCTAGTGTTAGGTTTAGTCTGTGTGAACTGCCGGTCATTGTTGGATTGTTTGCTTGTTTAAGACTCGTATATATGTTCATTGTGCAAGTACATTTGGTACCCTGTTTTTATCTGTCTTGTATCTGCTAGTCGTGTTCAAAAATCATGACCTTAATCTTCCAGTCCAAACAAACGCTGCCAACAAAGAGGGGACACAAGAGCACTGTAAAGTCAAAAGGCAGTCGTAGGATCACACAGGCACGGTTACATTAATTATGAGAATTATTTGTCAATCCTTTTAATTACCCATCGCAAAGGATTAGTCTGGGGGAAAAAAGAAACAAGACCGGTCATTCTTGAATCTCGACTCTCTCCACATTCCTGCTCGCATTGTAACGATGACGCAGGGATTGCGTTTTGTCCTTGTGTAGCACGTGCCGATGAAAGTTTGATGCGCAGCGGAATGAGGCAGTGATTGTCAGGCCGTGTCTGCCCGGGTGACCGGGGGACACAGCAAGGAAGTGCTTACTCCCACCCCCCACCCCCCTCCTCCCATATTGATTGGTGCACACTGTACCGCGGCCTTGCTCTCACGGCGGACAAAGCAAAACACGGTGTTGTTGACGGGTGGGAAAACACGCACTTCCAGTGACAGACTTTGATGTCCTTGTCCCTACAGCCAATATAAGAGCCAGAGCAATATGTTTTGTGACACTTGGATGCAGAGATCCCTTTGCTCCGTTGTGTAAGCTGGCAATGCCGACAATCTTCTGAACTTGTTTGCATTGAACGCTATTCTACCCTGTTCATAACTGAGTTTTAAGATCCACTTTATTTGTGTATTATCAATTCTGTAGGCTCGGCTGTCGAAGTCTGACCGACTGGTTTAAAAGGTCTGTGTGTCACAGAAGCAAGCACGCGTCTCTCAGTTATTTGTCTGAGGGGATTTCTCCTCTATTCATAACTCACTTTTTGATGTCTATAGGTTTTTGTGTGTTCAATCCTCTCTCTCTCTCTCTCTCTCTCTCTCTCTCTCTCTCTCTCTCTCTCTCTCTCTCTCTCTCTCTCTCTCTCTCTCTCTCTCTCTCTCTCTCTCTCTCTCTCTCTCTCTCTCTCTCTCTCCCTCTCTGATTGTTGAGGTCGAGGTCCCTGCTTCAGTGTTTCCATACCACGGCAGAGCAGGATTTATAGTCCGGGCATTTAGTGGCTTGGTGAGGCTTTCACGACCCTTCTACTGTTTTCTCCTTCTATACTTTGTTCTCTTGTTGGCGTTTAACTTTCTTTAGTATTGAATTTTACTACACCATTTACTGAGTTTGCCAAAGAAAAGGTCGTTTGAATGAAGTTGTACTGAAAACTTCTGTTGCGGTTTACGGTCTTTGAAGAGGGTACTGACGAATCGGCTGTTGAAGACAAGATGCTTTAGTCAGAACAATGCGTTTACTTTTAACGCAGCTTTAAGAAAACAATGAATCTCCAAGTAACTCCCAGTATTTTGCACCGTAGACGCATTACGCCAGTTTTCGCTCTCAGGATCTTGTAACGCTGTTTCAAGTCACGACTGGCAGCAAGGCACGTTAGATCAAGTGCGTTTCCAAAACAGTGAACAGCGACATTTTGATCTGCGTTCACACTACTCACATGTGTTTCTACCTTGAGAAAATAAGGAAATGAGGAAGAAGAGAACGAACGTTCTGTGGACATATAATTGTTTTTATTTTAACTTTACTTTGCCTGTACTCCCGATAAAGCTAACTTTACTGGCACTGAACACTCGGGTTTCCTTTTCGTTCAGATCCCCAATCATGTCAATTGTCATTCATATGTAAATGTCAATAACGGGTTCTCACTTTATGAACTTTCTCAATGAGGCATTGTTTTGGTTGATGACAAAAGTGCTTCCTAGGTCGGATAAATGTATGTTTCAACTGTTAGGCATGCTCCTAGCAAAAGCAAGAGCTCATATAATATTTCAATGGTACAAACACGTTCCCGAAGGAGATATGAGGTGCGTGGCGAACTGGCGTGACTAACACTTGTGACAGTATCACACATCTTGAATACGACATTCTCTCACAGTGATACTAAAACGTTATTTGTTCCTTTTAAATCAAACAATTCAACTGGAAATCTAACCATGCAAAATCTGGTAAACAAAGTATTATTGTTACGCCGTATTTCGTACCCAGCAGCAGAATCTAAACTTGGAATCCAGAGTAATGCGATGCAGGGTACACAAACCTTTTTTTCTTTTCTTTTTACATTTAGTCAAGTTTTGACTAAATGTTTTAACATAGAGGGGGAATCGAGACGAGGGTCGTGGTGTGTGTGTGTGTGTCTGTGTGTCTGTGCATGTGTGTGTGTAGAGCGATTCAGACTAAACTACTGGACCGATCTTTATGAAATTTGACATGAGAGTTCCTGGGAATGATATCCCCGGACGTTTGTTTCCTTTTTTCGAAAAGTTGAGGCGGCACTGTCACACGCTCATCAGTTTTTCAATCAAATTTATAGAAATTTTGGCAAAGCAATCTTCGACGAAGGCCGGGATTTGGTATTGCATTTCAGCTTGGTGGCGTTAAAACTAATGAGTGAATTTGGTCATTAAAAATCGGAAACTTGTAATTAAAATTATTTTTTATTAAACGATCCAAAAACAATTTCATCTTATTCTTCGTCATTTTCTGATTCCAAAAATATGTTATATTTGGATTAAAAACAACCTGAAAATTAAAAATATAAAAATTATGATCAAAATTAAATTTCCGAAATCGATGTAAAAACAATTTCGTCTTATTCCTTGTCGGTTCCTGATTCCAAAAACATATAGATATGATATGTTTGGATTAAAAACACGCTCAGAAAGTTAAAACGAAGAGAGGTACAGAAAAGCGTCCTATTCAGCACAGCGAAACCACTACAGCGCTGAACAGGCTCGTCAGTTTCACTCCGTTTTGCACAAGCGGCGGAGTACGGTCATTGTGAAAAAATGCAGTGCGTTCAGTTTCATTCTGTGAGTTCGACTGAGCTTGACTAAATGTTGTATTTTCGCCTTACGCGACTTGTTTAATATATGAACACATGTTTACAAATATACATAGGCACGTACATACAATATATACATACATACATTAAATACACATTTATATGGGTGAAGGTTTGTGAACAGAGAAAGGGGAGTAAGAAAGAGAGAGAGAAGGTACACACACTGGCGTATCGTGTCAACACCGTGGATATTGCTTCTTGCTTACCAAGCTTTAGCTGGACGCCTTATTCACCGAGCCGTCTGTGCCGGCTGTGCTTTGGAAAGCTAATGGTTTCAACCGACAGCCGCTGAAAAGGGAAAGGGAGAGTTCTTATACCTGGTGTCTTTGGTTGGTTATAAAGTGTCCCTGTTGGGCATATTGACAGCAGCCTCCTGATTTGCATATCGGGCCGGTGTCCACAGAGCTGAAAAGCCAGACAGCAATACAATTTTTTTTTTAAAGACTGCCGATTTCTTCTTTTTTTTCTCCCCGGCTCCCTCCCTCTCTCTCTCTCTCTCTCTATCTCTCTCCCTCTCCCTCTCTCTCTCTCCTTCCTTGTAAAATACAGTTCGTTCGTTCGTTCGTTCTCCCCTCTCTCTCTCTCTCTCTTATCAGATGTATATATCTATATTGTGAGGTGACTATATTAGCAAGCAACTGCCAAAAATTTTCAACACCATGTATATATATACATTTGATTCGATTACATGAAATGCTGATTTTGTACATTTTCTCTTTTTTTTACCATTGTAAAAACCAAATCACTGGTTACACAATTAAACAATCCAATCCAATCCAATCTCTCTTATCAGGGATTACCAATTGTTAAGCTTCGCGACAAGACAAGTCATTGTTGGCGTAAACAAGACTGCCGATTTCATTTTTCACACCTCTCTCTCTCTCTCTCTCTCTCTCTCTCTCTCTCTCTCTCTCTCTCTCTCTCTCTCTCTCTCTCTCTCTCTCTCTCTCTCTCTCTCTCTCTCTCTCTCTCTCTCTGTATAAGACCAGTCTTGCTTTTTCGGGTACTTCAGTTTGGAATTCACTTCCATCATCCTTTAAGCACCTAAAGTCATTAAAAAGTTTTAAAAAATGTGTAAAAAACCACTTAATGTCTGAGTAGTTTAACGCCTTTTGACTTACCAAACTTAGTATTACGTCAAAAATATGCTGTGCATTGTATATTCTGAACATATTTTTGTTACTCTATTGCTACATGTTCGATTGCCACCAGCTTGTATATATAATTACCTGCATAGTATGCATTTGATTTTATGAATAACCACATATGTATGATCTTCATGCCTCATCTTTATCATCATCATCATCATTATCATCATCATTATCGTCATCATCATCATCATCGTCATCTTTATTATCACGTTTTCCGACCTCCTTTTGTTGGTTAACTTTTTAACTTTTTAATTTTTAATTTTTTTTATTTTTTTTTGTTTTTTTAATTATATAATTGTGTGTCTATGCGTCCCAAGGACAGATTGTAAGAAAAGGCGTAGCCTTAAATCTAAATCCTTGTAAAATAAAGTTCAATTCAATTCAATTCTCTCTCTATTTTATCAAGGATTGGGAATAGAATTAGCTGTTGTTAAGCTTGACGGAAAGACAAAAATCATTGTTGGCGCTAAAAAGACTGCCAATTTCATTTTTCCCCCTCTTTCTCTATCTCTCTCTCTTTCATGTCTCTCTCTCCCTCTCTCTGACTGTGTCTCTCTCTTTTATCAGGAATTGGCACGGGAATAAGCGATTGTTCAGCTTCGCGGAAAGACAAAACTCATTGTTGGCGTTAATAAATGTTTCAGTGAAAAAGGGAGAATGGTATCATACTGCGTGCAACAACAGCAACGACAAGGGTAGGACTTCATTTTGTTGGCAATTTCAGGGCACAGACACTCTGGGGAGCAGCATATTTCAAAACTTGATTCCGACATTTATGTCATTTGAGCATGTCAACGGACGCCTTACTGACGTAGGAAGTTGGTTATTTTGTTGTATGTAGGTATTTTTCTGTTTGCAAAAGACAAGAAAGATGACGGCACTTTCTGGAATAATGTCCATCTCTTGTCCTTCTGTTACTCTCACAGAAATCTTGGCGTTTTATCAGAGTGAGCAATCGCTAAGCTGCGCAAAGCGACAAAAAGCATTATTTTCGGCAAAAACGATTCTGCAGAAAGGAGAGCGAGATGTTATAGTGCATGCAACAACAGCAATGCAAAGCACTGGTGAAGGGAAATAGGGAGGGGTGGACGGGGGGGGGGGGGGGGGGGGTGAGGGTAGGTGATTAATGTTGCGACAAACGGAATGTCAGCCATTATTTGCCACTTTTAAGGAAGGCGGAAAGAAAGGCATGCAGATGAATACTAGCGAAGTCCGAAGTATTCAATCTTCTTGTGGTGCGAGACTAGATTACGGTTATCCCCCCCTTGTTATGCGCAGGTTGACACAGAGGAATGGTAACTCCAGCTACAAGGCAGTTTGCCCCGTTTCGGTAAAAGCTAGTTCTTTTCTATCTATGACTGTCGTTTTTGCTAAAAAAAAAATTAAAAAATCAAATTACATGCAGCTGCGCCTCATATGTAATGCCTACAGAGAAGGTATTTCGTAATGTTTTTACGGTAGTTCTTTTAAAAACGGGCTTTGCGATCTCATGTCTTATTTATATGTGTGTGTGTGTGTGTGTGTGTGTGTGTGTGTGTGTGGGGTGTGTGTGTGTGTGTATGTGTGAGAGTGTGTGTGTGTAAGCAACAGCCTCGTTTCTTTCTTACTTTCTTGTTGTTGTTTTTAAACAAGTCTAAGACCTGCCGAGAAAAAAATCTACGATCGCTCTGATGGAAGTACGATAATCTCCCTCCCACTCTCTTCTACTCTATCTTTCTCTGTCTCACTCTCTGTCTCAGCTCACTCTCTGTCTGTGTGTCTGTCTGTCTGTCTCTCTCTCTCTGTCTCCCTCTCTCTCTCTCTCTCTCTCGTTTTGACAGTGTCCCAGGTGCCGAGCAATCAACAGGGGGGGGGGGGGGGTTATCTGTATGTAGTAGTTGTCCTTCTCCGGTTTCTCAGTGTGGTCGATATAACGCGCAACTTTACGTGCGCTTTCCCACAAAGATGTGATCCTCGCTGATCAGGGGGATATACCCCCTTTCCCCTTCCCCTGCACTCCCCCTCCCCACCCCCCACCCCCCCTTCCACTCTGTTTCTGCGTGCACCGCTCTTTGACAGTAATGACGTTCTTAGCCAGCACGTGAAGCCGTGACAAGACAGAGAGCTGTACACGCTGTGACAGGCGAAACTAGGTCACAGCTCTTAGCGCGGTTTGTGGTTGGTTTGGCTTGACACTTTGCGATGCTTGGTTAGACATATGTGAACTGAAGGGTTATGATATTGTGTAAACACCTAAGAAAGAGAGATAGAGAGTGTATACAATAGTATTGAAAATAATCCAGGCCCTACATTGACAGAACGATACAAACATGAAAAATAGCATAGCGTAACCTTTCTTTCTTTCTTTTTTTCTTTTCTTTTTTTTTCTTATCTCAGTTGCATGCAGGCTACTTCAACCCTTTCTTTTTTGCCTCTTTCTTTTTTCTTTTATTTTTTTGGCAGGAAGAATCCTCCCTGCGCTTAGAACTGTTCCCACGGAATACGCGCGATATAAGCCTCATATTGATTAATTGATTCATCGATCTTTTTTCTGTTCTCTTTTTTTTCCTGCTTTTTATATTAATGTTTCTACTTTAAATATACTTATATCATTAACAATACTATTTTTAATGTATTTTAAACAACTTTTCTATGTAACAATTTCCTTTCAAAAATGTATACAATATCCAGAGGGGAACCATATCTATAAATACCAACACACATTTTGGCTATCACAATCAAATAATTCACATAACTTATTATTGCCTTGGAACTTTGTGAATTTTCAAACACGCCCAAAATAACTTCCTTTACGGTAATTTTAATAATCATATTATATTTACAATTCACTTTAACCTCAACGCATTTCCAAATGGACATAATTTTTGGGCAAAATATTTTTTTAAAGTTCAATATAATCAATTTCATTCTCACAATAAGAACAACAATTGCTCGAGGAAAAACCTATTTTATACAATAAAATATTTGTGGGGTAAATATTGTGCAATAATTTCCATTGTAACATTCGCAATCTTGTTTCAGTGGTTACTTTGTTTACCATTAACCACTGTTCTTTTCCCGGCCTGAAATCAAATTTATTTTCGCAAAATTTAACTATAACCGGCCTCACATATTTTTCCTTTATAATCAATTTGCGAAATTGACAAGGCTTACTCAGATTCTTTAAACCGTTAAATCCACATACATTTCCATTTGCAGAGCGTAGTGCTGCTGCTTTAACTGCTGTACAGATGACCCTATATTAAAAAAATCGTGTAGGCTTACATCCAACCTTATGCTGCAAAACATTAAAGGGCAAAAACTCATTATCAACAAATATATCCTTTACTCGACAAACGCCTGCTTTAATCCAATCGCTTAAAAACAGCGTTTGGCCGCAATACATTATATCACTGCTGTTCCATAAACACTTATCACTTAATAACATTTCTCCACCTACTGCTCTCTGAATCATGTCCTTATTTTTCAACCAACAAATTAACACTTGTTTTCAAAATACATTTGTTAGAATGGAAACAACACAACCTTTCACCAAGCTTTGAAAACATATGAAACGGTATCTGTTTCCATCTTTCCTGCTTTTCGTTCAATAAATTTGCAGCCCAGGACAACAAACAAGAGGACTGTATATAAATTACATCAATCATTTTTAAACCCCCATCAGGAAACTCTTGACACATCACTTTTCTTTTAATTTTCTCAAATGCCTTAGTGTTTGAAAATCGTTTTTTTCCAAATAAATCTGTAAAACAAAGTATTTTTCTCAGTCAATACCTTTTCGGGTATTACCAGTGCTTGCAACGGATGAATAATCTGCGATAACAAAAGAGATATCACAATGCAGATTTTCCCCATGATACTACAATTTCGTTTAAACCATTTCACAATGTTGCGTCGTATATTTTCAATACGGCTTGTCCAGTTTTCTTCAATCTCAGAGACCGATGAGGAGCTACTAAAATAAATTCCCAAAATCTTCACTTTTGTAGTCCACCTTAACCCACACTCATTTTCATTACCATATTTATTACTGCCTAAGGCCATGATTTCAGTTTTTTGTCTATTCATTGCCAAACCTGAGAATCTTGAAAAATAGGTAACAAGGGTTAATGCGTTTTTTAACTCATCCATATCGTTCAAAAATAGGGTCATATCATCAGCATAATATAATAAATATCTTAAAAAACATATGGTTTAAACATAAGTTTATTTTAACAAGGGTTACAATCATGACATGTATACAAAGTTCACAGGAACAGCAACAAGCTAGAAGCTTATAGTGGTGTTCCTGCATGACAGTACAACATAAGGCGGTAACGGGTGAAAAATTTGTCTCAATAAACCAAATCTATTAATAACGTAATGAACGTTGCATAATGATTATAAAGAAAGACAGTAAAGGAAGGAAGGAGGGAAAGAAGATGAATAAAAGAAGAGGGATGGGTAGGAGATGTGCAGAAGTTAAAGTTGTTGTCCGGCTTGTAGAGCATTTATTCTGACTTACCCAAAGCGGCCTGAACGTTCAATGAACGAGTGTACGGTGGAAAAAATTTTCCTGTTCAAATCTAAAGAATACTGTCTGTCTCCGTTTAAAAGGTGGGGGAGGTGAATTGTGTGATTAGGGAGGGTATGTATAGTTTCAGCAGGTAACCAAGTCTCAGATAATGTTACTATGTCAAAATCTCTAATTTCACTTTCCACAATATCAAGTTTGTTCCTCAAACTTCTGGTGTTTAAGTGTGCTACTATAAGTTCACCTTTTTCTAACGGAGAAACTGGTCCCGGATTCGGATTAATGTCCCCACATAACATCAGTTTCAAGACTAAAAAAACTAATATTACAAAAATAAAAAAGAGTGCTTATAGGAATCGAGCGTACTTCACGGTTGCTAGTATTTACTGAGTCCTTTTCAGAGTTATTTTGTCGCGATTCGTTGGGACTGTAACTATAGACGAAGTGTAGAGACCATAATACAATAGCTAAGTTCACACCATTTCCTCTTCTAACAACTATGGCTATTGCTATACAAGCATCAAGAACATTGTAAAATAATACTTTCTGTGAGAGAGTTGCCGCCTTGGAACAGAAACCACCGACTCTAGCCCTGGAAGTTAGAAAATCAACAGGCATTTTGTCGCGGAACGCGATTCAGAAAATAAGTTTGTGTATTGCAGTGGTTTGCAGTGTTTAGTCATGTTTAGTCAATAATATTTATCCGATTTAACCGAGACCGGAAGGAGACGGCGCATGAAGGTACCGAGACCAGAAGGAGACGGCGCGTGAGAGTCTTCTTTAGTGACGTGTAAAAAGTCTCTCGCGTCACGTATGGCGCAGCCAATTATCAGGAGGCAGGTCAACAGCGATCTGGGATTCTGCGTTGAGACACGAGGACAGGCGCACGGGCAGGCTGACGAACGTCTTAATTCGCTGGTCAAGAAACAGCATGCGACGCGTGTCACATTAATAGCAGGATAACTTACGTCGAAGGGTGAGTAGCTCATTCAAGTCAAGCTTGCCAAAGCCTTTCCGATTTTCGCCTGCGCAGTCAACTCAGCTGGTAACCAAATGGCCAGCCGGGAGATTTCGCAACGGTCAAGTCGTTACCGCAAATATTTTCTTGTTGTTCTGTAATATCGTAATATGATGCATTTATCGTGTTATGTAGTTGTTGTGCAAGTGGAAGCCGTGATGTGGCGGCAACTTGAACGTTTGGATTAGAGCACTTTGGGCTCAGTTGTTTTATTTTGTTTAGCTGGTCACTGCGATGGGAGAAGGACCAGACCAGCCGCAGAACAAACCACTCAGTAAGTTCTATGATTGTATGAACCAATTATAGAGCTGAACCAAGGTTTGTTAATTGCAGACGTTCCGGGTTCCGGGTTCCGGGTTCTGGGTGAAGATGTCCAAGGACGTCGAGGCAGAGTATATTTACCGAACACTTCAAAGAACATGAACTGGATGGGGAAAACCAACGAGTCACGAGCAAGCATGGTTTCAACTGGGATAGACCTTTTCGTCATCTTCAGACCGTCAGGCGAACCAGTTCTTCACAACTAATTTAAGTAACACCAAGGAAAAAAACAGACGTGCTTGTTCTGTGTCTCTTGAACTCGTGTGATATGAATCGTGCGCGATGAACTAACTTTCCTAACTTTTCGAATCTTTTCTTTTTTTGATACACCATTCATCCATCGGAAAATAAACCGAAATTTATACTTCGTAGAATCCACCTATAAAGAATTGCGTTTGTTGTTGAGTTTTTTTAGCAATAAAACTCAAGTGTGGGAGTTTGAAAGTACTTCTACTTTTCTAAATCTTTCTTCCCCACATTCCGCTACAGTGGGGGCTCGTCCGGGATACGATTTTATGAGCTAGATCTTCTTTTTTTTCTGTGTGGCCAACAACGCAAATTTTTGTAGGTGCGCGGAGGTTGTCTATCCTTACCCCATCGCAGCACAGCACGTCTGTTTCTTATGCATGATAGTTAGTCTGGAGTAGACTAGAGAAGCTATACATGTATGTTAGTTAATCTTGAGTAGATTAGTAAGCTAACACAAGAAAGCGGCGACTGCTCGGGCGAGGATTGGACGGCAACAGCAGCACTCTAAATTATATTTCTTTCACCCTACATCTTTTGAAGATAACGGTAAAGTACTAGTCGAACTGAACCCAAGCTCTTTTAGGTTGAACGAGGTTCAACAGGTAACTGGATCTAACTTGAGTAGAAGTTAGATCAGTGAACTAAGTTAGGTCGTACCAATTCGGAGTAGTTGAGACTACGACTAACCTAGTAGAGTAGAGATTTAAATTGAGTCAACATAACCAGAGTGAGGTGGTGTTAGGACTAATTTAAATCGAGGACGGTGTTTAGCTTCTTTGTTCAAAGGTTCAAAGTAAAGTCTATAATCCGTGGCGGTTGTAACTAATCAGTGTGAATTAGTGCAGCTGAAGTGTTATGTTGTATTGGTAATCTACGACAGGGTCGGGGTCACAATCAACATAAGTAGCAGTAGTTAGCAGCTTGGCTTGGAGTCAAGGTCACTTTCGTTAGAAGTAGGGTATTGTCTAACAGAGTGTCGAGGCTAGTCTACGGCTACAACAGTCAAACCTTGTATCGTCCGGGACGAACTAAGATTGACTGAGGCGAGGTATCTAGTGATCTTTTTTCTCCTACAGGTAAACCTTAGTGACATTTATTCTAGAGTAGAGTAAACATGCCCCGCCCACGTCAGGTAGCAGAGGTGGACTCGCCTCTAGTGGCATACCAGCGTGACGGCAACGTACTAGGCTTATCAGGTAAACCCTTAGCAGAGTATATCGAAAAACGCCGGCTCGAGGAGCTGGAGGAGAAGAAGAGAAAAGATAACCTGGAGTTGGAGGAGAGGAGACGGAGAGAAGCTCTCCAGGCTGAAGAGCGTAGGATCGCGGCAGAGAGAGAAGATAGGCGCGAGGAGCGAGACTTCGAACTGCGTCGTATCGAGTTGCAGAATCAAGCTGAAGGCAACCGCAACCAGAACGCTCGCGAGTTAGGCAACGATGCTGGTCCCGGGCATGAGAAATCAATCAAATTGAAGCTACCATATCTGGATGATAAAGATGATCTCGAGGCATACTTTCGTCAATTCGAAAGGGTAGCAAAAATCTCGAAATGGGATGATGATGATTGGGGAGCGCGACTAGGCTGCCAACTCAAAGGCAAAGCACGCGAGGCATATGCCAGATTGTCAGATGAAGAGGCAAAGGACTACAACACGGTAAAGGCCGCTATTCTGGAAAAGTTCCAGCTGACATCAGAGGCGTACCGGAAAAAGTTTAGGGGCGCCAAGAAAGAGGCTGGGGAAAGCGCAAAGGAAGGGTTGACGAGGATTCAACTGTATTTTGACAGGTGGGTGGAGCTAGCAAAGAGAGAGGGTAAAGCACATGACCCAAAAAGTCTGATCATCATGGAAAGGTTTCTAGAATGGCTACCCTTTGAACAAGCTCGGTTCGTGCGGGAGCGTAACCCGATCAATGTCGATGAGGCGCTCAAACACGCGCGCGTGTACGAGGAGTCGCGCGAATCGGAACATCGCCGGGCGATCCCTAATCCACCCAAAACAGTGCATAACCAACCCAACGGTGGATCCAAACCCCCCGCGAACGTGAGAACAGATAACTTCAGGTTCGGCAACGCATCGGAGGGACAGAGGTCGGGTCCCAGTGGTTGTTTTCTATGTGGCGGACCTCACCTGGCGCGTCAGTGTCCTAAGAGCAAACCCAACAATAAGCCTAGCTCTGCATCAACGATCACATTGGCAGCGGTGGACGTTCAGGAACCACCCACAGTATGTGAGAAATGCTGTAACCTCGTGTTTGAGCCGCAGTGTGAAGCTACCGTCGAAGGCAAGACGGTGAGAGCGATAAGGGATACGGGAGCTTCCGCTATCATTGTGGACAGCGAGATAGTTCCGAGGGAGAAGTACACGGGCGAAGCAAAGAGAGTAGTGTTAGCCGATTCCCGTGTGACTAGAGAGCTCCCGATAGCTGAAGTGGAGATGCGAACTCCATTTTTCAGTGGCATTACCAAGGTGTTGGTGATGGATAGGCCGGTGCATCCGGTGTTGATCGGTAACGTGAGGACCGATAGTCAAAATGTCGAGACAGGGGTGCCTTTGTTCCGAGCAAGAGCGGAGACTTGTGCTCCCGTAGTCACTCGACAGCAAGAAGCAAAAAGCAAGGAAAAGCCAGTGAAGGTTATTCCCAAAGAAACTCTGATAGGGCAGATCAAACCTGATGATCTGAAAGCTGAGCAACGAAACGACCCTGACTTGGTCAAGGCTCGCGCGGTCGCAGACCAGAAGCTCAAAACAGGGACTCGTTACGTATGGAAGAAGGATATTCTGTACAGGGTCTACTCGTCCAAAGATACAGAATACAAGCAGGTGGTGGTGCCTAAAAAGTTTAGGGACGAAGTGATGGGTTTGGCGCATGATTCACCCATGTCAGGTCACTTAGGCGCTAGGAAAACCAGAGACAGAATCTGGCGAGACTTTTTCTGGCCAGGCATCTGCGGAGATGTGAGACGCTACTGTGCATCATGTGATGCCTGCCAAAGAAGTACTCCTAAGGGAGCAACTAGGAAGGTACCCCTCCAGAAAGTCCCGCTGATGAACACCCCTTTCGAACGCGTTGGTGTTGATATCATCGGCCCCATCCTACCTGCTTCGGCGCGGGGGCATCGGTACATCCTTACCATGATCGATCACGCGACTAGGTACGCGGAGGCCGTTCCGCTGAAAGACATCAGCTCAGAGACGGTCGCGGATGCTCTGTTTGAGATGTGGACGCGTTTCGGACTACCCAAAGAAGTGTTGACTGATCAGGGGGGACAGTTTGTAGGTGGATACATGACTGAAGTCAACAGGTTGCTAGGGGTGAAAGGATTGCGCACCAGTCCGTTTCATGCTCAAACCAATGGGTTAACAGAGAAACTGAACTCTACTCTCAAGTCAATGATGAAGCGTATGTGCCAAGAGCAGCCCAAGGAGTGGGATAAATTTATTCCCGCTCTACTGTTTGCATACCGCGAGGTGCCCCAAGAAAGCCTGATGTTCTCTCCGTTCGAACTCTTGTACGGGAGAGAGGTCCGAGGACCCATGCAGGTACTCAGGCAGATTTGGACTGATGACGAGTCCAGTGAAGAGTTGAGGACGACAATAGGTCACATTGTCGATCTCTCGAACAAAATAGAACAAACGTGCACTCTAGCCAGGGAAAACCTGAGCAAAGCCTCGCTCAGACACGCACGGGCGTACGATAAAAACACACGCCAAAGGCACCTGGCAAAGGGTGACAAAGTTTTGATTTTGTTACCAGTGAAGCACAACAAGCTTCAGCTGACTTGGAAAGGACCTTACAAGATAGTTGATAGAGTGGGATCTTGCAACTATAGAGTACAAATGGGAAACAAGGTCAAGGTGTACCACGCCAACTTGCTGAAGTTGTACGTGGAAAGAACCGCGTCGGATGTTCCCGACGGAGCGGCAGCGAGATCGGCGGAACCCGCAGAAGAAGAAGTAGCAATTGTGATGCACGAGATGAGTGATAGCGAAGACGGTGGGCTGAACACCGACAAGATACCACTCATACCTCTCGCTCCAAAAGAAAAGTGGGATGATGTGGTCATTAACGCCGAATTATCTGTGGAAAAGCAGAAAGACTTGCGTAACTTGTGTCGCAGTCACCAGAAAGCTCTGAGTGATATGCCAGGCTCATGCCAGCTAGAAGAATGCGAAATCAAACTGTCTACCTCTGAGCCGGTGCGTGTGAAACAGTACCCAATTCCTCACTCACAGAGGGAAACAATCAAGAAGGAAGTGCAAACTATGGAAAAGATGGGGGTTATCGAACCTAGCGTGTCTCCATATAGCAGTCCGGTTGTACTGACGCAAAAGCGTGACGGTACAGTGAGATTCTGTATAGACTACAGAAAATTGAACAAGGTCACCGAGTTCGATTCTGAGCCAATTCCGGATGCTGAGCAAATCTTTGCTCGTCTGCAGCAGGCAGAGTACTTCTCAAAATTGGATTTGAGTAAGGGTTACTGGCAAGTGGGCGTTAAAGAAAAAGACAGAGCCAAAACCAGCTTCTCTACTCCAGGGGGCCAGTACCAGTGGACAAAAATGCCATTTGGACTGAAAACGGCCAGTGCCATATTCACTAGGTGTGTCAGAAAACTGCTCGATCCGTTAGGCAGGGAGGACGTAGAATTCTTCATGGATGACATCCTGATAGCAACCAAAACCTGGGAACAACATCTGGAGGCTTTGAACGCAGTGTTGGCGAGGCTTGAGGAGGTCGGCCTCACCGCCAAACCCTCCAAGTGTCACCTAGGATTCCGCGAACTTGACTACCTCGGTCACCGGATCGGTCATGGGAAAATAAGCCCAGACGATGACAAAACCGAGAAAATCAGAAGGGCGGAAAAACCTCGTACAAAGAAAGAGGTGCGTTCTTTCTTGGGCCTAGCGGGGTATTACCGGAAGTTTGTACCTGACTTTGCTCGAGTGAGTGCACCCCTCACAGACCTCACAAAGAAAGATCAGCCAGAGAAGATAGTCTGGACCAAAGAGTGTGAAACTGCTTTCACGACTCTGAAACAGTGTCTGATCAGCAAACCCATTCTGATACTGCCGGACAATAGCAAACAGTACGTGTTACGTACAGACGCATCCAACGAAGCGTTAGGAGCAGTTCTACTGCAAGAGCAAGGTGGCAACTTGCACCCGGTGGCTTACGCAAGCAAAAAACTGAACAGCGCCGAAAGAAACTACTCGACCATAGAAAAGGAGTGTCTCGGGGTGGTTTGGGGAGTGAAAAGATTCGAGCAGTATTTGTACGCCGAGCAGTTCGTGATTGAAACTGATCACCAACCACTCCAGTACTTGCAGAAGTCAAAAACTGAAAACGGCAGGCTTATGAGATGGGCTTTGCAGCTCCAACAACACTCTTTCACCCTCAAAGTGATTCCAGGCAAAGACAATGTCGGAGCTGACTTTTTGAGCAGAGCCAATTATCAGTAGAGGAGTAGTAGTAAACTGAGAGGTGGTGAGCTTCCAGAGATAAATAGGATAGCAAGTGGAAAGGAGGTGGAGTATTTTCAGGGTTAAATGAAATAAAACTTATTGTCTGAGAAAGAGCTAAAACTAGTTTTCGCTTCAGAAGGGGGGGCCTTTGTCGCGGAACGCGATTCAGAAAATAAGTTTGTGTATTGCAGTGGTTTGCAGTGTTTAGTCATGTTTAGTCAATAATATTTATCCGATTTAACCGAGACCGGAAGGAGACGGCGCATGAAGGTACCGAGACCAGAAGGAGACGGCGCGTGAGAGTCTTCTTTAGTGACGTGTAAAAAGTCTCTCGCGTCACGTATGGCGCAGCCAATTATCAGGAGGCAGGTCAACAGCGATCTGGGATTCTGCGTTGAGACACGAGGACAGGCGCACGGGCAGGCTGACGAACGTCTTAATTCGCTGGTCAAGAAACAGCATGCGACGCGTGTCACATTAATAGCAGGATAACTTACGTCGAAGGGTGAGTAGCTCATTCAAGTCAAGCTTGCCAAAGCCTTTCCGATTTTCGCCTGCGCAGTCAACTCAGCTGGTAACCAAATGGCCAGCCGGGAGATTTCGCAACGGTCAAGTCGTTACCGCAAATATTTTCTTGTTGTTCTGTAATATCGTAATATGATGCATTTATCGTGTTATGTAGTTGTTGTGCAAGTGGAAGCCGTGATGTGGCGGCAACTTGAACGTTTGGATTAGAGCACTTTGGGCTCAGTTGTTTTATTTTGTTTAGCTGGTCACTGCGATGGGAGAAGGACCAGACCAGCCGCAGAACAAACCACTCAGTAAGTTCTATGATTGTATGAACCAATTATAGAGCTGAACCAAGGTTTGTTAATTGCAGACGTTCCGGGTTCCGGGTTCCGGGTTCTGGGTGAAGATGTCCAAGGACGTCGAGGCAGAGTATATTTACCGAACACTTCAAAGAACATGAACTGGATGGGGAAAACCAACGAGTCACGAGCAAGCATGGTTTCAACTGGGATAGACCTTTTCGTCATCTTCAGACCGTCAGGCGAACCAGTTCTTCACAACTAATTTAAGTAACACCAAGGAAAAAAACAGACGTGCTTGTTCTGTGTCTCTTGAACTCGTGTGATATGAATCGTGCGCGATGAACTAACTTTCCTAACTTTTCGAATCTTTTCTTTTTTTGATACACCATTCATCCATCGGAAAATAAACCGAAATTTATACTTCGTAGAATCCACCTATAAAGAATTGCGTTTGTTGTTGAGTTTTTTTAGCAATAAAACTCAAGTGTGGGAGTTTGAAAGTACTTCTACTTTTCTAAATCTTTCTTCCCCACATTCCGCTACACATTTAGGTAATGGCATCTCTGAAGTACATGCTTAAAATCCAGGGCCGAAACGGTGTTACTCTACCCCACGCCGAACAACGGGAAAAGTGGCTGCACAAGGGACATGGGCTAGCTCTCACATAGCCTCTGGGGAAACAGAGCATGACTTTATACAGAACACAAGTAAGAAGGAGAGGAGGAAAGAATAAAGAATAAATGTGTTTTCAAGACAAAGTAAAGTAAATGGATACGAAGGTGATATGATTATCGGGTAAGTAAATAGGTCACACGGATGGCTGTGAAGACATTCTACGTCAAATACACAATATTGCATGTGTTATACAGCAGGGTGAAATATGAGTAGCATTTGAATTAGGCACAGCTATGTACATTTGAGTATTAAAGTATGAACACAAGAGTTGGACGATGTGGTGTAAGTTAAGTTATCATATCATAATTATCGTTAGCCTCTTTCGGCAGAGGCAGACCCTTAATTGAACCATCATTTCTAATTTTCAAGGCCAACATTTCTAATGCAAGAATGAAGGCCATCGGTGAAAACGAACAGCCCTGTCTGATACCGGCGTTCAATACATTCCGATAACCAGCCCATAAAATTAATACAACTTTCTGATTTATACAATAAAATCTCTACCCATCTTACAAAGACGGCACCAAAATTATATCGTTTAAATGCATACACAATAAACTCTTTGGAAATTGTGTCAAATGCAGCTTTATTGTCCAGGGCTACAAGGAACCCAGGTTTATCATATTCGTTTACATACGAAACTAAATCGTCCATTTGCCGAATCGCTGAACTAATGGTTCGACCCTTCAAAAAACCGTACTGATCTTCACCAATAATATTTAAAATAACTTTAGACAGGCGAACTGATAGAGTCTTCGCCAATATTTTATAATCAGTGTTTAATAGTGAAATTGGTCTCCAATTATTAAGGTCGTCCCTCGGTAACTGTTTACCCTTAATTATTATTGCCCGTTTTTGTGTGACGGTTAATTCTCCCTTTAAAAAAGATGCATTAAAGGAATTCTATACCATGTATTTTATTTTACACCAGAAGAACTTCATAAAAGAGGTTGTAATACCATCACATCCAGGGGAGGAACCGTTTTTCATATTTTTTAAGGATGTCGATAATTCTGTTAAAGTGATCGGACCATCAATTCCAGTCTTCTGTTATTCTGTTAATTGTGGAACTTCAACACCATCCAAAAAATGTTCAACCAAATTTTCATCAAACTCAATATTTTTTTCGTATCTCCTTCTAAAAAAAACTGTACTTCTTCAGTCAAAATATCACCCTGATTTGTTATTACCTGACCATCTGCTTTAGCCAGACGATCCATAATTTTCGCGTTTGAGTGTGTCTTTTCCATATTGAGAAAATACTTTTGTTATTTTTCTCTCCTTCTTCAATAAATTTAATTCGGGACCTAGTTTGGGCTCCCTTAGCTTCCTGTATTGAATAAATTTCCAATTCTGCTTTTACTTTATCTTTTTCCATCAACAATTCGTTATTATCTTGATCTAAAACAAGGGGTTTATCAATCCTATTCAAATTTTCCAATAATTCCACATGTCTATTAAACTTACATCTATTTTTTTCCTTACTGTACCGAATACAGAATTCTCTTATTTTAATCTTACACATGTACCATTTAACGTGATCCTCCATTATTTCATCTTGTATCTCAAATTCTTCCAACATCAAATTCAATTCATCAACAAAGACTTGATCCTTCAACAAACTACCATTAAATTTCCAATATGATGGACCACGCTGAAATGGAACATAATTTATATGTTATGTTAACCGACCAATGGTCGGATTGTGCAACGAAACATATACTACAATCTCTAATATTATTTAAAACAGAATCGGTAACAAAAATATAATCCAATCTGCGAGCAATGAAAGGATTTTTCCTTGACCACGTAAATTCCCTTTTCTGTGGCCAAAATAACCTCCATATATCATTTAACTCACTAATTTCCAAAAACCTTTTAAAGCGATTAATATCCCCCACATTATGTTTTTCTCCACTAATAATGTCCTCTTCATTATCAATTACGCAGTTAAAATCTCCACACACTATGTAATTCAACATATTCAGCGACTGAAAGTGCTTTCCCAACTTTTCAAAAAAATGATATTTGTCTTTACCAATCGTTGGAGCATATACGTTCGAAATACAAACGTCCTCATTCTGCAGGGAAATTCGTACCGTCAAAATCCTGTTACTTCGATAAATACACGACACAGGATACTGAAAACCGATTTGTCCCATACTGTGTTTTGTACCACAGCAATAAAACATTTGACCTCCCCATTCTTTTTCCCAAACTGTAATATCGGTTTCATGTACCTGTGATTCTTGCACACAAATAATATCGTATTAATTTCTTTAAATATCGAAAAAAAGTCTTCTTCTTTATCGTATTTCTCAGTCCATGAATATTAATACTTGTTATCTTTAAATCATCTATGATGACATTTCAACATTGATTTCAATCGAGTCGTATTCAAAAATCAGAGTCCAAAGAGCGTAGCCAGGTCATTTTCTCCAAGATCCGTCCAGTTGGCGTAACCTTTCTTGTTTTTTTGTTTTTCTCTCCTGATTTTGGGACGTTCGCAGTTTATGTTTCGGATTCTCGGTCAGTACATCGGCTTCTTAGAATCACGACGTTTTCACACACAAATTACTTCATATTCGCCGCAGTAAGCCATTCTAAATATTTGTTTTTAACGCTGGTAAGTTGAATTTCATTTTGATTTCCGTGTTCAGGAAGAGGAAGTAAGCTTTTCTATCGTTTGATTTATGCAAAAAGTTTACGATCAAAACTTCTCGTAAGGCAGGGCTGGATATTGGGGGGGGGGAGGGGCCTTGTTTCCAGACACAAGCCCCCACCCCTACCCCCATTGCCTCGTTTTGTCTCCTCCTCCTCCTCCTTAGCATCTGTTTTCTTGTCTTTCCTTCACCGGTGACACTTGTCCTGCTTCTGCCCGAGATGAGAGCACACAGAACTACTCTTGAGGAACACAGGCCTGTGTCATCAGTAGCCTTGTTAAGCTTAGTCTGTAAGGAAGATGGTGGTGGAAGTCAAGGCGTTGCGTAAATTGCACAACCTGGTCAGAGGTAACGGCCTTCCAGCCGCGAGCATTCCCATAGGACCTAAAACTAGGCGAGTTAACGTTCTGCATGTAGTAAGCTTACATAACAGCGAGCCTCTCCTCCGCCGCGCTCTATTGCGCAATGTCAGATGTGGCTAACGGTCACGTTAACGTCAGTTAACCACGAGTGACTTAAAGTCAGTAGTATGATGGATTGAGAGTCACTGGTGAATGAGTGCTCTGAGAGCCAGGAGCAAGAACGGGGGAATCAGGTGCACTATGACATTGTTGATCCACTAAGCTGACAACCTCTTGCAAAGCCTGCAAGGTACTGCCTGGGCCATGGGATATAGTGAAAGGCGTGTTGAGGGGTCGTCAGGTACAGAGTGACGCAGTGTGGTCCACTCAGTGACAGCTAGGTGCACAGTCCACTCTAGATTTAGAGGGACAGGCGAAGAGCATTGCAAACAGTGCGATCACCAGAAGCTAACCCGGGGCCACGCTTCTTCAGCTGTATTAGGAACCCACGCACAGCAACTGAAATGACATGTGTCTGTCCAGTTTGCGGGGATAAGAAAAAATCACGTACACATTCAATGCCAAAATGAAGAACGCAAGGGCAAGATAAAGACGACTCTTAAAAGAAATCTATGCATAGAATGATGGGGAAATACTGACAACTGAAATCAAGATTTCTCGCAGGGATCCTGAATGATTATTTGAAGAAAGGTCATGTTAAAATGTAATAGTATTTAAAAATCCACAGTAGACTTAAATTGAGCAATTCAAGGAATAGCAATACAATGCATCTGTCGTGGAGGACGGGGTGTCCATCTTTTGGTATGTAAAGTACATTTCGTAAGACACGTTGGCGTGTATCCCATGAAACTAGTCACCGTCAACAAGGTAACTTATCGGATCAATGTCAACCATGGTTGTATTAGAACACAACTCTTTTGGCGTTTTAGTAAGTCTCGATTCGTAATTGCTATTCGTTGCTGCGCGTTTAAATAAATTAAAGACACTCGGTTCTCTACAGAGCTAATGTGTTTGTGTTCTTTCTTGCTGCGTGATACTATTATCTAAACAACAACCACAAAAGTACGAATTGAGTAACCTTTGAAGCGACAGTGGGGGGGGGGGGGGTAAGGGGAGGATCGAGGTGTCTTGACGTTTTTTTGTCAAGCCTCTTGTGTCGCGGAGGTCTTAGATGAGAAACCAGGTTAAGCCTACTCGTGTTTTTATGCCCCTATTTCCGCCGGAGCCGTGACTGGAAGCAAAAGACAAGTAGAGCTGTAGGTCACTGAGAGTGATACAGTTCTCGCGGGGCAGTGCTACTCCCTGTCACACTTCTTTTCCTTTTGGTCACGTGCAGCAGGCTACGAGTGGCTCGTGGAGGGAAGATGGTGGAGCAGGGTGCTGAACGGTATTTGGTAGAATGCAGGGCAGTTGAGAGATTGATACCAGTGGCACAGACATAACAGTGTGTATACTAACTCGATCGAGGACTTCGTACTGCTGAAAGTAATACAGTTCTCACGGAGCAGTGGTACTCACAGTCACAGTTCTTTTCATAGGATCACGTGCAGCGAGCTAAGAAGCTGTAGGGCTTCAGGTCCATGCAGGGGAGAGGGTGGTATAGGTTGCTGCAGGGTATTAGTAAGCACAATGCATAGCTGTGAAGAGGTAGATACCACTGTCGTATGGAATAAACATATGAGTGCATACGTATGCTTACTTGAGCATCTCGGGCCTCCAAGAACCTCTCCTTGCAACTGTTAGGCGACGGAAGTTGGTGTGGTTTGCCCACGTCACGATGCATGACACCCTCTCCACAACCAACCTACAAGGCACTGTCGAAGGAGGACGCAGACGCCAAAGACAACGAAAGACATGGTCCGACAACGTCAGAAAATGGATGCAGATGGGTTTTCCTGACCTCCTGGCGTCGGCTCCAAAAGAATAGCCTGGAGGAGGTTTCTGCTTTTGGCGGGGGCATAGCTCAGTCGGTAGCACGCTGGCTTTGAAACCCGGTCGTCGCTTCCGGCGTGTGTTCGAATCCCAGTGTCGGTGAGAGCTAGAGATGTATTTCTCAGACGTGAATCTCGTATCATCCCCCTAGCACAAACTGAAAATCCGACATAGCTCCGATACCCACATAAAGGATGAGCAGAGATCTGGAGATGCCATGATGTCAGTTATCGTGTTACTGAGTGAGAACAGAGGGGCTAGACATGAGGACATTTCATATCAAGCTGAAATGGATAAATACATCGGTGCCTTACTTGTATGAAGACTTGTATCATTCCTCCAGCACAGACTGAAAAGCCGGCCGAGTTCCGATGCCCAGATAAAGTGAGTGCAGAGATACAGGGATTTCCTCGTGTCATTCAGGCTGGGTGAGGTAACGAGGTAGGTATGGTGCGGTGGCACGAAGTTCAACAAGGGACTGCACAAACAGGGAACCTCTCTGTCCGCCTCGCGCCCGTCTCGCGCCTCTCTAAACACAGCCAGCAATCTACACGCACGTGCTGCAGTAATATCAGCGGCGAGGTCCCTTTGATGTCCGGCCCGCTGGCACGTGCACAATGGAATCAGAGAGGAGATTTCTTTCTTGTTTCCCTGTCTCGTGCCATTCTCTTGCATGTGTCTTAGCGGGTTCATTGATGGCGTAGGCTGAGGGCTGGGAGTGATCTATTCGTGCGGCAAGGGATGTGTGTGTGTGTGTGCGTGCGTGGGTGGGTGGGTGGATGTGAGTGTGTGAACACACGTGTATGTGTACGTGCCAGGCATGGGAATTGTCCGCAAAATCGCGGATTTCCGCGAAAAGGAAATTACGTTTCAGCGAAAATAAAAATTTGTCCGCGGCAAAAAAAAGGTAAATTAAATTATATGTACATTATTGTCTCTCTATCCATTATTTGCTAACACGAGAACTATCAAAATATTGGTCTAAAATGCTAAAATTCGATTTCCTTCCGGGGGGCTTCGCACCCTCGGTCCCCCTAACGGGGCCCTGCCCCTGTACCCCGCCGGGGCCTCGGCGGCCCTTGGACCTCGGCCTATTTTCAGCGTAATTTCTATTTTGGAATTCCCATGCCTGCGTGCGTGCGTGTGTGTGTGTGTTAGTGTTTGTGTGTGTGTGGTTCCAGTAGGTTGGTGGAATCATGCTAAGGTGCACGGACATTTCTGTAACAAGTTTTGACAACTTTGTGACATAGTAAGCTTACATTGGTCTACTGCCAAACGTAGCTCACATAATGTCCATCGTGTTCAAATAAACAGTAGTGAACATTATGTGGTTTTTGTTTGTTTGTTTGTTTGTTTGCTTAACGCCCAGCCGACCACGAAGGGCCATATCAGGGCGGTGCTGCTTTGACATATAACGTGCGCCACACACAAGACAGAAGTCGCAGCACAGGCTTCATGTCTCACCCAGTCACATTATTCTGACACCGGACCAACCAGTCCTAGCACTAACCCCATAATGCCAGACGCCAGGCGGAGCAGCCACTAGATTGCCAATTTTAAAGTCTTAGGTATGACCCGGCCGGGGTTTGAACCCACGACCTCCCGATCACGGGGCGGACGCCTTACCACTAGGCCAACCGTGCCGGTATTATGTGTTTATTATGTGTACCTTTTGTAAGTAGAACTATGTGCCATGTCACAAAGTGTTCAAAACTTGTTGCAAAAATGTGTTCAAAAGTGGAACACTTCTGTTAAGAGTGTTTAGCGTGACTCTGCGGACTCATTGACAGCAAGGACTTTTGGCTGCAGACATTCAAGTACAGGGTGTCCCAGAATACTTGCAACCCAAATACATACAAATAGTTTATTACACAGGCCAGCAACTCCAAAAAATATTACATTCCCTGGAAGCCGAGATGATAACAATTAGAAAACTGAAGATTTGAGGTCTCTTACTTGCAGGATACATTTTTCAGAGCACATGTTCCAAATGACCGCCGTTTCGCTGCAGACACACTTGAAGCCGAACCCTAAGAATCTCTCACCGCATTCACACTGTCAGGAGATCTTACAGTCAGCTTTCTGCCAGATTTGGGTGTTTCTGCCTTCTTGTTGATGTTGTTGACTGATCCTGTGGCTTTAAATTTGTGAACCCAACGATAAATTTGGCTTTTCTGGGGATAATTGTTAAAGTGGAACTTCCTGCGATATTTGGCTTGCACCGTTTTGAATGATCTCGTCTCCAAATAAGTAGTGACGCAAAATACTTTTTGCTCTTTTGTCCAAGGCATTTTAAATTTGTCTGATTGCTAATTATTCGTTGTTATGGTCTCCTCTTTGCAAATCTGAAAAATAAGAAAAATAACATTAAATATTGGCAGAGTTATTAGCACTAACATGGGTTGTAAGTATTATGGGACACCCTGTAGTTAGGATGATTCAAGATAAGGTCAACAGACATGATCTGAACAGTCTGTTCTGGGTATTTCTTCTCGGCTAAATTTAATTATGCTAGTTCGTGTTTGGCGTATATGATCAAAGGGCAAGTGGAAATAAGTGCTCAGAACCAGGTGAATGAACTTGAGTGAGTGTTATGCGGGAATGGTTTCACGACATGTTATGTCTGAATTAACAAGTCTTATACGTATAAATGGAACCTGCAACGCTCATCTACATCTCAGATTTGACGTTCAGATTCTGGACAAAATCAGTAAATGTCTGACCTCATTCATCAAAATGCTCACACACAAACAGCACAAATTTTACTCAAACCAAGAGATAGTGGCTTTACTCCAAACAACCAATTCTTAAAACACTAATATCAAGAAAGAAAATCTCGCCCGTAATGCGCAAAGATAAAGAAGAGAAAAGCAAATTCATGACAAACAAAAATAGTGCTGTGTGCGGCAAGGAAAGACAATGCGCGGTTCTTGTTGTATGTGGGTTTGTTCTTTGTCTTTGTTTACTTATTGTTTGCTCCTTGTTTTTGTTTACTTATTGCTTGCTTTTGTATTTATAGTGCGTTTTTAAAGCAGCAGCATTTCTCATCACATTTTTTACAAGTTTTGACTTTATATTTCCTTCTTATCAGATCTTCTTTCACCAGTTTCCGGAAAAGAACATAACAGGGGTTTAAAGCTTGATCAGACAGTTTGTGCACCCTGTTTTATGTAGTAACCGTTTCGTTGTGCGTGTGTGTGTCTTTGTAGACTCGTATGTCCTTCTAATTTAACTCTTGCATCGTTGCGCTAACTCAATGTGTGTGTGTGTGTGTGTGTGTGAGTGCGCTTTTGCGTGCGTTTCCTTGGTGAATTATGCAACGAGTGGGACTGTAAATGGTCGCGATTTGTGTCTGTCTTTTTCAATGTTCGTGTGTCAGTTGCGGTGGCGAGGCAAATGTGTTTTTGTGTGTGTGTGTGTGTGTGTTTTTCCTCGGAATTTCAATGGTCATCTACTCTGAAAAAGACATTTATTTCCTTGTCTCTTGGTTTTTTTACGTGTCATTCATACGATTTTCTCGATGTTTTGTATTTCATAATGTCACTGTACATTGTCATGTTTCCTTTTCTTTTTATTGTCATGCTTAATCAAAAGCCTCAGCAGAATGTTCCAGTGTAAATAATTATGTAATTAACAATTTTATTGCAAATTTTAATGTTTCTGATATGTAAATAAGATGCTAAAATAAATGTTATTTCACTACCATATTCTCTTTGCCCTCGGTAACAAGATGAATGAATTGTGATGCTGCTTAAGATGATGATGATGATGATGATGATGATGATGATGATGATGATGATGATGATGATGATGATGATGATGATGATGATGACGACAAGGATGATGACAATGATGATGATGATGATGATGATTGTTACCACATTAATATGTAGAGAAAGGGGTACTTTTCTGCACACTTCAGAGAAGATTTTATGCACTTTCTATCCTTTAAAATTTTGAATCTAGTTCTCAAGCTTTCTGCAAATCTCTTTCAAATAAATAGACCGAAATTTTCAGTTGTCGATGCAGAAAATTCACCTTTATGATAAAAATGAACCCCAAAAAGCATTTTTTGTATACACACATAAACTCATGCACGTACAAACTAACACACACACACACACACACACGTGCGCGAGGTGTGCTTTTGAAATCGTGATATTCTTAATTTTCAATGAAACTCGCAGGCACCAAATATTAAACGATCTCACCATATTCAGCGTATTTCGCACTTTTGGGCTTGATTTTTTTTACTCAACATAATGTGATAGAAAATCACAAGAATTTTAGAGTGAAAGTTTACTCGGTAAATGGCGTTAATTGTTTTCCTTTGAATATTTCTTGTTGGTCTCCTTTTTCACTTTTACTTGCTGATTTTTTCATCATTGTCTGAGTCTTTTGATATGCTTCCATTCCAACTTCAATTCTGGTACTGCAATACCAAAGAGAAAAATAAATGAACCGAAAGTAAGCGTTGTCTCGGTTTCTGTTTCCTGTGTGTATAACACCACTTGTTCAGTAAAATAGTAGTTGTTCGTCCGTCTCTGTGTGTGTATGTCTTGGTGATTGGAGGTACATAATGTTGTCTTGGTACCCGTGTTGTTGTTGTTGTGGTGGTTTGTGTGTGTTTTGTTTAAACATTTGTGTGTGTGGCTTTTTTCAGCATCATAACTAACTGAAAACGAACATGTCAAAAACATTCTCTCTCTCTCTCTCTCTCTCTCTCTCTCTCTCTCTCTCTGTCTCTCTGTCTCTCTGTCTCTCTGTCTCTCTCTCTCTCTCTCTCTCTCTCTCTCTCTCTCTCTCTCTCTCTCTCTCTCTCTCTGAGTGAGACAAGCAAAGGCAGAATATTTTAATAAACTGATTTCTGAAAAAAAGGATACAGCTACAATCTGGCGAGCAGTGAATGAAATTCTTGATAAATCTAGGAAGGGATCAACCAATTCTCATTCACAAATATCTCCAAATGATTTTAACAAACACTTCATTTCGCTGGCAGACAACCTAAAATCTTGTCTCAATCAGAATGATTCCCTTGATACGGATGATTGTTTTGAAAAATTAAAAACATTCTGTGGACAAAAGTTGACTCAAACTGACACGTTTTCTATTCCTCCAATCTCAGTGCACGAGGTAGGAAAACTGGTAGAACAAATGGCGAATAAGAAGTCAATGGGTCCAGACAAGATTCCAGTCAAGTTGCTAAAACTTGCTTTACCTTACATTGTCGATTCCCTAACTTATGTTTATAACCTAAGCATACAACAAAACGTGTTCCCTTCTATTTTAAAGTGTGCAAAGGCATTACCACTTCCAAAAAATAAGGATCTTACAGACACAAACAACTTTAGACCTATTTCCCTCTTACCTGTTCTATCTAAACCCTTAGAAAAGCACATACAAAAACACCTACTGGCATATATGGAACAAATGAATCTGTTTCATCCTTTTCAGTCTGGATTCCGCTCGAAGCATTCCTGCCACACCGCCTTAAGCTCTTTATGCGAGACTTGGCTGTCAGCAATAAACAAAGCAGAAATAACGGGAGCGTTGTTTTTGGACTTTAAGAAAGCCTTTGACCTAGTAGATCACTCACTTCTACTGAAGCAAATAAAGTGCTATTTAAAAGACGACTCAGCCTGTGCCTTTTTTGAATCGTATCTTTCAAAACGGAAACAGTATGTATCCATTAACTGTAAAACTTCGTCAAACGAGTTTGTCAGGAGTGGTGTCCCTCAAGGGTCTGTATTAGGACCTATCTTGTTCTGTATTTATATAAATTATCTACCCCTTCATGTGTCCGATGAAAAAGTTAGATGTGAGTTCTTCGCGGATGACTCTTCTGTTCACACCAGTAAAAAAATATTTGGAATCCGTCAACTCTTCTCTTCAAACAAGTGTAGATGAAATCACTGAGTGGTGCGTTTCTAATGCAATGATCATTCATCCGATTAAAACAAAGAGTATGGTGATAACCACGAGACAAAAACACCAATTAAGTCCTTTACAATTACAACTGTCAGTTGGTACAACTCAAGTGCAGCAAGTTAGGGAACATAGATTATTGGGTGTTACCATTTATCAAGAGTTGAAATGGCAAACTCATTTGAGTAATATTTGCAAACGAGTATCAAAAAAGTTGTACCTGTTATCAAAATTAAGGCATTACGTAGATTCTGCAGCACTGAAAATGTTCTATTACGCCCACATAATGCCTCATATAAACTTCGCATCGACACTTTGGGATAACTGCAGTGATGTTCATTTAAAAAGACTCAATTCCCTGCATCGCCGAGCTGCAAAACTTATTCTGCATGATTTGAATAGGTCCACGGATGATAAACTAAAGCTCTTGAATTTCCTCCCCTTGAAAGATCAGTTGACGTTAAACAAGGCTGTGTTCATGTATACAATTCTAAATGACGACTGTCCTAAATATTTGCAATCACATTTCAAACATGCCACAAAAAGATATGGGTCCCAAAAAATCATCCCTCCTATACCTTGCATAGTCCTCTACAAATCGAGCTTAGCCTTCTCGGGAGCGTTTCTCTGGAACTCCTTCCCCCAACAGATAAGAAATGCAACTTCAGTGAAAATCTTTAAGAGACAGTCACGTCCACACATCATTCGTGAATGAAATGTCTTGTTCGATTGTTATTTTGTTAAACATTTTGTACTAGTGTTAACGGATGTGTAGCTGATCGAAGCAACTTTATTCCCAAATGAAAGGTATAACTATGTCAATGTAATTTTGTAATTTTTGAGTTCTCCTTATGTAATTCCTTAAATGCACATTGTGTTGCATTCCATACAATGTATTTCTGTATTTTATATGATTGAATTTATATTTTTAATGTGCGTCTGTCTTTATGTGTTGTATAAAGGACAGGTTGGAAGAATAGGCTTTGCCTAAAACCTTTATCCTTTTGTAATAAAGTTCTGAGTCTGAGTCTGAGTCTGAGTCTCTCTCTCTCTCTCTCTCTCTCTCTCTCTCTCTCTCTCTCTCTCTCTCTCTCTCTCTCTCTCTCTCTCTCTCTCTCTCGCTCGCATATTAATAACATATAGGTGTTACTTATCGACACACCAAAAAGAAAACAATCACACTTCACGTACAAGTAATACGAATGTCCTAACTTGATTGCAGTTCTCATGTCCTTCAGAAGACGGGTTTTCAGTTTCTCTGTACTTTTTGAGTGCATATGTTCCTTTCGATCTAAATCGTATACATCAGAAAACCTTGAGAGCAATTGAGAGAAATATATTCCTGTCGACTTAGCAGGAAGAATGCTAGGATCATCACTGCATCGGATTTCCTGCAGCAGTGATTGACACTGATGGACATGCGATTCGTTTATTTATGGCAGTAATCACCAAACGCTGAGCCAGTGAAATAACTTGGCCAAAAACACGACTTTGTATTTTGAAATTAGATTTCTGACAGAATATATTACCTATTCAGATTTTGCAGTGTGCAGCAAACACCGGCCTCTTCGGTTCGGCCATTGATGCCCACCGCTTCCTGTGTTGGAGGAATGGCGGGATTTCTTTACAAACCCGAACCTTCCGGTCCTGCCAGCGGCGGGGCTGAATATCCCGGTGAATAATTGATGCCATTTCATCTGGCAGCGCTTTCTGGAAGTCTGGCACCGCTGTGTAGGACCCTCTCGGCCTCTCAGCTCTGGGTACAGAAGAGACTTGGATGTTTTCATTCTATCAGCACGAGCAGGGTAGGTGTCAACTCGACCAACAAAACGTCTGTTTGCTCAGCGGCGCTGTCCTCTCGGCTTGCAATTAATTGCAATATAGTGTGGCCAAACGCCGCTCTGAAGGCCCGTCTCAATAAGCGTGTGATGTATTTTGTGACACCAAGGCGGCCATTTATTGCGATATAGTATCTCCAAATAGAATCCTGAAGGCTGTTCATACTGCACCGAATGAGCGATTGATGTGTCGTATATGAAGAAGGTGTATCTGTTTCATTCAGACATCAGTGCAGCAATGTTCGCTGAAACTGAAACACGAAAGAGAATGTCGTTCTGTGGTGTTGTCCAAACATACAGAACCTTTCGACGTACGTGTAGTCACTACAAAACTGCTGTGTATTGTAAATATGTCTGTACTTTTCTGTTTTTCTGAGACTTTCGGGCACTTCCTTTATTAATGTGTGTTTGTTTCTTTGTTTCTTTGTTTGTTTATTTGTTTGTTTTTGCGAGGGTGTTGCCCTCATTCTGTTCGTGTTTTTTTAATTCCTGGTCTTAAAGCACAGTGGTTGTTGCTGCTGCTGGTTTTTTTGGGGGGGTTCTTTTTACTTCAGTCAAGTTTTGACTAAATGTTTTAACATAGACGGGGAATCGAGACGAGGGTGGTGGTGTATGTGTGTGTGTGTGTGTGTGTGTGTGTGTGTGTGTGTGTGTGTGTGTGTGTGTGTGTGTGTGTAGAGCGATTCAGAGAAAACTACGGGACCGATCTTCATGAAATTTCACATGAGAATTCGTGGGTATGATATCCCCAGACGTCTTTTTTCATTTTTTCGATAAATGTCCTTGATGACGTCATATCCGGCTTTTTGTGAAAGTTGAGGCAGCACTGTCACACCCTAATTTTTCAACTAAATTGGTTGCAATTTTGGTCAAGTAATCTTCGGCGAAGCCCGGACTTTGGTATTGTATTTCAGCTTGGAGGCTTAAAAACTAGTTCATTAGTTTGCTAATTAAAGTTGTCATTAAAATCAAATTTTCACTAACAGAGTTAAAAATGATTGCATCGTATTTCTCAATTTTTCCTGAATTCAAACATATATACATATGCCATGTTTACTCTAAAACTGTGCTCAGAATTACAGAAAATAGGTTAAGTTGGCCTAAGTACTGTACTGCGTTTGCACGCTACCCGGAGACGAGCGTGACCCGTCTCGGTCTTTGGCTGTGGTTAGTTAGTCCAGACTATCTTAAAGTTACTGAACTTGTCAAATCCAGGTGCACGGAGCCCCTGGGGCTTTTAGTCATACCTCAGGCAGCTATCCGTTAGAAGAACTACCAAGTTTCATTGACTTGCACCCAAAGAGTCAAGAACTGCAATTTTTTTACGAATTAATTTCGTACTCGGACCCGGCTGGTCTTGACCTATTTTTGGATCTAAATTTAGATCAGGCAGATCACTACATCATGCACAAAAAGACACGTCACTAGCAAACTATGTCAGACGTCATCATGAGTTTGTGTAAAACAAAATGGAGGCCGGAATCACTCAGTTGAATCGAACTCCGACCAAACACCACGTAATAACTAGGTTAATTTATGCACTCACGTGAACAAGAAACTGTCGAGCTTCACAGATGTCGTCGTTGGGTAGTTTTGGGTTTGTTTTACTAGCATAGGAGGATTTGTGAACTGTAAATGCACTCAGCTGCAACAAAAACGCAAAACGAAGGCTGTGAGCTGCACTGTGCCTTTAAATATAGTCTCGGCGATGACTTTGTTGGTGTTAATCTGTTACTTTGATGCCGACAGCTTGACTAAATGTTTTTATATCGTTTCACGCGACTGGTTCTTGTTGCTGTCACTGGTCCGTATGCTTCTGTCGCTGTTGTTGTTGTTGTTGTTGTTGTTGTTGTTGTTGTTGTTGTTGTTGTTGTTGTTGTTGTTGTTTCTTGTGTGTGTCTGTAGAAACGCACATTCTTTTTTTTTCTGATCCAAGAATACAACTGTAATGTCTTTCACTAAATACTTATCCTGACAAGCTAGGCTATTCAAGATCTGGAGTAAATTCCTTTTCTTTCCCTTACCTCTTCCCCCCATCGCTAATTCTCACCTAATAGTTCGGCAAGGAGGCTGTTCAGAGCTTTACACAATTGCAGTTTTCTTCTGGTTTTCTCCAAGATTCTCCAACCGTGGGATTTCCGGAACAAGACTCAGTACCCTCAACCAATCTCCGCCGCTAAGTAACTCCAAAGACTCTAAATACACCCAGCTCTGCATCGCTCCTAATGGAGGGTCTGAGGTCACTCCCGAATCAAGTGTTCTTGTCCAAGACATCAAGTCCAAATCTACTGGCTCTGAAGAGTTCCTTTTTCACGAAGGACATAATGCTGCCAACAAACTCCCTAATTGACGTCTGTCTCTGTGAGGGCAGCTCCCCAAATCCGACGAGGTCCGAGGGCTGTGATTGGCAAAGAAGAGACGAGCCAGCGGCAAAGAAGGACGGGCCAGTGGCAAAGAAAGCGGGTCCGTGGGTTCTAATGCCGGTGTCACGAACTGAAACCTCTGCTGAACAATCCTTCTCATTGCGGTCAATGCGCATGCGCCAATCTGGGACTTAGCTGTGTCCGTAATTGACTTTCTGTGAAGTGAGCCCTCCCAGCTAGCTGGACACTATCCGCATGGTACTGGTCAGCGGGGGAAGGCGGCTTTGTGGTCTCTGCCGTGCGACTCACAGCGATCTGTTACAGACCCGGGGAAAAGACAACTCTAGTCTCTGAGAAGATGGACAATAAATCCTCGTCGTGAACGCATTTCGAAATTTAATCTCCTTTGTGATGTGAGCCATTAACCTATCTCAATACAATCTATTTCGGAGAAAGTCAGGAGAAGAATCGGAGAAATTAGGACACGAGAGAACAGAGGAGAAAAATGGAAATGAAATCGGCACAAAGCGGAAATCGCTCAAGAGCAGTAAATTGTTATTGAAGATCAGTTACAAAACAATACAATACAGCAATACTTTTTAATCTCAAAAGAGAAATGACATCTTGCTGTCAAATATCAAATGGACGTTACGTCTTTCACTGACAATTTACATTAAATATGCCTTCCTCCTCGTGTAAGCGATCGTGTAAATCAACACAGACCAGGCTTTTACATGGAATAAAGGCATGCTTTTCATTTGGACACACACCAAAAAACACCCGCCTGGCAACTTCTGTAGCGTGTGTTTCAGAGTTGGGAGAATGTTTGTATCTTACGCGACTTGCATAATTGTCTTAGCGAAAAGGAGGGTAACTTTCAGAAACAAGAGGGGGAAAATGGAGAGAAAACACGCTTGATAATCTGCAGAATATGACCTGAATACTTCATGACAGCCATCAACAATGAACCACTATCTGTCAGAGAAAACGCGTGATTTAGCTGTAGCCAATCACTGACCTCATTTTATGAATATTAACATTGAGGTGTTCTCACAAGCATACACTGAACCATGTTGAACTTGCATTTCCAAGCCTTCGCTTTCTCTTGGCCTAGAGAGCACCTCAGTATCATAATTAACGAAAACAGAGAGGAAATGACGTACAAATACCTTTGACACTAAATCAGGCATAATTGACGCAATTTTACCTGATTCTTAATCACTTTGATCACGAAACTTTAGAACGAGCTGGTAAGCAGAAACACGCAGAGAGCAGGGTGATGTCTACTCGAGACTGTCAATTTCCTCTGTCTGTCAAAGTTGATCGAAGCAACAAAGGCTTCGACACAAAGCATGTGAAAATAGACTGATGGCGACATGGCTGAGATGTGACGTAAATCTGGCCACCAATTGACTGACAGATTTTCTGCGAGAGCAAAACGTCACGTACGGTTTATTTGTATGAATGTGAATGAGGAAGACCAAAAAAATCTGGATTGGCCCGTATCTGAATATGACGTAAGTTTCGCTCACCAGTGACTTGCAGATTCAACAACATTCCCACGGTGGCATGGCCACGGCGTGTACACAGTGCCAGAAATCGTATCACCCCAAATGTCACGTGGGTCTCGAGCCACTGTGAACACACAGTGAAACGTGACGGGAATCACAACGACCTGATACGTGTGGCTACCGTCATGCGGTCTGACAATATCCTCTCACCAAAACTGAAAGAAATTGGATGAATATTGAACTGATCTCAAAAGAGAAGCTGTAGAGCCTTTCAAGTCCTTTTCATGTTGCCGATTTTCAACCAACTCTAAGCAGATTTCTGAACAATATTTATCGTTACAAACTCATCGGGTGGCATAAAGTGAGCCATATTATTCACACGTAGCGCAGTGGTTAGCGCATCGGGCTGCGGACCGGGAGGTCGTGGGTTCGAATCCCATCAGAGTCATGTGGGTTTTTCGGGCTACGGCCGGCTCCTACCCAGAGTGGAAGTGCTATGGTTCCTATGGGAAGGCTGGGATCACACAGCCGAGTGTCATTCACTTTACGAATGCGACTTTGAGGGTGCTCAGATTCTGTTAACCTGACTAACACCGCAGGTGCGGCAGTTCTCGGGCCTGGTTGACGCCAGGATATATTATGACAGGAAGCGTAGAGTGCTGCCCTGTCACGTAGTCTCAAACCAAATTGGAAATACATAGCATCATCATTGTAATCGTCCTCGTTTCATTAGTGGGTTAGTCTAAGTGTTCCTGTTCCATCCTTCCCTGCGTTTAGCCCAAGGATAGCGGACAAAACGCCTTCCGTTTAGCCCAAGGATAGCGGACAAAAATCCCCCTATGCAGATGGCAGGGCACTGCACGATGCTTATCAAACAAAAATGCGACCGGGAATACCCCCACAGATGGAAAATCCAGGAACGTATATTGCCAAGATGACGAAAAAAGATGTTTCATCGATTAATCCTGTTTCTGGAGCAGTAATCACAGAGAGTCTATTTGATCGGCATATTTGCGGATGACACCAAGCAGCAAAGGAAGCGGCCATGGAAATGGAGGGATTGCATCACGCAGTCTGTCGCTCACGTCAATGTCAGGTGTGTGCACACCGCAGTCAGCCCGTGTATGACGTGCAGGGTTAATTGTGCGGTCACAGTTTGCACGTGCATGTCCTGTTTGATTCTCTGTCTTTCTGTCTGTCTGTCTGTTATGTATGTCTGTTTGTCTGTCTGTCTGTCTTTTATGTCTGTCTGTCGGTCGGTCGGTCTGTCTGTCTGTATGCATGTATGTCTCTCTTCTCTCGTCTGTCTGTCTGTCTGTCTGTCTGTCTGTCTGTCTGTCTGTCTGTCTGTCTGTGCGTCTGTGCGTCTCTCTTTTCTTGTCTGTCTGTCTGTCTGTCTGTCTGTCTGTCTGTCTGTGTCTGTTTGTCTGTCTGCTTGTCTGTTTGTCTGTCTTCTCTCGTCTGTGTGTCTGTGTGTCTGTCTGTGTTTCAGGTTGACGGGCGGGATTTCATTGTACAGCCACTGTGAAAGTATATGTTGTCTTCTTCTCCTGTCTGTCTGTCTGTGTCTGTCTGTCTGTCTGTCTGTTTGTCTGTCTGTGTTTGACGGTTGGGATTTCATTGTGCGGTCGCCGTGTGCGCATGCATATTTTGTCTGCTTCTCCTGTCTGTCTGTCTGTTTGTCTGTCTGTCGGTCTGTTTTTCTGTCTGTCTGTCTGTCTGTCTGTTTGTCTTTTTGTCTGTCTGTTTTTGTGTTTGTCTGTGTTTGACGTGTTGGATTGCCACTGCATGCACGTGCATGTCTTGCAAGCATGGGAAAGGAAAACAAAGAGTTAGGACTGTCTGTATATTCCAAAAGTCTGTCTCTCCATTTTATTGTAAGAATGAAAAGGTTACATTTGGTACCTGGAGGGAAAATTGTGGGATGAGGATGAAAGCCTTAGCTGTATTTACAGTCTTTCAGTTTCAGCATGAAACTTCCGTTCATACTACCGGAGGAGATTGAAAGGATCAGTTGAGACGTGGTTAAGTTGGGAGTTAAAGAGAGCGTTTGGGGAGGGGGGAGGAGGAAGGGGATGTAAGCCTGAGTATCCCGATTCAGACAAGTGTGGCTGACGAGAGGAGGATTAGGGGTGAAAGTTGGGAGCCATGCACTGGACAGAGATCTCAGAAATCGCTCCAGACAGTTCTTGGCGAATCTCGGACAGCAGCAAGCACCGCGAAGAAGACGGAAACGGAACTAAAAGAAAGTAGGGCAAATCGGAGGGGGGGAGGGGGGGGAGGGGGGGGAGAATGGCGGAGGCCGCAAAAAGGAGAAGGTCTGAAATTAGGGGGGGGGGGTGGGGTCGTAAGTTGGTGGTATAATTGTAGAATGGTGATGGCGAGAAACTGAAAATCAAAGTGTGTGTCAGAAAGAAGTAAGTGAAAGAAGCACGGGGGTGGAAGAAAGGGTGTGTGGGGATGCAGGGTAGTATTACAAAATGGAGGAACAAAATTAGTGTGAGGCAGAAAGTACCGGGGATGGGGGGAGCTTGATGGCCCAGCAGTGAGAGAAGACAATCAAAGAGTGGGTCAGAAAGTAGTAATGAGGGGGGGGGGGGGTGGCTGCACTGCGCCGAGAGGGGAAGAAAAACGAGAGTGTAATTACGATATTGACTGAGGGAGGTGAACGGAAGAGCCTGATGACTACAGCATCGATCCATACCGCTGTGCTGTCGGGGAACGACGGAAGGCGCGGGGAGGCAGTGGTGATCTAATTTACTTACACCAGTTCTCTCCCCTGCAAGATGTCCGTGCCCCCCCCCCCCCCCCCCCCTTCCATGACTGCCAACAATTTGAGAAAATCATGCCTAAAAAAACGGAAGTCTTAGAAAAAAGATGAATTTACAGACATTATGAACAGATAATCTGAGTAAGCAGGGTCTGAATATACGAAGAGGTCTGGTTGAATCGAGCCCCCCCTTCGAGTCGAGACTTCAAGGACCCTGTGCAAGAGGGAGGGGGGGGGGGGGGGGGGTGTCTGAAATCGCAGGGACGTGAAAGTAGGTTCCACTGTATGCATCCCGGAGGAGAAGGAATGAGGGGCTCGAGAAGGGTGTAGAATGTTCCAATGTTTTTTTCTCCATTTATCTTGATCGTTGTGCATGATGTCCATGTTATTGGGCGGGTGCTGCTCATTCGTCGATTTGATATATTTCGAAAGACCCATTTGGGTTTGGACATCTACGCTGACGGTGGTATCTAGTGATGGCTGTAAGGTTTTTTCTATCTCTCTGTTTGTTGGTATGTTTGCCTGTCTGTAAGTAGTTGTGCATGTTTTCAAGACAGAAATAGAGAGAGAGAGAGAGTGTGTGTGTGCTTGTTTGTGTGCGTGCGTGTGTGCGTGCGTGCGTGCGTGCGTGCGTGCGTGTGTGTGTGGTATTGACGAGTCTGCACAATATGTCTCTCCTTCTAATGCTTTATATTATGCGTTTAAGTGCGGAGCGGGGAATAAATGTCTCTCTGTCAATGCTTATGTCGGGCGCAAAGTAAGAATCCGGGGCAGAGTTGAAATAATCGGGATTTCCCGAAACCTCATTTAATTTCCAACAAAGCGCCGCATTTCCGGAAACGAGCTGCCTCGTTCTATAAATGGCAACCCTTCGACTGGCACAAAAAAGTATACCCTTTTTCACAGGTCATGAATAGGTATATATGTAAAAGCAAGGTCTTATACAGGGGAAGTCTTGAATTGGGGGCTTTGGGGGGGGGGGGGTGTACACTGTGTAGCAATTCTCTGACAGTCAGCGCATGCAGCTAGCTAGTAGCTGTTGCAGGTCGATCTGTTTTGAACACAATTCTTTTTTTCAGAGTAGAGTGTTAGTTTTTTTACGACAGGCTGAAATCTTCTTTAATTTGAATCAACATTTTGCAACAATCAATCACATCATGATAGCACACAGACTTTCACATTACGTTTCATGAGCCTAGATTACAATGCAGTGACAAGAGCCTAGGCTCAGTCAGTAAAGGGAAGTAATGCTGTATCTGCAGTCCAGAGAGACTGTGTGAGTTAAATATATAATCAATTAAGACTGAATCAAAATCATTACAATCGATAGTTACCAGTGAGAAGTTATATCGGAACACTCTTGTTGTGTTGTTGTATTTGTTGTAAAATGTAAGATTTCAAACTGTGATTTTAAAAATTACGTCAAATTGGTGAGTTTTGGTCGAGTGGGATGTGAGGTTGATCTGTGTTTTTCCAGCCCGCCGAAGTTATCAAAAGTGTTTTTGTTTTTTGTAATTCGGTTGGTTTGGTGCGTTCTGCAATGCACTGCATTTTCAAGACTAAGCATTGATCATTTTAAAACGCAAGGATTATCATGACTTGTATCATTTTACATCGCATTCTAAGAAAGAGCAGAATTCTCACTATGCGCGCGGTACATTTCTAGAATCGCGTAGCGCAAAGTTGGAATTCCTACAATGGCGGCCATTGTTGGAATTCCAACAAAGCGCAGGTCATTTCCAGAAAAGCGCCGATGACGAGATGGGTCGCAACACTTACCCTGCGAGTTACTCTCCCTCACAGTGGGCTGGTTTCAAAGTACACCGGGTGGCTTGAATAAGTGTTGACTGGGTTGTGGTCAGCGCCCCAAACTGTTGCTGCTGGACAAACAGTTGTCCATTTTTGAAATAGAAAAGCAAAATGAAATTCCGTATAGCACAAAAAACTACAGCTAGCGACAGAAAATGGTCTTGCCTGGTTAGTTATCTGGTTGCTTTAGATGCAGCCGTTGTAGAATTTCAGCAACATGTTTACACAACCAACAACAAAATCGGAATAAAAAGTTTGTCGACACCCAACCGTCGATTGGGCAACAGCAAATTGACAAACTGCCTACCAAAACTAGTTAATTGAACGAATGAAATCTAAAGGAATTATGTCAGCCAACCTTTATTTAACTATGGCTGGTGCCGGTGCCGTGCCGCTGCCTTAGTTGCACAACTTTTTTTCTGTTTCCATTCTTTGCTCTTTTCCGGGACTCAAATAGCAGCGGGCTTATGGGAATAGGCGTCTGTGGTTGGTCAATATTGGCGCGTTGAAATGACGCAAGGTCACTTCCGGCCGTAAAGGTGACGTGACGTCGCCAGGCTACGCAAGGCGCATCACTCCTTTCTCCTGGGTGTGGTCGCTGACCTGAATTATCTCCCCTGTCTTATTGCCCTACTGATGGTTCCCCGCTGTCATCTCGGGTTTTGATATCCATCTGAGTTGATGTGGTGTTTTTAATAAATATCGTTTTTATAATTATGTAAGACTCTCTCTCTCTCTCTCTCTCTCTCTCTCTCTCTGTCTCTGTCTCTCTCTCTCTCTCTCTCTCTCTCTCTCTCTCTCTCTCTCTCTCTCTCTCTCTCTCTCTCTCTCTCTCTCTCCCTCTCTCTCTGTTCATTTCATTCCAATTTCTAACGCCACATAATGGATGCCATGGTTCTATGATAAGTACTCCGTACGTCAAGAACAAATGTCTGTTAATAAAAATGTCACAGAGGAAAAAGTTATTGGAGGAGATGATTGACGTAACTTGATATTTTCTCGACGTATTCCGATTGTAAGTTTCTTTCAGCATGAAGTACACAATTATATGTATAGTGATTTATGCTTTACATTTAAAGTACCTGCAAATTGTATCTGATCAGAACGTATAAAAAGTGTGTGTATTATGAAGATGATCTTTACAACAGCGGTTTTACATGGTGATTGCTGTTGGAACTTCGAATGGCTTTATTGTGCTCTTTACGAAAGTACTGGCTTGAAATGTACAGGTATTTGTTCCAAAAACGAACTTTAAAAAAGAAATTAGAAAACAGGAACATACCGAAAGCTTTTAAGGACATACACATAGACACAGACATTTGTTATCTCAAATGAGAGATTAGGGTGACCGAACTAAAAGACTTAAACATAACTGTGGATCCTCTTCAGTGTGGATTTTTGTTCTCCTTCTTCTTCTTCTTCTTCTTCTTCTTCTTCTTCTTCTTCTTCTTCTTCTTCTTCTTCTTCTTCTTCTTCTTCTCCTCCTCCTTCTTCTTCTTTATCAGAATTGTTTGTATTTCCTCCCGTCGATTTCCTCACGTGCAGGTCGCCCCGTAAGCTGTTTTCTCCATTATTTTGGAGTATGGACGATTTCCTGGTAATTGTATGAAAGGGGAGACGCCGTCGCTAAATTGATAATTGATTTTACCGCTTGCACTGTGTTGCCTTCTAGCGGCTGAGGGAATGCTGATGCTCCCGTCCATCTTTGATAGGCCACAGTGGTCCCACGGGTACAAGTATGGAACTATTTTACTGATTCACTTTCAGGTTCCAATCCACACTGTCAAAAGGCGTTGGCGCTTCTCCAATTCAATTCAATTCAATTCAATATACATTTATAATCTGAATGTAGGACGAACAGAATTTGTTCTTCTGGCTCGTATACACAGATATTGCATCACATAAAATCACACTCTCAGAACATATAAAAACATAAAATTCACACATCTGCACAAACATATCCAAAAAACAACCCGCATCCTTACCCGCACCCTCACACACATATACCCACCCACATACTCTCATGGGTCCATTATTAATCATTGATACATTATGATTAATGACAACTTAAAATTAGGCTTAAAATAGGATTTGAAAGACAGATATTTAAGGTACTGGCATAATTGTCGAAAATAAAAATCATCTGTATTTCTTTCCGAAATAGAGAATAGAGAATGTTCAGACAAAATTGACCAGGTATCTGGTGGTTGCTTAAAGCAGATGCATTCTGATATTTAATATCTGGCAAGTGCTTGCAGCAGATACATTTTTCTTTTTCTTATCGCTGATGTGTCGGTCAATGTGAAGGAAATCACGAATAACACTAACAGGCAAAGTTTGATAGTGATATCCTCCACGCTTTTAGAGCGCTAACCAGAGATAATAGAGTGACGTAGTGAAGTGTGGTTTCACGGATTGTAAATTCAGCTCACTGACCGAGAGAGTTGACTTTGTAAATCGCAACGAAGATATCGTTGCACTTAACCACTGTCCAGCGACAGGGATGGGTTGTCACGGGAATCGACCGGGAGCAAGGAAGCCCGAGTAGAGCACTTAACAGGTAAATGGAATAAGCATTTGAATATCGTTAATGTTTATCGCATAAGTCGAATCGACTAACACTGTAACTTTAAACATAGCAGACAGATATCTAAGACAAGATGTCCGCTATTTATGTTGTGCAGTGCGTCGTGTAACCGGTCATAAAGGAAAATAGCGTCCAGATGACAGAATGAAGGATCTGAGGAGCCGCCGGAATATTACGCCTTTAGACTCGCATTGCTGAGATTCGACGGGATTTCTAGAAGCTAGTGCACGGTTATGTTTGTCCGTAGAGTTGGACCATAGTGGTCACAGGGCGGTGGAAACTGAGTAGACCGAGGTCACCAGTAGCAGGAATTAGTAGTAAAATACATTTCCTAGTGAACAGCAATAGAAGCTGTGTAATTCTGCGTATGACCAGAATCAAAATATGTCTACAATGTCTTAATTACTTAAGAGATACGGAATATTTAGTAGACAGAGCAGACGGTGTTTTAAGTCTGCCGTAGTAGAAACTATAACTGGTTTTTGGTTGACTACACACGAGCCGTGAGTAGATACCTGTAAACTAGATATTGTGTGCCTGTGAGTCCACGGACTGTTTTTGTAGTTTTATACCTCAGTGAAGGATAGAGAGTTTTGTCATTGCAATTGTGTACGAGATTGCCATCTCGAGTGTTTTTGCCTACCAAAACTGTGAGTACTGGATTTTTGAGTACCTAACCTTTATGTTCATGATTGTGTGTATTTGTGTGTATGCTGTCATACCTGTATAATACAGTGGAGGGAACCTACATTTGGAGTTGTGTTTGTTTCTGTATGATAGCGTACTAGCGCATTTGCATTCATTCACAGTCAACAACGAAGAAACACGACGGTGATTATACCTCTTGATTTGTACGTTCTGTTAGGTGGAGAAACTCACCTCATCAATAATTTTCTCTGTTACACTCATGGAGTTGTGGATTTTCTGGCTTTTTTTCTGAAAACAAAAAACAACTACAACGAAATCACATTAAAAGAAAAACAAAAACAAAGAAACTAACAAAAATACAGACAATTTGAAACCTGTATTTGCTAACTTTTGCACTTTTGACATGAACACTGTTTCTAAATGTGTTTGTATTCCATCCCAGCAGTAACCTAATTTTACGTTTGTTCTGCTTTTTTATCAAAACAAGGCGAGGGGACAAAGGAGTGGAAGCCGGTGACGCAAAAGCGAATAAAACTTCGCTTAATTGATACAAAAACCACAGACAGAGAGGCCCAGTGCATTCAGTTTCCTTCAAATTTCTCTTGGGGCCTTCTCTGGCTTTTGGTTTATTTGTTTTTCTTAAGTCTATCGACACGGTTAATCTCCTTGCACTGCTTTCATTCGTCCCCACAGAACCCCCACGAGAGTCAACACTATATATCTTATGCTCGTGCTTCTTTTATAAATTGAAGGATAATCTAATTTGCTGCTCTTTGATTTAAATGGGGACTCACTTTTTGCATAATCAAGCCAACGGATGTTGTTTTCTTTAGGGATTGCTTGTTTGTTGGTTTGTTTGTTTGTTTGTTGTTATGTAGGAGGGAATGTTAATGATGGCTCTTGTTTGTTCGTTTAGTCTGTTAATCGTTTGTTTATTCGTTGTTTGTTTTTTAGTGCTTTTTTAATTGATATTCTAACATTTGTAAAACGTATTATCATTAGATTAAACCCTCCCATGGGCGAGGGCTGGATGTAAAAAAAGCACCTGTTTGCTTATGCCATTACCCTCGTTAATAAAGAATTTGTCTTGTCTTGTCTCTCAGTCACAGTCTGGTGAAATAAGCAAATCAACAGTCTGTGAACAACATTTTCGCTGCAAGCTCTCTATACATTGACAAGAATGACAGCGATTCCACATTTCATGGGATTAAATTAAACGAATAATTTTCTCACAAGAAAAAATACAACAACATCAACAGCAATAACACCAACAACAAAAACAACACCAACAACATCCACAAAAACAACAACAAAAACAACAACAACAACAACAACAACAACAAAGGAAAGACTGTGTTTGTACATCATACAAGATATGTGGGATGCGTGAAGAATAAACTGTTCTGGCAGTTATCTCATTTCGTGGTGAGCAGTTTGTCAATAGGCAGGCAGTGACAACTGCGCGACTTCTGGCACAGCGTGACGCGACTACGGCCTGCAGCGTCAGTGTACACCTGTGCACACAGACGAGGTGTTGCTCGAACGTCGATGAAGATCCTGAGAGAAGACTGAATATTGTAAGAATCAGTTACTGTGACGCAGAATCTCACACCGGGCTAAATCGGCAGATTGTCAACTTCCGATGCCCAAGAATTGCACAAGAAATAAACCCTGAAGCCATTTTCATAACACAACATAATTATCACGACTTGTATGACAAGGAAAGAACGTACTTGTGTGACCGCTGATGGTCTTGGTTACTTTATCCGCGTTTTCCGCGTATGTCAGGCGCTCTCGTTCTGTGTTCGTCGTCTCCATTGAAACGTTATAGTAAACAGGGTTGGGATGAAACGGCTGCCCGAGTGCGAAAGAAAGGAACTTCCTGCTCGGGCACCCTACTTTTCCGAGTTGCGTGTCCGACTAGCACCCTACTTTTCCGACTAGCGTGTCCGACTCGCACCCTACCCCCCGCGGGTTAGGGGGAAGAATTTACCCGATGCTCCCCTGCATGTCGTAAGAGGTGACTAACGGATTCTGTTTCTCTTTTTACCCTTGTTAAGTGTTTCTTGTATGGAATATAGTCAATTTTTTTTAAAGATTTTAGTCAAGCAGTATGTAAGAAATGTTAAGTCCTTTGTACTGGAAACTTGCATTCTCCCAGTAAGGTAATACATTGTACTACGTTGCAAGCCCCTGGAGCAAATTTTTGATTAGTGCTTTTGTGAACAAGAAACAATTGACAAGTGGCTCTATCCCATCTCCCCCCTTTCCCCGTCGCGATATAACCTTCGTGGTTGAAAACGACGTTAAACACCAAATAAAGAAAGAAAAGAAAAAGACTCGCACCCTGCTTTTGTGCTAAAGCTGTCTGAATACTGGCCAGTTGTGAACCAAGTTCCTCTCTCCGAGTCTTCTTGTCCAAATACAACTATTCATTTCGTTATCGTTTCCACTGTAAATTGAAACAAAAATGTATTCATACGGCAACAAAAAACGAATTTGTTAACGCTTCAAACTAGGGCTGGGCTATCGTCGCAGTTTGAGCGATAAGGTAGACGGATTTTGCGACAATTTTCTTTCACGTTTTATTGCACAGGCGACTGCACGTGCGACTAACCATCAGAAATGTGCGACAGGATAATGCCCTGAGCCCAGTCTTGCAAACTAAGTAGCTCTTTTTCTTCCGAGCAAGTGCTCCCTGCTTTATTCCTAACACCCTCATCTAGGGTCTAGGGGGTTCCTGGATTCCGGAAGCTCCCCCCTTACCCGGAAAATGGGCACACAAAAGGAGGGACCCATAATGCAATAGACTCCCGTCATGGCAAGCATCGGTTCGCCATGCCTCATTTTGGAAGCCCCTCCCTCTTCCACACTAGGTGCAACCTTGTCCAAACCTCTTTCTGCATTGTGCCCAAGGTGGACGTTATCGTAGAAGGCAAATTCCAGCCCTCTTACATGCTCTCCATTTAAGCATCTCACAACCTTATCCTTACCCCCCCCCCTCCCCCCCCCCCCCCCCCCCCCCCCCCCCTTCCACGCCGCTCCCTACAGACGCTAGTGGCGGCATTTGATGAAGGACCTATTGAATTTTTCTCGGGGTATTGTAGCGGGCAATATTGCTTTCCTCCTGGCTTGGCTCTGACGTAAAGAAATCATGCCAGAGGCTCCGTCTGTCTGTGTCTGTGGTGAATGGTGACGAGTTGGTATGTTGTTTGGTTTGCTTGTTTGTGTGTGTGTGTGTGGTTAATTGTTTGTTTGTTAGTTTTTCAATACACAAAACCATTTAAGTAAATAATTCATAAAAAAATAAGTGAAAGAAGGTTATGGTTAATGTGAACGTATCAAAATTCCTTTCAATCTGCATAGACGGAGTTCGTACTATCTTCTGGAGTGCCTCCCTTGGCAGACTGCATGGAATTTGAAGACACAGAAGAGGGAATAAAAAATAAAAAAAACTCCCCCGCACCCCCCGTCCCCCCCCCCCCCCTCCACCAACCCCAAGCATGCGGAGGGATAAGGCATGGACTGAATAAAAGACACAGGGGAGAGAATAAAAGAAAATATTTCATCCCCACCCTCGTCCCCATGTGACGTGCTTTCCTTGGGAGAGTGCATGGGATGAATTAAAGACACGGGAGAAGGTGTACCAAAAAAACCTCCCTCCACCCCCCCCCCCCCCCCCCCCCCCCCACCCCACCCCCCAGCATGTGCCGTGCCTTCCTTAAGAGAGTGACAGAGAGACGGGCCTTCCCGCTTCACGTGCGCCGTTCAGGAAATGGCTGTCCTCGTGTCCCGGCACCCGGCTTTGTGCACGCAATCAACATTTCACACATTAAAGTTACACTCCGTCTCGTGAAAACAGTTCGCCTCAGCTACTCAGATCTGGTCAGGCTTGAACACGGGATAAGACCCCACTTGGTCACATACCAAAAATCAACACCCTGACACCCAAAAGTCAAGCTGTCAAGGTCATGCGGGCAGTGTAGGTCAGGATTCAGGCCTACTTCGCTGTACAGAATTATGTACATGATTATCAGCCCTATCTATTCGAACACCTAGCCCTGGATAGTCATATATCTGGAGAGACCACAGCTTTTAAGCTGATCTGACATTCCATTGTGCGGCGAGATGTGCTCTGCGATTCAAGTGTTTCTTCTTTCTTATTCGTGTTGGTTTAAACTGTTTTATTTAACGTTTGTGCATTATTTACAAAAAACGCATATTGAGTAAACAACAACAAGCATAATGCTTATAGTGGTGTTCACTATTTCTAGAAAATTACATATAATATAAATGGCGGCTATTGTACAGTTTAAATGAAAAGCTTGCAAACATGAAAAGAAAATTGAATGAAAATTGTACATCAAAACAAAAATCCGTTTGGGAATACATAATATAATATTTATGGTGTTTGCGAGTAAGAGATAGGGAGGGAGAGAGGGAGGGAGGGAGGGGGAGAGAGGGGGAGAGTGAGAGAGAGAGAGAGAGAGAAAGAGGGAGAGAGAGAGAGAGAGAGAGAGAGAGAGAGAGAGAGAGAGAGAGAGAGAGAGAGAGAGAGAGAGAGACGAGTAGACGTGTCGATTTTGCTTTCACTTTACATGTTTATCTGTTCGAAACGGCCGGACTGTCCAATAAATTCCTGCACTGTTAAAAAGATTTTTTTGTTAATTTTTGTTTGCAAGGAGGGGTTTCCATGAAGTAGAATATCTGTGTGTATGAGGTTGTTGGTTAGTTTGTTGATTGTGTTGTTTCTTGCAGCTAAGTGTAAACGGCATTCTAGTAAGAAGTGTGTTGCAGTTTCTGTTCCATCACCACAGTCGCATACGCTGTTTTCCGCAAGGTGTCGCTTATTCGTGTTGTGTTTGGAGTGAGAGAACACTGGCTGTAAAAAAAAAACCAGACGTGGCGAGCGTTGAAAGACTTTCAAACACTTCTCTGATTGACAGGCCATTGCGTGTGCTTAGAAATCTTGTCCTGCTTTTCTTTCTTTCTGTTTTGTTTTTGTTTACTCTCTTGCCTTTCTCTTCTTTATGTTTCTTCTTTCTCATTTCATTTGAAGCTCAGACCGCTAAAAAAAAAAAAAAAAAAAAATCCAGTGATTGATTTATGATGTCCCTTTTGAATTTAGAAGTATAGAGCGACATTACTGGTTTTGCGTTCAGTGCTCTAGTCTTCCTCGTGTTTGCTCGTTAAAGGGATACTACCTCAGAAGAAAGGCCATCAGGTCATTTGTAAAGTTTTACCTTAAGATTCATGCGTTACAAACAGCTACCGGGCAGGAGGACTGCCTTCACATTTCAAGAGGAAGCATTTTAAAAGCTCAATTGAATGTCGTAGAATAGTACAAGAAAGAGCACTCCCTGTAAACGTTAGGTTGGGTTACTTTTACAGAGTCACTTCCCTTGCTTGTTTACATGATGCTTGTTACTAGGCGTTCACGACATAGAGGGCGCTATAGTCGTCTTACCACAAGGCGGCGCTTCTGGACTACTGTTTGTATCCAGCACACGAGAGAAACAGCACCCGAAGCTCACCCTTTCAGATCTGGCCAGATATGGGATAAGACAATTCTTCCACTTGGACACATACCAAAAAACAACACTCAACAGCCTTGATATTACTGGACATTAATGTCGTATTTGACACCAGTGTCAATGAGAAACAAAATGAATTCAGCACAAAAATCCCACTCTGCATAAAACGCAGCCAGGCTGTTGATTTGTTGTATGTGTTCAAATTGAAAGATGCTGTTATTCTGCCTTCAAGCCAGATCTGTGATGCCGGTTGGCATGATTTTTCACTGGGCCGGATAAATGTATGTGTGAATAACAGAAAGTACAAGAGAGACTTGTTCACTGGCTGTACTTGCTCACATACAATCGGCATACTTATCAACTGCTTCTTGATTGTATTGTAACATAACGATTACCTCTCTCTATTGATCGTGCGACCAACGTTCTTAGATTGTACAATTGTGTTTTCACTGCTATAATCCTTCCTCGGAAAGCGGCGTATGGCCACCTGAATGAATGGCGGGGTAAAAACGGTCAAACACGTCAAAAAAAAACCACTCGTGCAAAAACATGAGTGAATGTGGGAGTTTCAGTCCATGAACGAAAAGGAAGACTGTTATAATCCTCATGTAATAAAGTTTACGAGATCGAGTTCGAGTTCGAGCTCAAGAAAACCGTGTGTGTGTGTGTGTCTCTCTCTCTCTCTCTCTCTCTCTCTCTCTCTCTGTATCTGTCTCTCTGTCTCTCTGTCTCTCTCTCTCTCTCCTCTCTCTCTCTCTCTCTCTCTCTCTCTCTCTCTCTCTCTCTCTCTCTCTCTCTCTCTCTCTCTCTCTCTCTCTCTCTCTCTCTCTCTCTCTCTCTCTCTCTCTCTCTCTCTCTCTCTCTCTCCCAGTCACTGTGTGGTGAAATAAGCAACAGCCTGTCAGTGAACAACATTTTCGCTTTCAGGTTTGGAACACAGTTACATGGAATGGAATGGGACAAATTGTGTTGTATCCCCTATCACCGTCATCATCATATCACTATGTCTGTATGTCTGTCTGTCTGTCTCTCTCTCTCTCTCTCTCTCTCTCTCTCTCTGTCTCTCTGTATCTGTCTCTCTGTCTCTGTCTCTTTCTCTCTCTCTCTCTCTCTCTCTCTCTCTCTCTCTCTCTCTCTCTCTCTCTCCCTCTCTGAACTCTGTTGTCGAGACGAATTGACATTTTTAGAATCAGCAAGATTTGCGTCAGACGGTTCTGGAAAGGCAAAAACGTCAACGAAGCGCCAGCTAACGGGGGTGTTTTTGGCCACGAAAAGCGACGAGAAATGAGTGAGCTCTGAATAGGCAGCATGTTTTGACACACAGTCAAAAATGTCTTCCCTGCTTTCTTTCAACTGCTTGCGTATTTCTGTGCTTCATTTGGGGAAAGCTGAGCGGGGAAACTCCAGGAAATTGAAAATCAATCCGCCACGGAAATGGTTTCCGGTTTTTGTTTGTTTGGGGTTTCACTTCGCATTTTCTTGCGTTTTTGTCGCGCATTGTTTCTTTTCGCTCCATATTAGAATTGAAATCTTTGCTTTCCTCCGCAGTCTGATGGAGGCAAGCGGCTTGCAATTTCCAGCTTTTGTTTGGCCTTCATTATTTATTCGTGTGTGTGTGTGTGTGTGTGTGTGTGTCTGCGTGTGTCTGTGTGTGTGTTTGCGTGTGTACGTGTGTGCGTGCGTGCGTGCTTGTGCATGCGTTCGTGCGTGCGGGCGTGCTTGTGTGTGTGTGTTCGTGCATGCGTGCGTGCTTGTGTTTATTTGTGTGTGTGTGTGTGTGTGTGTGAGTGTGCGTGCGTGTGTGTGTGAGTGCGTGCGTGTTTGTTTGTGTGTGTGTGTGTGTGTGTGTGTGTGTGTGTGTGTGTTCGTGCGTGTGTGTGTGTGTGTGTGTGTGTGTGTGTGTGTGTTCTCTTTGGTATCTGACAAGCATGCTTTCATTTCAGGAATGCGGGCATTAGTTACAGGAGAGATGAAATATAAACAGATTTTTTGTTGTTGCAATCAATGAATTGTCCCGCGCTGTTCAGTCAATAGTTTTGAAAGCTTCGTGGCGCATTTGAAGCAAAGTGTGTATCCAATGTGCTGTGTTTTTGTTTCCAATGTTTGTCATTGTGGCCTGGGTTTGTACGCTCGTCTGTTTGTTGGTCTCTCCCTCTCTCGATTCCTCCTTTTTAATTGCGTGTGGGCCTCT